>NW_025766558.1:3325000-3876992 GCF_003918875.1 Haliotis rubra | reverse complement strand
ATCAGAGCTTGGTACTCAGATTCTGAATACAGAGTTTTCACATCCCCAAGTATAAGAGTCGACCATACACCACCTTCTGTGAGAAGAGGTCGAGCACTCAAGGATTCAGATTCAACATGCAGCCGAGACTTTGACGTCTTCGACAGCAATCACACTGACATAACTACTTGTTGGCAAGGACTGTTCCAGGAAACACAGACAAGCATTGAAGAATACATAATCTGGGCTGGCGTTACAAGATATGGTAAGTGACTCATCTCAACACATGATTCATATGCTTATCTCAGTAGTCAATCGATATGGTCAAGGCATATATATATATATAAATATATAAAATATAAATATGTCGACAGGCGAATTAGGTCAGAATTGAGACGAACAATCCGTTGACAAAGACAAGAAGAGAATACGTTTCGTACAAACGTTTTCATTCTATTATAAATTCACATGATCATCTTTTTTGTCATTACAACTGACTGACTGACTGAGTTTAGTTTTACGCCGCATTTAGCAATATTCCAGCAACATCACGGCGGGGAACATCAGAAATGGGCTTCACACATTGTACCCATGTGAGGATTCGAACCCGGGTCTTCGGCGTGACGAGCCAACGCTTTAACCACTAGGCTACCCCACCGCCCCTTGTCATTACAAAATATGACAGGTGATTCATCTCCACATATGAGTCATATGTTCATGTCTCTATTTGTTTAATATAGATATGTTAGTGTTAGATATAAAATATTGGGAGTAAATTCACATGATCATGTTTGTGTTCATGCCATAGCATTATATTATAATGTGTTGGTTTTTTTTTCAGGTTCAGACCTGTTGCCATATCAGAGTGCAGGACTGACTACAAACATCTCCCTACCAGTGGTAAATATGACTCATGGCACCAAGTATTATGTTGGCATTCGCGCCATCAACTCCTTGAACATGTCCGCCACTGTCATCTCAGATGGATTTGTGATAGATGCAGACATTCCAGTTGGTGGAAATGTGTTCAACACTGAACATCATCAAAGTAGATTAACTGAGTCTGATAACACATCCTTCGGTGTCTCATGGCACGGATTCCAGGATCACCACTCCAGTGTGAAGCAATATCATGTTTACCTGAGGGAAGACAACTCATCACATACTGTTACTAACACCACGGTGACACTCAGGAACTCAGTTCTCTTTGATGACTTGAACCTAGACCATGGGCAATATTACATGGTGTCTGTAGTGGCAGAAGACTTTGCAGGACATCTCAGTGACGAAGTGACGTCCCTTCCCATGTTAATTGATGTTACCCCACCATATGGATTTGTGTGTAAGAACTTCACAAATATTTCCATCACTAACATGACACATGAGAAAACTGATGTTGGATCTGGTACCTTGAATGTATTCAAGGTTGATTTACCTCGAGATACCGGATCACATTATCGTGTGAACATTTGCATTCAGCGGAATCATCTGGATCATGAAGAGGCTGAGTTTGCAGTGGGTGGCATCCACATCCAGATCCCATTTGTCCTGAGATACAACCATACATTGCACTGTGCGGAATACCAGTTTACACTTGATGCAGAAACTGTGTCAGTCTCAGCCCTTTTAGAAATCACAATTCAGAGTAAAGGATCGTTCCAGGATGCAGATATAGAAATAGAGGAATGCACAGACAGACAGAGAACACATGGACCAGATGCTATAACAGCACGACAAATGACGCCCTCACTACTAGGTATCTGTACCAGAATGATGGACCCAGAAAGTGGTTTGATGAACATACAGATTGGAGTTGGTACAACACCAGGAGGGTTTCAGCTTCAGCCCCTTCGCCATGCAGAAGCTGGCTTCCACCAGTTGGTGGAGGTGACTGTCCCCATGGGACGCCAGTTTACACAACAGTCATCGCTGAGAATGGTGCTGGACTGAGGACGCATTATCTTTCTAAACCGATTGTACTCGACCACACCCCACCCACAATATCAGATGTAAATGCCTACCTGGTTTATTCTGGTAGCAAACCTTCTCAAATAGTACACGCATCTGGATCCTGGTCAGCTGAAGACGAGGAATCGGAAATCTCTACATGCTGGTGTGCTCTTGGTAAGTATGTGTTGTAATAAATACCAACGATCTACATATCCATGCTAACATCATCCATGATGTTTCTGATTTTCTCTTACTTATATGTATCCCGGGAACGTATAGTTAAAAATCGTATTTATGTTTATAGGTCACATGAGACTGTCGTCTGATCTCCATAGCTGGGTTACCTCTGAGAGCGGTACATCATGTCAGATAACGGTCCCACATCCATCCCATGGGGTCAGGCTGTACATGACTATACAGTGCACTAACAACGTGGAACTGGACACTCTTGTCTCATCAAACGAGCTACTAATTCTCTTCAGACCACCTTCAGCTGCTGGTAGTGTGGTAGAGTTTGTGGTGCAGAACAGGTACAGCCAGCAAGGGCAAGCCGTCCCCCAGACTATTATGTCCTCTCTCGCATTTCAGTGGACTTGGCCAGACCAGGACACCGTCAGTCACTACCTATGTCGAGTAAAAGACATGGATGTATGGATGAACACCACCCTGAGATACTGTGAAATGTCAGGTGTGCGCCTGAAGGACGGGGAAAGCTACACAGCCGTGGTTCGTGCAGTAAACATGAGGCAGCAAGTCAGTGAAGCTGTATCAGCATCTGTCACAGTAGACAGCACAGCGCCAGTACTTGCAGGTACAGTGGAACTGTCATGAGGAGTGTTGCCGTCTTGCCACGTGATAGATTCATATTATTGAATTTACTTGGACATACAATGTAAAATGTTATCCTCTCTTGTCTAAAGAAATGCCATACAACATTGATAATCAGATTATAATTCCCATGGTACACAATATACATTGTGGTTTGCCTTAGTACGTCCTTATCCTAAGAACCATCCTGTGAAGACGTTGAGTTCTTTCACTGTATGATCTGCCGAAGGAGTAGTAGGATCATTTGTCTGATCTGTTTACCTTAGGGATATCGACCAAAACTAGTATAAACTAACTCCACCGAGAGTCATAAATAGGCACATAGTAACTTTGCTGATATGATGTAGTTTGTTATAGGTTTTTGTCATTGTGTAATCCTCGTTGTTTTCTGTACATGATGATTTTTCTCTGTGCATATACGTTAGGATAAGATTACAAACATGGACACTGGATTCATACATTGAAGATAAATATTCTAGGTGTTTTACTGCCATTTGCCGACAGGTGTTATAATATATACATATTGTAAAACGTCCAATTTCTTCTCGTCACGATATGGCTGAAAAATTGCCGATGTGACGTTAAATATTAACTCACTCACTCACTCACTCACTGGAATCTAAAGAAAAGGTAAATAGTCAGTGCTTGGTTGTCTGTTTACCCATTGCTTATTGTTTTATGATGTTTACATACGCAGGAAGAAAAGCGTTAGTTCTATGGAGGCCTGACAGTGTGAGGGTTTTCTATGGTGATGTGTTTTATCCCAGAAGAGACCACCTGACCTACACCATCAGCGTAGGCTCCAACAAGGGCTACAGCGACTACATGCATCTGTATACTACACGTCACAATGACGTCACAGTCAACGTCCCTGGCATCACATCAGAGGTTCACGTGACAATAACAGCTCAAGCACCTGTTGGCACTTATGAAACTTACTGTGGTTCTTTCGTCAGAAACCTAAACTAAAGAGTGCAAACATATTGGCATCAGTAAGATATATCTCGTAGCATTTGCTTTCTTGTAACACGTGTGTTATTTTATAGTTTATTTTGATATACCCGACCATTGTAAATTCAAACGTTTTGATTGTGTTGTTTACTTAAAGCGTGATAACTATATACAGTATATATATCCGTGTAATCAGAAACCAAACCCTACCTAAAACCTAATGATAACACAGCAAATGGTTACAACAGTACTCTGGTAATGCATGTAAGGACTGAGGTTAGTGCAAGTTAAACCTGTGAGACACTACAACCAGATATTTACAGGAAACTTCTATAGAACAAAATTTATGAATCGGTGGAGATGGATCAAAACCCCATTCGTAATGTAGGTAATACAATGGCTCATTGTTTGTATAGATTTTGTTTGTAGGACACCATATATTATACGATGTTATTTCTGTATCAAATATGACGGAATTGCTATTCTTATGACGAGACTGGTATTTTGCACATGGCTTGTAAATGTATTTGATTAAATATTATCAAACTCAATATTCTCAATATCTGCATGCTTATTTTTATGGTATATGGTGTTTGTGAAAAACTTTGCAAGTCTGTTGGAAATGCAAGACACATGTTAATTTGATGTGCTTGGTCGACATTGCTCCCCCCAGATGTACCAGAATAGTATTTTAGATTCGAACAAAATGCATTTTGTTTTGGGATGTCTTAGATGCATGTCTACAACACGTTCATATATTTACTTACCAGTAATAGTCAAAGGTTCATGGGAACTGATCAATTTTCAAGCATATAATATGTTACTGAGACAAGCTTACTGAATAAACAATGCTTCAGATGCTGGACCTTTTTTTAAGATGGTGTGAAATATGGGGATATGCCATTAAAGCAAGAAATAATCAGTGCGTCCCGATTTGTATATATCCAGAATTTAGACACTTAACGAACTTTCAGCACCTGAGGGGGGAGGGGCACCCTGACCCCACACGCACGTCCCCACACCCTCTCTGGATCCGCCTATGAATCTGTTTAAGGGAGGCAAATCCGCACAGGTAAATCAGCACCTTTGAGGACTGACCCGCCATGCCCCCAATATTGCTTGATGTTTCGTGAGAAGGAGCGATGGCAACTGTATTATGAGTGAGTGAATATGGACAAGTTCCGGCAATATCACTGCAGTGAACAATTTCGGGAATTGCATCCGTGACGAGCACTTTACTACTCCAACGCCCCAAAATGTTACTGACAAATCATAATGAACAGCGGTGCACACATACACCCAGTCTTCACTCCTCCCTGGTACAGATTCAGTCATCATTTTGAAATCACAAATATAGTGTCAGCTGATCTCAACAATATCTATATTTATTACCTACGAGGGCGAAAATATCGAGGTTCACATTTTTCATACGATACCCAAGGGCAAAATATCACTTTGTCATGGTGACGTAACGTCATGGACAATGCTATGACGTTACGTTTCTTCTGTGACGCTGTTCTACAAACCGAACTTGTATTTTCCTTCAGCCTTCACAGCATTGTACAATTTCTTAGGACCTGCGTAACTACCAGGCTGTGCTGGATCATAATAAATCTCATTGAGATACTCTTCCCATGGTGTCATGGTGACTAACTAAACTCATGTTGAGATGGGTCTTGTTTTTATACCCAAACATCTGAATGTCTCTCTCTATACAGCAGCAGCAACAACAACAACAACAAAAAATCCAACTATATGGCTCACGTTGGTCTCATTTATCAGAGGATAAACAGAGGAGATTAATGTATTTGTTTTAAGTGCGGTATTCGTCTGGACAAATGGAGGAGTACAGACAATCCTTGGGTGGAACATGAGACACGGTCTCCAGACTGTCAATACCTACACATGAGGACAGAAAGGAGAACTTTAATTTCCGTTTGTTCCCTCAAACTTTTCGTTTTTATGTCCATTTTTGAAGCTGAACAAATATTGTACCCATAATCCCTAGGCGCCTGGCTTTGTGTACTTTCCTTTACTAGCAAAGGTACTGTAAGTCCCCATGGTCCCTGGTATGGTGATCTACCCTCAGTTGTTGGCGATCTATAGCCTATTTTTATATTGTGTTGTCCTCTATAGTCAAAATGTTTTAGATTTATCTGCTAGTTTTACATTTATATGTGATATTCTAGTTGTTTTACTGTCCTTAGTTGACAGGATTTTATACTCTATTGACTCTGTTATTGTTAATATATATGTTGTTTTAGTCACGATATGGCCGCAATTTTGCCAAAGTGACTTTAAATTTTAACTCACACACTAGAAATCGTCATATCTATAAAACGTGTCCTAAGGGTTTTGCGCTATAACGAAAATAGCACTGTAAAGCCGAGACCTCTCACCGAGATAACATTCGCGTCATAGTGTGGGAAATGTAAACGTTGTATATCTTTTACACTCGAATTTCCTATAAAATTAGTTTCATTTCAAAAGGGAGTATCCTAAGAGGGTACGTAAATCCCAATACATTGATAGTAAATTTAAACCTACTAATATTTTAATCGTAGTATATATGTTTTCTTTGAGAGGCATTTTAGAAGTTGTGAAGATGAAGGAAAACTGATTTCTATGGATAGTCAACTTCTTTTATTGCAATGAATGCGACGTTTCGGTGTAGATACTAACACCGTTATCAAGCAAGTGATACAACAACTGAAGCAAGGAGAATACTTCTTCTCCAAGTTGTTGAGTTTGTTGATGGTCTTAATTGCCACGTCTCCATGTAGACGGCGAATAATTTCTTTGAGAGGCATTTTAGAAACGTCGCATTCATTGCAATAAAAGAAGTTGACTATCCATAGAAATCAGTTTTCCTTCATCTTTGCGGAATTTTATCTGTTTTTTTATATTATGTTCATCTTCTGTGTTTGGGGTGTTTTAGAATATACATGGTTAAGCCTGTTGTCTACTTCGGCCACGCTTTGCCAAAGACCTTCAACGGATATTTCTTGGATAAGTTTGGCATGTTCTCTTAATTTCTTTTGTTTTTTTCTTTTCCATTTGTTCTTGTGTTTTCTCTGAGGTTTTCATGTTTTGTTTGCTTAATTTCATATTTGCGTGTTATAAAAGTTGCATATGTAGTCTGGTACAATTTTGATGCGTGACCAAGGACGGTTGTTCATTCCTGGTGGGACATAGCAATGATCTGCCCACTTACTTTAATAAAATTAAACATCAAATCGGCTTCTTTGAGAAAAATAAGGAGAAGGGTTTGGTATGCTGTAAATAATCTAACTGAGCAAAAACAGTTTTGAGGAGCTTATTATGCTTGATTACAGATTTCTCTCTGTTTTGGGAACCGCAGTATCGCCAGGACCGTCGCCATTGTGGTCATTGTGATTGTCCGCCGTTTGTCTTTTGTTACCTGAATCAGAGTCTCTGTCGTTGTTTGCAATGAATAAATTACATTGCCCTAAAATAAACTGCGTGTAGTTAAGAGTGTTCATGTTGTGTGTGAGTATTGTGTAAATGCTACTCATGTCCAGTACGCTATGATCACGCCCCTCCAAAATATTTCACAGAGGGGTATTGATAAATTTTGAAATCAGGCCTAAGGCTCGACACCCTGCTAAATTTTAACTACTGTGTAGTGATTGTGTTGATGGAAGCCGAAAGGAGATTAGAGCCTGTATTTACAGTATCAAAGAAAGATACAAAATGCTCAGGTAAATAATATACAACAGCTGCATTGTGGAAAAGGATATCGAAACGGTTGCCATGGAAATTTGTTAGTTTATTATAACTTACCCCCCATGATTCTAAGAATATTGTCATATGTTCGCAGCAGCCACTTTCTTTGTCCCCTCTACGTGAAAACGCCTTGCAATGCATCAAACCTACAACTTCACTTCCCGACCGGGATGTTTTAGCAATCTTAACATCGTACTGGCTAAGAGTGGACGCTGTTTGACCAAAAGATGAAGACCACAATAGAAATTGTGCATGTTGCCCAGAGACTCCGTTTGGACAGGATATGACAGACAGACAGACAGACAGGTTTTATTCAGTAATGTAGGCACAGTGGCCCATAGTACAGTTGAATTTTCATTTTAACAAATAAATATTGGTCACGTGACACGAAATTATGGTTTTACATGTGATTTAAGGATGGACATCAAATGTTTTATGAAAATGGCAGCTGATTTAATAGTGTCATCGTTATTAGAATTAAGTATTTTATATATCGTTTGTGGGGCATCATTAAAGCATTTTAAATACTTCTTTCGGCCAGCAGAGAATGCCTCACAGTCTAATAATAAGTGACGTTCGTCTTCAGTTTTACCAGAAGAACAATAAGAACATGATAAATCTTCCAGTGTATTTTTATCTTTTCTATAACGCTGTATTTTTAAGGCATGTAGAGAGATTCTAAATTTACAAAAATTTCTTTAAAATGTTGACAGAAACATTTTTATATCATAACATCTTGCTTAAACCAAACGTAAGAAAACCAGCGAAAATAGCATTTCGGACACCAGAAGCCCAAAGATACTTTCCACGTTTGTCTAGGGATAATAATGAATTGATAGCTTTGATAGGGGTCTAATCAGGCATTCTTATAAGAATGGGTATCTGATAACTCTCATTTGACTAATATGCATGCTATTCCTGTATCCCTTAAGTACGGCTTTGTTGGAAGCAAATTTACCTACAGTAAGAAATCTTTTAAAATATGATGCATGCACATTTTCTATAGCTTCAAAATTTTACTCCCCAAATTTCAGATCCATAATAACTGGATTGCTGCTGTTGTCAAAAGTAGGGATGGTGTTTAAATCAGATGCAAGGGTTTTAGATGTCCCAATTTAATCAGCTGGAAAATAAAGACCCAAATGTTTGCCATATGAAGCAAGAATGTGCCACTATACCCCCATGAAGACAACTATATTGGGTTTTACAATAATCTCTAGCATTGTTATCTAAATTCAGTTGTTGGCAATATAGCTTGTTTATATTGTATTGTTGTCGCATCTATAGTTCAAATGTTTTAGATGTTAATTACTAGTTTAAATTGAAATCTACCAAGAGAAGCAAAATATAAGGCTAGTTGTTTTTTGTATAATGTACGAGTTTACTTAATACTTCTTCGTCAAGTAAAAATTAGAACTTGCTTTAAGTCACGATATGGCTGAAACTATTGCCGATGTGACTTTAACAACTATCTTAACTTACTCACTAACTAGACGGGAGAATGGCTCATCATTGGAAGTCTTACTGAATACATGCTTCTTAAAATTTATACTATGAATACGGCAATGTTTTCTTGCAAAGAGCAAAATGGAAAATAGTCTCACCTCGTAAGTCTGTAACCTATCAGCTGATATGGGGAAATTTCGGGCCTCGTCATTCCTTAACAACCCAGCTAAACGCTTCCTCTGTTATCATTCATTTAGAGGTGGGGTTTACATGTTTTCTAGAGTCACATACAATAGCTATATTCCATACGTTAGGGATCATCAAGGCTAGTCATGTCGATCCACGGCTAGTAGCGTTCCCGCCATAATGATACTGTAATGTGCGGAGAAATGTTCTGTTAGGAACCGTGGTCTTATACACTTTCTTTGTTAAACTTTTTTAAGTAAAATAATTGTTCATGACGCTTATAATGTATGTCACTCAACAGGGTGTTTAATAAGGTCACTCTAACGCATTAAAATCAAAATTTCAGAAATGGCAGAGTTAACACAGTTTCGGTGTCTAACAGTCGATTCAGGACCTTTCCTTATAATGATACCATTGGTACGTATGAAATATTATATGGTCGATCCCGTTTTCTGGAGATGGATGAACGCGCATCCAAAATATCATGGGAAGCTTGCGGGCGTTCATCATTGATTGCACAAATAATCTAGTAATTATCCGACTCCATATAGCATTTAACCTGAAAAAGGTAATTTCATTCCGATTATAAGCATGTTCTGGACAGTTTACCTCTTTACGGCAAACCCAACCAAAACTTCACGCTGATTGATAGCTCGCTGCTGACATGGATATACTCATCTGAACAAGCTGGATATGTTCAGCCACACAGTGTTAATTATTCGTAGGGTTTTCGTTTATCCTGTACGTATATTCCGGGTATATAGTCACCTCATAATGTAAAATACTGGCTATCTGCTGCCTGGTTATATCACCTAACAGGATTGAACTTTTGGGATTACCGCTTACCTTAAGCCGATGTCTACATCGTGATTATGTCATGGTTCAGACGATCTTTCACCGTTTGGTGATACAGAAGACGGGAGGTGCAGAGTCATCAAACGGTGAAAAATGAGCAAGTTACGACCATCTGCTCGACCAAAAACGGCAATATTCTCCGAATAGAAACTGATACTATAGTCGCCTGGCGTGCATAAATTATCAAAATAACTCTCCGTCATATGCTGTGCAAGCTTGTCATAGTCTTAATAAACTGTATACTCATGACGATTTACAAAAGGATAAAAACTGGATCTGAATTTTGCGTGTTTATCACAGGTAAAATTACAAAACTGGGTTTGTCAAATACTTATCCCCATAACTAATCGAGTCACCAACGGGGCCATAGGCCAATTTCCTATCTGGACCCTATAAAATGTGAGGCCTGGTGATGAGCAGCTGACGTCTTGGTATGGGCTTGATTACAGATGAGCAGGTTGACTTCTGCTTCAGCCGATCTTGTTATACTCATGTTTTTATTTGGGAACTCTTAAAAAGCTACCTTGTCTTCGTCCCTTGCTGTATCGCAAAGGGAGGCTGTTATCCTGTCCGTTTTTCCAATGTGGTAATTGTGATTGTCTCAGGTTCGCCTTCCTGTTGATAAAATCTTTTGTTCTCCCAATGAACCGGACTTGCTATGCGAGCGATGGAAACAGAAGTCTCTTCGGCATGTTCAGATTGAGAGCACCTTATCTGCCAACTGTTGCAATCACCCTGGCGGCAATCAATTACATTAGCCCTAAAATAAACTGCGTGTAGTTAAGCCGGTCAGTTCATGTTGTGTGACACGAGTGTTGTGAAGCGATAATGCTACTCATGTCCAGTATTGCTAGTGATCTTCTGACAATGCCCCTCAAAACAATGACCGGATATGCCACCCTGGTATGATTTCCGTACAGAAGCGCCGTTCGGTAAACCATCAACAGAGTTAACGGATTTTTCTGTTGCTGCAGGATCTGACATGGTATTTTTGATACTGGTTATTATTCTTGTCCCAGTGTTTTTACGTTACACTGTTCAGATCAGAGACTTACCAGCCATTTATGTTATGCCTATCAAAATGGTATTGTCGTCAGCATCAGTCACGACAAAATTCTGAACCCCCTGTCCAAATTTTGAAGTCTCACCACTGTGAAGTGTTGTGTCCGTCGTATCCAACAAAAATGCTGTTTAATGGCGCACGTTTTCGCCATTTCAGCTACCGTAGTTACTGAGGAATGGCCTTGGGTTGAAGCCCAACTAAATTAAGAACGGCTTTTATAACACGCCCTACATGTGAATAACCTACATTTTCAGCCGAAAGATGCCAAACGCATTTAACTGTCTTGCCACTATAAGTCTTCCCTTTCATTAAGTCGATTCCTGTGAATTTGGGATTAAATTTGGTACCGGCAGGTGCCAATGGGGATGTCGATTCAACTTCTGTAATAAGCATATCGAATATCGACGTCCATTTGTAACTGGTCACACTTCTTTCTGCCAGTCTGTGCCAGTATCTAAACATGAGCATTAATAAAGCGTTTAGAGGTTGCGTGGGAAGTCCGTTTATATTTCTGTTTCTGTAGTTGATGTAGCATATGTGTCTGTTCTTTCACTTTCTTAGCGTATTTATTGTTTTGTGATTTTTACTTTATATACTCCTTGGATGAGTGTGCACCTTGAGAGACAGAAGATTGGTGCGAATGTGAATTGGAATTGGTGCTGGGGTTGTGAGTGGACACAAAAATCGAAAATGGGTGGAGTGGGACCGGAAGAAGTAGACTGTCACTTGGGATATATGATTGTTATTGGAATCGGGGTGGGATTTAACAGAAGGCTAAGGTGTTGAAGTAGGAGATATTTCATTTGGGAATTGAGAAGTAGAACTGAAAGGCTGAAGAAGAAATGTGCTGGTGGGCCAGGGATTAGGAACAGGGGGTAACCTATGAAAGCAAGCGGGTGATAATATATAGGCCATTGGGTTGACTATTATGGGGAATTGAGGCATATGAAATCCGGGCGGAGGGCTTGATTGTGGTGAAGGGGTATTTGCGTCTGAGCTGGGATGGACTAGGGCAGTTTTGGGGGGCGTTGTCCTCTCTTTGGTTGTCATTTCAAATCGCTGTTGCAGAAACTGTGCCAATTAAATTTTCGGTGAAGGGTCTTGCTCTTCAGAAAAATCCTTCTCTTCATGTCTAGTTGTTTAATTTTGGTATTTAATTTCCTGCTTTTCCAAACAGGTTGAAACAGTTGGAGGACTAACCCCACAGTAATTAATTCCACATCGATAGGCGGAATTAGATTGGGGTTATCCGTCCGAGTAAATGTTTCCAGACCAGCTTCTTTGAAAAAGCCCTTGTCCACAATTGCGATAAAGCAAACAATAGTACACCTTTATGAATATATGTATTGTTACATTTATGGTGGACATTATATATGTATGTGTGTGTGTGTATATATATATATAACTTACAAAATTACGATGACTAGCGACGCTTTATAGAAAGAAAACACTAAAACATTCACCCCTTTTCATATATTACTAAGGTAGAAACATATTTCATTGCATAATTCATGTTGGAAATTGTGAATGAATCATAGGGGTACAGTGATGACACCAGGTGTTCGCCAAAAGAATGAACGTGGCCTGCCCTACCAGTAGCACTCGTCATTCACATCTCATAGATGTAACATTGTTCAATCAACTATTGTTTATACTTTAAAGTACAACCACATAACATAACGATAAATCTGTGTACAATTGAAATATTTGCATAAGTGTTTCTGAACTTGTCTACGTCACTGTTTCATTACAACCTGTTGGTCAGACCTTCGGACTTTTGCAAATTCAACATGTGAAAAAAACATTTAGCCATCTAACTTTAACGTGTAATAAATGTAATCATGCACATAGGCATAGGTACTGATTGTCCATATTACAATATCCCCATGGGTACACCTATTATATATTATTTGCATCAGTATTCTTCACGAGATAATGACAGCAAATGCGATTTTATAACGCATCATATTACGAAAACTTCCCTTTGAAAATGAACAGCAATGATTTCTCCCTATCCAAGATTCCATTCATTGGAATAATACAAATATGATCTAAGAAACAATAATAAACTTTGAAATATGTAAAATTTACCCGCACCCTCGATCCGATCACTGATGTCTTGATGAGCACTCGCTTCCCTAAAAGACGACAAATGCAAGGAGGATGGTGTCACAAGATCTATTTATTAATTACGACAGCACGAAATGTACATGGTACATGCAAAATCTCAATATAATATAAGCGGTCGATTGAAAGCAATTTCCTCGTGGCGAGAATATCCATATGATTGAATGATGTCATGAGAAATCAGTCATTCATGTCAGTGACAGCTTCGCAGTGAGTACCCAAAATGCTACTAATAGGGTTCCTCTAATATGAGTTACAAATGAAGCCTAGGGTTTACCAGAATATCTAAACTACAAACAGAACAATTCGACACTTTCAGTCAACAGCTGCACGAAGGGTTTTATGTGAGTTCGACAGAGGGTTTGTCAGTTTCCTGTGAGGAATCTTAGCGTGTCCTTGACCCATGAACAAGGCAGGCGTGCTTCTGTAATTTTCTTGAAAACCAGTGGGATGCTGTTGTACAAAACAACCTTAGCGCTAAGATCATCTTAACTAGGCTAAGGTATGAGAGTTAGGGTCACCTTAGCGATGAGATCGCTTTGTACAACGGCACCCAGGTGTCTTGTAGTTGTTCCTAGGTGGAGGCCGACCCGGAAGTCGTCTGCTCCGTGTCTGATCCACCGTCACTGTGTTGTTCTGTTGATGTGAACCCTACTAGGTATACAGGATTCGTATGTGTATGTGGAATGTTGTCCGGCACATTCCTTCAAACAAAAATGAATTTTATCAAACGTCGACACCACAAAACAAACATTTACATGCGTATTAAGATACCATCAAAGTGAACAATACAACATGCAAAAGCAAACTCTAAACAAGTGATGACTGTGAGATCTGCCTTATCAGACAAAAAAACAATCATATAGTACCATGCCTATTACCAAGTAAAAGTAAAAATATTACTTACCAAATGTGACGTCTTTGTCTGTACTTGCGACTTATGTAAAAGGCAACACCTGGACAGAGCAGAAGAATGCAGACAAGTATGGCAAGAATTTTCGGGATGTTCAGGAGACACTCATAGGTCGCCAGTTTGTCTTCGCAATCATACAGAAGGGAACAGGGGGTATTCAGACATTCGTTGATTTCCTTCTCGCAGAACTGTCCTTCGTAACCAGCTACACATTCACAGTGATAGGCTTGAAAGCTGGTTGCTCTGTCTGGATGTTCACATGGTAAATTCGGGTATCTTGGAGCACAGCTACCATGGTAACATGGGCTGGTGAGGACAAACACGCGGATGGACAGGGCGTGGCTGAAGCTCTTATTCGTATCTAAAGCCAGCAGAGAGAACTGGATGCTCCCATGGAATTCCTTGAGGGTCCTCAGCTTCAAATAATGTTTGGTCAGAGTTGTCCCTGAGTATATCATGGACATGCTTCTGTATGTCTCTTCATCTTCCCCAGGCGCATCAACCTGTGTAAGTGTAAAGTTGGCTGCCAGTCCCCTTGCATCCTTTTGAAGGATTGTCAGCTCTTCAGGGTCATCAACATCTGCGATCCAAAACGAGCCCAGCGAGTGATCCGTCAGATTGCCTTCAACATACACCTTGTGAATACTTTCAACAAATGATGGTATTGGCGACTGGGTGTCCCTCTGGTAGAAAGTAACAGGTGGATCATTAACATTTGACACGTTGATGAGTATTCTCTTCGTAAATGTAGATGATTGTATTCCCAAATCATGTATGAATACCTCAGTTGCATTTACGAGGATACTATCATAGCCATTAAAATCCTTCTCTGGTCGGTAGGATAGCATTCCCTCTGCTGTGAGGTTGGCTTCACCGCGATAAGGATGCTCCTCTACTGTAAATGTTAAATTGTCATGCTGCAGATCGTGGTACTTGATGACTTGCTTCACAAAGCTGTCCTCGACGCATTGGATAACACTGGTGTCAATGATGGGAGGTGTATTGTTCATATGTTTAGACACAATTGCACCGGAAAACATTCTTGGACTCGAGAAAGGAAGCGTTGCCCTCTTCTCGCGTGTATTTGATTTTGTCAAGCTTCTCTTAAATACTAAATTGCAGATCTGAAAATATTAAAGTTCAGCATTATTGACTGATCTGTATTACTGATTTACATCTGCCACTAGCAATACTATCATAGTAATACAAGGTGAACAGTAATCGCGCATGGCTATGTCACGTGAAGATGTGTCCGATACATCGAGGTACATTGATAAAGATACCTTGGTACAGAGGTATTCACATGTGCAAATATCAAACAACATGTGAAATCCTGATCTCCCAATTAAACTGTGAAATGTCCCATTTCATTACAGCACAAATGCAGAAGTTTCACGATCACCGGGTCTGCGCACTACGATTGCAATCTCGGTATTCAGTTGTGCCTTCACATACTAAAACCTCCCGATCAAAACAGTCTTTGTTGTTAATAATGACAATTGTCAGAGTTATTTTCCCTATTCCTGATGCCAACTGACAAGGACATCGCCATGTTTGTGAATCCTGAAAATAGCACCAACCTGCCATTTCAACTTATTACTCATGTATCAATTCAATTCAATTCAATTCTTTATTGTATGAAAGGCCATAGGCCCATATACAAAAGAGATACATCTTGACAATGGCATATATAATCAATTTTCTAACTAATCAATTCTTTTCTTAACAAAAATGCATTGTAGATAAATAGAGCAACTTTAATTTTTGTGTTGTTTTGGAGGTTCTTTGCAGGAAAGTAAGGAAGACAATAGATTAACATTGATTTGAGATAAAGACAGTTGCGGTAGATACTTATTTCTTAGATGTTCATATACAGGACAAATAAACATAAAATGGAATTCGTCTTCAATAATAAAACAGAATGGACATAATCTTTGGTTTTTTTTCCATAGAAACATATCTTCCACGGTTAATTAATAAATCATTAAGGCCTAATCTAAACCGTATAAAAGCATTGCGAATATTTCTGTATTGAAAGTGAGCAAGATAACACTCTGGCTCAAGCAACGACTTAAACTGACGATATGAATCGTATCTAGAACTTTCATTAATAGTTGAATGCCATTCCTGCTTAAACATATCAATAGCCCGCATACGAAACTGTTTAATAAACATATTTGCATTGACAACTGTCTGTGATAACCAAATACAACCCAAACAATATCTAAATAGTAAGGTGCGAATATGGGATGTCCAGTTATTCTTTCCAAGATAATCAAGATGTAAAAGCATATTGAAAGCTTTTTTAGGTAAACGATGTTCAGGCATATTAATTATTTTACACCAATATTTTAAAAAACGACAATAAGATGTTATGTACAATGGGAACCTCCCACATTCACCATAAACCATAACATTTGGTGTTGACAAACCAACATTTAGAAACTTTTTACAGGCAAGCAAATGAATTTTTTCTATGGTATAATACTCTTTAAAACCCCACATTTCAGATCCATACAGTAAAATCGGTTGTATCTGAGAGTCAAATAATTTGAAGTAAATAGTCGGTGGAACAAGACCGAGCATAGGAACAACAGAGTGAAGTTGTAAAAGAGCTTTCTTTGCTCTCCTCGCCAGGTTAAGTACGGACTTATTCAGATTCAGCGTATGGGTAAACAATATGCCAAGGTATTTATAATCATTCACAACATTCATACGTTTATCTTTAAAAAACCATTTCTCTCTAGCCGACAAAGGACCACCTCTTCGGAATATAACGATGTTTGTTTTATCTAGATTCACACTCAACTGCCATTTATCTGTATACGCTGAGAGTATATCTATTTGATTTTGAAGACCACAAACGACCCCATCGCATAGCATCTTATCCGTTTGCCTTATCCTACCTAGACATCTACCAACATGGCATGTAATTAAGTTTTCTTCTTGTGTTAGGTCTTTATGGTAAGCAACTTGTGCCTTTCGTTGCATATAATATGCAGGTTCTAAAATGTAACTAAGAAACAAGGACATGTAAATGTAGAAATTGGAGCAAATGGTACCTGAGTGACTGAGTTTAGTTTTATGCCGCACTCAGCAATGTCATCGAAGGACAGGAAAAACAACTAGAATATCACAGGTATAAATATAAAACTGGTGTGTCAATCTAAAATATTTCAATTACAGAAGACAAAACAATATAAAAACAGGCTAAATGTTGCACACGACCGAAAGTAGCTCACAATACCAGGGACCATGGGGACTTACATTGCCTTTGCTACCTACATGGACCCTAGCTCAATCAAACCATCCCTTCAGCAGCTGACGATTGTAGGCAAATTTAGCCACAAATGAAAATGGCAATAATACTTCGAGTAAAAATGTGGAAGATTATATTTTACTTCTTATGTTTTGGGGCTTACGTATCCTCTTAGGAGGACAATAATTTTAAGGTACTTCAACCTCCCTTGAGTATACCGCCACTAACAATCTAAGTATCTAACTCAATTACCAATGATAAAATATATATCTATATACAAGACATATCGATCAAAATTTATCAGTTGGTTCAATTTCTTTTGAAAATTCAATAATTAAATGATAATTAATATTGCTAAAAGATCCTTAACTGTTTTGGCACTGAAATATTTATCCCTTGTGACTGACAAATCAATACAGTTAATAGAGTATGCACCAGACAAGCCCGTGATCAACAGCATGAGCATCGATCTACGCCACGGCGATACGATGACATGCGTCAACCCAGTCAGCGAGTCTGACAACCTGATCCCGATAGTCGCCTCAAACGTCAAGCATGGGTTTTACTGAAGATCAAATTCTAACCCGGATTTTCACTGGTGGAGCAGATGGAAAAGTACAAAATACTACAAGCTGTTGCACAATGTATGTGGCAGTGCATACCAGAATTTTAGCATACATACCTGTATTGCATGAGAATCATTCGTTGAAACGTTACTCCTCAAAGAAGCAGTATCACAGATTTCACTGACATGGCGCCAGACATCGTCACCTGTGTGCAAAACCGAAACTTGATTGGTACAACAGATGTTGTCCTTATAAAAGGGGACGGAAGTTTACGCTACAGATCTGGTTTCGATTCTCACCATCGGTAAAATGAGCGAAGCAAAGTAAACGCTAGCTGCATATAGGAAAAAGCGGCGTAAAATTATACACAAACGTTCCTTTCAATGGTCCTTTGTATGGTGATCTACCTTCAGTTGTTGGCGATCTATAGTCTATGTTTATTTTGTATCGTCCACTATAGTTAAAGTAGTTTAGATTTAATTACTTGTTTTAAATATATATATCTGTGATAGACTAGTTGGTTTTACTGTCCTTTGTCGACAGATATTTTACATTAATTAATTTATTTTCATCGCTATATGGCTGTAACATTGCCGATGCGATGTAAAATTTTAACTCAGTCACTCACTCGTTCCTTTCAAAATGCGGTACAACGCAGATATGCTTAAAAAGGTTTTATATAGTTGCATTTGTACCGGAGTCCCATAGAATGATCGCTGATTCCTGGTGTTCATCTACTGGTGATGTTGGCAAATCAACGTTGATGTCTTCTGTTAGTTGCACATTGCTGATCGGCGACAGGTAGAAAGCAGGACTAACAAACTTGTAGAGCCTGAAAAAAAAATTAAATGAACATGCTTAAAATATTGTTCGTTATTTACTATGTCATACTTCGTATGAGAACATTT
The DNA here is from genome assembly GCF_003918875.1 of Haliotis rubra. Classification (NCBI taxonomy): domain Eukaryota; kingdom Metazoa; phylum Mollusca; class Gastropoda; order Lepetellida; family Haliotidae; genus Haliotis; species Haliotis rubra. Next base: position 3,858,214 of record NW_025766558.1, on the reverse strand, counting down.
TTGTAGAAGTGGTGTTGATATCCCATGATTTATGTGAACAGAAGTACAATTCATTGATAATTCTGATATGTGTACACGCACTTGCTTCAGAGACAACAACACAAAACTTCACCTTCCAGTGAGAAACCGGGACAGCTGTGTGGAGGTGATGTCGGGGCTGACGATGTAAGGAGAATAATTCACGGCGGCCGGAGCACCGTAGGCCATGTGTTGATCGGTCTTGCTCAGTACACCGACCGTTAGGGCGCCACTGGAAACTACACAACAGCAGCCGTTTACTAAGGGTACATGGCACATCTTGCAGAATATACAGATAAAAAAACATCGTAATTGTCTCGAAATTTAAGCCAGGTAAAACAATGTTAATTCATTAATAGCAGCTGTAGGGTTTTTGCTTGAAAGAGCTGCCGCTACTGTCTAATGTTCTGATCGCCTTACCTTCCACTGATATTGTACAAACAGAACGATTGTGCTTTGCCAATGACTCGGAGATGACATCGCCGTCAATCACAAGTGTCTTGTTGGTACCTTGTTTTACAACTATGTCTTTCTTGCCTGGACAATAAAAAAGTCAGGGCGTGAGTTAATATTCAGCGTCACATCGGCAATATGTCAGAAATTTCGTGATGAGAACAATTTTGTTTAATTTTAAAATCAATAAATTCAGAACGTAAAAACCTGTCATCGAAGGACACTAAAACTTGAGTATCACAGCCCTTAATCTAAAACCAGTACGCTATCATAAAAATATACCACTCTGGACAACAACACAATATAAAAACGGGCTATAGATCACCAGCAACTGAACGCTGATCACCATACTAAGGACAGGAAACAACACTTTCTTCCACCTATGAAGTCAATGTCACTTTCCCCTACACCACACGCCTCTGGCGGTTAACATGTAAAATGGTGATAGCCTTTCTTGCCGTTCGTTTTTTTATGCCAACCCGATGTAAATGTCTCTGAATTGTCCTGCTACAAACTCGAACATGGTGTTGAGAATTAAAATGTCAGTTATGTCAGTAAGGGAACGTCGCCTGTTTCTGGCGAACAACACGGAAAAGTCGCCTATCCCCCCTCAAACCAATCACACGAGGCCGACCACCACGATGTCTGTTTTCTGTGCTTTCTTCAAATTCTTCGCCCAACAGTAGATCTGAGAACTGCTAACTTTTGTGCAATGTTGCTATTTTTCAAACCTTTTTGATGCAATTCAATAAATATTAGTAATTCATTTTGCTTTTCTGTCAGTTCCTTCGCATTGCGAGCCATGTCGTCTGCTGGGCACGCGACAGATGAAAACGCAAGCAATGACGTCATAAACGGTGTCATATTTCACAAGCAAATGTTAGGCGGTTTTCGAAAGAGAGACTCTTGTTGACAGTAAATGCTTCCGGGAGATATAGAGCAAACACGTTTCTTGCAATACTTTTGGCACGTCACTGTACATGTAATAATTCATCTTGACGCCAGATGATATCAATAACGGCGGTATCTGTAAATCAGCCCCACAACTTGATCATTCATTTCATCCATCCATCCATCCGTCCGTCCATTGAAAAGCTTCCCAGCTTCCTTATTTCATTCATCTGTAAAAAAAGTGCCATTTTCACAATGGATGTAATCATCATAAATAGGAGGGAAACTCAAAGTGACCAGTTGCTTCTTATGGAAGCGGAGGTGGGGAAGTGAGTTAAATTGCATATTTTATGCCTCACTCTGAGATCTTGGTTTCGAATCCCGGATGAGAGGGCTCCAATGTACAAGAATCTCTACTATACTGAGAAAATGTAGTCCTAAAGATAACATATGATGCATTTCACCCCTTTTTCAATATCATCTTGACGTCACTGTAAAAACGTTGGAATGCATAAACATGCAGTTCACTTGTGTTATACCAAATATGACTGTAGTCAGTTAGCAGAAAGACATAACATTATGTAGACTCCTCCAGAGTGAGTGAGTTAAGATTTAAAGTCACATCGGCAATATTTCAGCCATATCGTGACTAGTTCGAAATTCATAATAAATACATATAATATATAAAACCCTGTTCATGAAGGACAGTAAAATTACTAGGTTATCACATGAGGTAAAACTAGCTAGCATATATCTTTAAAAGTAGGAAAATATATTTGAACAATACGATATAAAAATGGGCTATTGATCGCCAACAACTGAAGGTAGATCACCAAACCAGGGCCCATGGGGACTTACATTAATTTTGCTACCTGCATGGACCCTAGTTGGATTTACACCATCCCTTCAGCCATTGGCGACAGAAGAGAAATTTAGCCATAAATTAAAAGCATACATATTCTACGATTAAAAACGTGGCAAGCCTAAATTTACTCTAAATGTGGACTTGAATCCTCCAGAAGCAATGTTTTATCATCTGAAACAGATCGGGAAATTCTACTATATGTCACGACAGATACTATTAGATTTCAATTCAATGAATACTCTAAGCACACACGTATATATATCTCGTGCCACAATATGATGTAGCCTATATTACGTATATATTGCCATCATTTTGACTTTCAAGGGGGGACTCCATTGAATTTTCTAATAACTAACCACCAAGGCATATATTGTGTAATTATTATGCATACACCTTTACAATCTGTTGTCACTCAATTTGTACCCATATTATTCTTCAGCAGCATAGTTGTATTGTATTGTTCACTGTCAGAAATCGGACATGTCTTCTTAAAGACACTTAAATCAACTATATCTCACAAATCAATTGTGTCCGTGAAAGAACTCCTCAACAGGATCAGGTTCTCGCATGTTGTTTTGGTTTTTCTCTTCTTTTCTGTCAAATAGCTCTTCAGATTTTAAAATGATTAATCCCGTGTTCTGAATTTCACGCTTATGTGTATTCTTTGACGGAAAAGTTTCTGAACGGACGGGTGGACTGACTGACTGACTGACTGAAAACTTTTTACATAACATATTACATGGTTTTACAGAACATTCCAGTTTAATGGATCTTGATAAAAACCAATATTGTTGTTTTTCAAAGTAACGGACGCTTAGCTAGGCCTGAACAGTGATTTTTTTAAATGACAAGAAGATTGTTGTAGTAAATAGTTATAAATACCTAGGTGTATTATATTCTTCAAATCATATAATGGGAAACTGTATTGCTGATTTAGCGATGAGAGGTGAACGTGCATTAATAGAAGTTATTATTAATCTAAGTAAAGTCTGAATGGTAAATTGTAACATTTTCTTTAAAATAGTTGAAATACAACCAATCTTATTATATGGCGCAGAAATATGGGATATGCACACATTCGATAAATTAGAATAAGTTCATTTATTGCATGCAAAATATTTTAATTGTTAGCTCTCAAACCCCGAATGCAATTATATACGGGGAATGCTTCAGGTATCCGTTATATATTAACGCAATGTGTAAAACATTATTGGCATGAAAACCGGATCCCACTTAAGGTATATTAAATGCAATTATATTACTTTAACTGTGGTTTCACTACTTATGCATCATATATTCGTAGATCACCATACTAGGGACCATGGGGACTTTTGCTACCTGCATGGACCCTAGTTGGATTTACACCATCCATTCAGCCATGCATTAAAAAGACAAATACTGTACGATTAAAAATGTAGTGAGATTAAATATACTTTGAAAGACGTGGTCTTACATACCCTTTCAGGGGAGCAATAATTTTACAATATGAAAACGGGCTATGGATCACCAGCAACTGAAGGTAGATCACCATACTAGGGACGGTGGGGACTTTCTTGTTACAACAATTTGCAGTGTTTGTGATGAGTAATCTATGTCAATTCAATGTTTTAAAAGTGCAGGTTTTGATTTCTATGAAGCTTAGTCTCACATTTCAGCATCATGAATGTTTCCTTACATAATAGTCAATGAAATATATTTTATTACAATTTACCGCAGTGTTATTACAGTTTGCCGCAGTTTATTACATTTTACCGCATTATTACAATTTACGTCGTAACACACTTCATTGTAATCTTCCCCGTTATTGGAATCAAAATTAACTTTCGTCTTGTCCTGTTGTTTCTGATATCTCTGAAACTCAGCGACATAATTTGCCGATGATGAATTTTGGCAAGAGGTTCGCCAATTATATTGCAATATAAGATTTGTCAGTAATTATATGATCACCATCATTAAGATATTAAACAGCACATTTTGAACGTTTGCCTTTAATTCTTTGAACCATGTTCCATACCTCAGACACTGGCGAGCGTAAATTAATTTTGGAGACATAGTTCCTCCACGATTGCCGGGCTATTTTTGTTTGAAGGTACGACTTGCCTTCGCATTGAGGATTTCAAATCTATTTAAGTTATGGACAGTTGGATGGAGCTGGAAATATTACTCTTCCTTTTCCCTCGCTTTTTTAGCTTGTCTACAATGTGTATTAAAGCATGGTTTTTGAACACGTGGGGTCATAGAAGACTTTGGTATACACTCATCACCATTTTATTTACATCACAGATCATTTACATCACGGACACAGTCAGGTCGTAGTTTCTATTTACATATAGTTTGAAATAAGGACCAGTCAGCCTTCGAAAAATTCCATCTTGTATCAGACTGACTGAGTTTGGTTTTACGCCACTTTTAGTAATATTCCAGCAATATGACGGCGGGGCACACCAGAAATGGGCTTCACACATTGTGCCCATGTGGGGATTCGAACCCGGGTCTTCGGCGTGACGAGCCAACGCTTTAACCATTAGGCTACCCCACAGCCCCCGAAGAATCAGATGAAAGTATGGTTGGGAAGTGGTCACAATCAAATTCATTGATGAGGATAGAATCTGCAAGAGATAAATCCAGAAAAGAGTGAATGTCAGTGGCAGTATGCAGATAGAAGCTTGAATCATCATTGTATATGCACCAATCATTATTGGAAATTAGATCTTCTGGTATCTTGCCTTTAGTATTGGTATTGGTACTACCCCAGAGTGGGTTGCTGCCGTTTAGCTAAGCCAGTATAACAGGGCTTCGGGAGTTGATCATAGGGTGACTGAAGATCAGTCGGCTGAAATGCCGATGAAGGCAGAATATATAGAGAGCATAATGTAAATGGTACACTCAGAGCAAGTGTTAATTGTACCAGGGCTGTGAATAACAGGAAAAATAATAAATTTTAAATTATTTGTCTGTTTCAGGTACGTTTCTTGCAGACAGGAAGCTGATGGTGTGAAATCCTGGCTAATAGCTGTATTTCATTAAACTTTGTCCGTAGTCCTCTGCAGTTCCACTGCACTATATCTTTAGATATTTTTTATTTTACTTTGGCGGGCGACAAGCTGTGTGCCCTAGAATGGACGTTTTCGGACATACTCATGTCCTCAAGTGATCCTTATTTGTTAAATAATTTAATTTTATCGTCTAACCCTATTGGGGCTCTGCCACTTTTTCTTTCAAAGAATATGGCTTCGGTTTGCCTTGTTTTTGACGTTTGTGTTAGACTAAGACCTTTGAGTTCACTGGGAAGATGTGTCACGATCATGAGATGGTTGTACTTGACTTTGGGTTGTGCCAGGAAGTGGTACTACAATTGGTGTAGACATAGCAGGTGACAAAATCTTAGGAGAATCGGTTTTGACCCAAGTCAAGTTCGTCTGACAGCTTATAGATATTTGGTTACTGTTGGGGTTGTATCAGATGCCGTTTTGGCTATGGAAGCATAGGTTTCCTTATTTTCATATCTTAAGACAATATTTTAGGGACCAGGAAAACTAATGGTTTTGGGTGAAATTTAGCTTATTAATCTCCGTCTACTGTTTCCAGATCGGACAATCTTTTGAGAATGATGAGTGATAGCTTGCGCAGTTGGTACATTTCTTAAAGTCACGGTCTCAATTTTCTGTTGTATGTGTCTTCTCACCACAGTGAGCACACACAACAGACAATGTGCAAGTACTGACACCATGACCAAACGTTTGGAATTTAATATTTAATATGTAGGTGTCGAAATACATTTTACAGTGTCCTGTCCTTAGTGATCTGGGGGTATTTGGAGAGGAAAATAAAAACAGGTATGCTTTTGTCTGAATGGTTCCCTGGTTTTGACGTGTTGTAAAATGCTTAATGTATGTGACCCCTTGATGTTTCATTTCTGAAATTCTGAAGTTCGGACATCTATCTCTAACGTATCCTTTGCTGGTGTTAAGCGTTCTATGAGGACAGACTTATATCGGAATGTGGACGGACGTTTCAGAAGCCGTAGGTTAGTTGCCTGTAGTCTTTTGATGCACTCAACAAGCAAACAGTTTCAACTTTAATCTCGTGTTATCTTAAGTCTCAGTCACTACAAAACGTGGCCAGTAATGAACGGATGTAGACAGTCTTTGGCCGTGAACATCTGGATCAGTGTCAAGTGGACGTTTTATTTTTTCAGGGTTGGTGTCGTAAGACATGGTAAGTGTTTAATAGTTCATCATCCGAATTCCCAACCCTTCGCGGAGCATCACAAGGATAATGCTAGTATTTAAAAATTTCCAAATCAGATTTTATGTAATTACACCAAATAAATGCACATGACCTTGCAAGTCCAGCCGATTGGGAGGCAACTAACGGGATCGGGTGGTCAGGCTCGCTGAATTAGTTGACACATGTCACCGTTTCCCAATTGCGCAGATCCATGTTCATGCTGTTGATCACTGGATTGTCTGGTCCAGAGGCGTTTATTTACAGACCGCCGCCATATAGCTGGAATATTGATGAGGGTGGCGTAAAACTTAACTCATTCATTCACTCACCAGCCGATTGATAAAACCGGGCCCATTCTACAACCCATCTAGGTAAAGTAAGGGCTGAAGTGGTGTGTTCAAGTGAACACTGTTCCTGGAACCCGTGCCCTCAGCCACCAGAATCCCATCCTCCACCGACACATTCTGCACTAAAACATCATATATACTACTCAAAAGATGTTAAGGGTCAAACGAAATGTGGACATCAAAATTAGAATGGGCAATTTTGAGACAAATAGGGACAGGAAACTTTCTGTATGGGTGTTATTTGGACTGAAGACATCATAACTTCATGACAAAAGTTATCATTACCCGTTTCATTAGGTAACTGTCAAATCTAACCGTAAATTCGGACTTCTTGATTTGAACCATGAACTCGGCTACACTAAACTGACCCTCATCAGCGAAACAACCATTATGCCACCTAATGCACATTTTACACGTGCTGTCCATGGATGTCATTTTATGCATGCACATTTTCACAATAAAAAGACCAAGCATTTTCAAATCGGCCTCATTTGAAATTTGAAGATGATCAGACGACAGCTCAGCATCCAAGACAGAGGAAGGGCAATAGGTTGGCTTCAAGATGGTCAAACCCAAGGAAGTGTTGCTAGGCGACTAAATGTAAGCCAAAGTGTTATCGGGTGACTATGGCAGGGGTTCAGGACAACAAATGCTGTCCAGAATCGGCCCATTCCGGAAGACCTCGATCAACAACAGCCCGCAATGATCGCTACTTGATGATGATGGTTCTGCGACAGCGATTTGTGACCGCAAGACATCTTCAGGATCAGCTGAGAGCTGGCCGTTGCACCAACGTATCCGATCAGACAGTTCAAAATCGTCTACGTGTCCGACGTTTGCGCTCTCGACGTTCTCCAGTCCGACCACCACTACTTGAGCGGCACAGAAGAGCTGGCCGAGATTGGTGCCGTTGGCATGTTCGTTGGAACCGTGATCAGTGGGCACAGACAATCTTTTCTGCTGAATCCCGCTTCACACTCCAGTTTAATGATGGTCGTGCCTGTGTTTATCGTCGCCAACGAGAGAAGTATGCTGACGTCAACGTTGCTCAACGTTTACCTTTCGGAGGCGGAAGTGTGATGGTCTGGGCGGATATCTCAGTGCACCACAGAACTGCTCTCTACATCGTCAATGGGAATTTGACTGGTCTTCGATATCTCATCGAGATTATTCAACCTCTGGTAATGCCACTGCTTCGTCAACTTGGACCAGGGGCCTGGTTCCGGGATGATAACGCTAGACCCCATCGTGCCAGGGTGGTGACAGACTTTCTGCAGCAGCAGAACGTTCAGCACATGGTGTGGCCTGCTTATTCACCCGACTTGTTACCAATTGAGCATGCCTGGGATGAGATAGGACGAAGAATTCAAGCTTATCACGTCCCTGCCATCAACCCACAAGAACTGGGTCAACAACTAGTCGCAGAATGGGCAGCAACCCCCAACAATGTTTTAGGCGTTTAATGAATAGCATGTGTCAACAGGGTCAGGAATTCATCCATGCTAACGGTGGCTACACGAGTTATTAAAGATTTCTGGCTTTGTGTGAACTCTGATTTTGGGGTACTTGACTTCGATGAATTGTGGAATAAAGTTGTGCTAAACAATTCACTTTTTGTTTTGTGTTTTCGTTTCTTTAGAGCTTGAGGTTTTGTTTTTGTCATTGGTTGTCACAATTTTATTTCCATATCTTCTATTTATATTCCAAAATACTTGTGACCCTTAACTTCTTTTGAGGAGTATATGAATGTGCTGTGAGAAAATGAAACACTCTTAAAATTCAAAACAGATTTAACCATGAACCATGCTGGATGGTTTGGGTTGACAAATCAAGAATCATAATCAGGAGACGTTTGGTGAGTCAGTGAGTTAAAAACTTTAAGTCACATCGGCAGTATTTCAGCCATATCTTGACTATATCAAGTTTATCATAGATATCAATTTTAAAACAAGTAATTAAATTTAAAATATTTTAACTATACATGACAAGACGATATAAAAACAAACTATAGATCGCCAACAACTGACCAGATCACCGTACTAAGGACTTACAGTATCTTTGCTACCTGCATGGACAGGACACGTTTGGATTCAAACCAGTGACAGGTGGATCCCAGCAAAGAAATAGATAAACTGACGACATCTCAGAACACCTGTCCAGTTGGCCCCAATAAAAAAGAAGGAACAATAAATCAGGTTTTGTCTTACCAAAATAATCAACATCACTATGAGGATCATCCCACTTGATTCCAACCCGGTCATTGTACTCGATAACTGAAACGTTCAGTCCGGCTACATCTTCTGCTGAGACAAACAGTGGCACTGGTTCAGTAGAGGAAACTGTGGGAGATTTAATGTCAACGATAAATGGACAGCATGCAGTGTGGTTGAGACCAGCAGAATTAACCACGGTAACGCCAACAAAATACTTTTGATCCTGTTGAAGACTTTCGTTTGTTGAACTCAATGTTACATTCTTCAATCTGTTTTGAAGGGGCATTTGAACAATATCATGTAGTCCACATTTTGTTCCAATTCCAACAACGACTGCGTTGATGTCACTAAAATCCTCGGATATCTCCCACTTAGCACTAACAGCATGATCATTTCCAATGTACAGTGCAGGTTCATACAGCGAGTAGTCCGGATCAAAGCAAGTGACATCAGTCACCACTGGAGGTGTTGTGTCAATGATGATTGCCTCAGACTTGATTTGTTTTTCATAACCAGCATGATCAGTTACTTTCACATCAAAATAGTAGGCACTTACTTGGGTATCAGTGTAGTTAATACGATCAGTCATCCGAGACGGAGTCAGTGTCAAGTTGCTGAGTTCAAAATGCCTGATTGATAATCCCTGTTGGTCTGTACTCTGGGAACAGGAACCTTCAAAGCCACAACTTTCTTTGCAAAGATCCTTGCAAGGAACACAAAATGACATTTCTTTTTTATAAGGTACTATATTTGCAGTTGTGTTCTGAGAATCTGATAGACCAATAAAAATATCCTTTATACCACTCTGTGAATCATAAAATGCCCTTCCATACCGACATGGATGTATTTGCGGGAGCGGTAGTCTCACTGATGATAGGAGAAGGTTAGTTGAGAATGGGTCAAATGGATCATCAACTTGTGGAATATATCCATTATTGTTCCAGGAGAACACTGTGGTGACAACGTATCCTTGGATGTCCAGTCCAGAATGCTGTCCCTTCAACTGACCGTTGATGAATAGATTTACATTCCACGAATCTGTTGATGGTGTTGAGTCATTTATTGTTTGAAAGGAAAAGTCGTTCAGTGGGAAACTTGGGTCAAAGTCTCCATGGACATTGTAAACTTTGATTCTGGATTTATCCTTGGCCCAGAACAGAATGAGGGGTTCTGAGATGTTATTCATAGTCAAGAGAACGCCAAGGTTCCAACTCTCTTCATCAGTTAATACAGTCCTGTTGCCATTAGAACATGCACTGCCATTGCATTTATCTATAAATATCTTTGCATAAGCCTTTAAGATATCATCAGGACTTGGAAGACTTTCTTGAACCAGACCTATAATAGATGAAACGTTGTGTCGTGCTGTAGCCTGAAGAGAAAATGAATAGTTACCTTCAATCAGCAGCATTGGGTTTGTTTTGACTCCTCCTTTCTCAAACATTTGCAGCGAGGGGTCAAGTCGTGCATATATCTTGACATGGTTATTGTCTAAAATGTCAACAGCTTGGGATTGGAAAACATCATCCAAAATCATTATTTCCTTTTTATAGTCATTCTTCAGTACTTCTCTTTCAGTTTGACATGTTGAATCGTGTATGTTGGTATTGATGAGCATTGTGCCCTGTAACAGATTCGTATCGCCCCAGGACCTTGAACTGTACCTCCAATCTGACCCAATTTGTATGTTTCCAGCAACTGGAGGGTTGTAATCTGCTAAAATAGGTTTGCTTGTCACAGTTGTCTTCAAACCTGCCTTATTAGCTGCTGTAACCTGTATATAGTATGGCCTGGTTGTGTCTAACATGAGATCGTTGAAGTGGGCATCGGACGTTGAAACAGTGACAGAACGTAAAACGTCTTTGTCTTTGGGGGATAAGGACGTTGAATCAGTGCAGAAAAAGCCTCCTAAGAATGCTACTGTGTAGTAATCTATGGAACTTTCTTCATCTGTAAATCCTGTCATGTTTATATGTAGAGAGTGCAGTTGAGTGGCATATAGAATACCAGATGACCGTCCACCATCAATGATCACTTGCCCTGGTTCAGGTGATGTTGTATCAATTGTAATTGCTTTACTGGATGCAATCAGACACATCCCTGCCTCATCTTCAGCTTTGACAAGGACAAAGTAAACCTCAGAATGATTTAATTGAAGACCTTTTATGGTTTTGATTGTGTCTTTGTTGACAGACTCAAATGCCACAAGTGGCTGAAAGACAATAGCCTGACATTCCAAGCTTGTATTTGACTCTGTATGTTCTTCAGTGTCAACAGCAACTTCATATTTCCGAATGTTAAAGTCAGATATAAAGTCAGACCAGGATACTGGTATTTCACTGGTGCTGGATTGGTACTCAGCAACTTCGATATCTCCCGGCACGATGTCTGTTCCAAATCCAACTCGGATTCCATTTGAAAAAGATTCTTCATAACGTCCAGTAGAACTGTATGCCCTCACTGTGATGTAATATGTAACTGTTTTTGCGGTTAGATTTAAATGCTTAAAGATATAACTTCTGTTGAGACTAACATTTTCAAAGAAATGAATATTGGATCTCCTCTCTTTATATCTTCTGTCATTCCCTACAGCCACTTCATAGTATTCAATTTTCTGTGATGGGTCCAAATCATCTATTTCTCCAAACGGATCCCAATTTGCTGCAAGGTAATTTGTAGGTAGCTGGTAGTTGATGTCAGACGAAATGCCATCTCGAACATTCCCAGGAACGGGAGGCTGAATCTTGACCATCACCCCATCAGATCTACCAATCATGGTGCGGTTGAGGGCATCAGTGGTTCTCACAGTGACTCTGTATGTCTTCATATTCTCCAATGTCAATTCATCATTGTAGAATCTATGGCCGTTCCCAGGGGTTTGTTCAAAGTCTTTGATAATCTCCCCTGTGATGTCTTCTACTCCCCACTCTGCTGATACTACTAGACAGGGATCAGAGTAGCCCCACCTTCCCTGAATGGTCGTTAAGTCATGTTGACTGTTAATATCATCATGTCCTAGTCCATCTAAAACAACTAGGTAGGGTTGTGGGCTGATAGCAACTGGACAACTTTCTTTCACTATGAACAGACCGGCTTTGTTGAAAATGCGGACACTGACAAAGATGAGGGTTCCAGATTCCAAGTGTAGGTTTGAAACTACAAACAGTCCTTTGGACAAACTGACTTTTGTGAATGGAAGAACATCTGTCAGTCCTCGCTCACTTCCCAGTCCTGCTTCATACCTGAAACATACCACAGTTTTAACATTATGATTATATAAACGATAGCATATGAGGAAATGTTGTGGCTGTAATGGATGTTTCTGCATAAATATTAACTGTGGGTTTTTAGTATCATGATTTTAAGGAAGACAACACAAGAGGAAATTGCTTGGATATAAGGAATGTTTCTGTAAACATCTTAACAGCGATATCTATTTACGTTAAGTAAAACTGTTACTCACCTGTCTATCTGTGATTCGGGATCTTCGAATCCATTCAAAAATACAGATATGAACGTTGTTTGTTGCTGGCAGACTACTTCCTGTTTTGATGATGGATTAGATGATGTAACTACTGACACTTCCCCTATGGTTGGAGGTGTCTGATCAAAGATGATTTCTTTGAAGAATTTGTTACGAAGATGTGCACCATTTTCAATTTCCAGAGTTATATACAGGAATGAAACTGCATCTTGAAAAACTCCATTTGTGTCAAAGCTCCAGTGTCTCTCAGTTGCCAATAGCCTGGTTGCCACTAATATATGTGAGCTGTCTTGTTCTGTACGTGCTGTGATTGATACGTTAGTGATGGTACTTTCTGCTTCTTCGAAAAACCTCCAAGAACAAGTGACAATTGTTGACATCATTGATACAAAGGGTGTACACTCATAGTCAATAATAGAGACAGGAGTGTTATCAACTGTGATTGGCGGTGAACTCATTAACGCCGCGTTGCCAGCCATATCCGAGCCATATGTTGTCACGAAATATGTGTTGTTTGCTGAAAGACTTATGTCCAATGGATCAAGACCCGACTTTGAAATATCAACAGTGTGTTTTTCACCAGAGACTGGGAGGCTCCCTATGGACCAGGATATCACAGGCATAATATTTGCATCCTCTACAGACCATGATATTGGTAGAGTTGTTGTTTGGTTTAAAAACAAAAGTGAGTAAGTCATCATTTGACCTCTGTACTGTTGATTTATAACAGGAACTTCATGGTCAACCATTACACCATTTGATGATGATACGATGTACGAGTCTGGACATTCCACACCAGTTATAGCCCGGACTGTAACATAGTACTTCACATTGTTGAAGTTTGTATTTGTTATTTCAGCATATCCTGAACTGTCGCTGACCATCGTAAGTCCATAGTTTGTGTAATGCATTATGTCACTCAGATATGGATGTGTTCCTATCGCCCAGTCGTAGCCGGCTATTCCACACGTATCACTACCGAAGCCATCGAACGACATGGAGAGACCGGAGAGATCCTGCTGGAAATCTGCATCTTCACTGATACTTCGACCATCATAGACTGTTCCAGGGGAGTTTCCCTTCTCTACATGTATTGACTTTGATGAAGCTTCTGCTGTCAAACCTGCTCCATTTGTAACTCTGATAACGACAACGTACTGGGTCTTGTCATCTGATATAAAATTGCGAGCTTCTAATATTACAGATGATGTGCTTCCATAGTTGGTAAACTGCTCACTTCGAGTGCACTGTATGGCATTGTTTTTCACACAAAGCAGACTTTCAGCTATACCACTCTCAGGATCACGAGCTGTCCAAGACACATGCATCGGTTGATCCTCCATGTGGATTACATTTCCGAAGTCATCAAGCTCCTCCTCTTCCCCAGGAAGACCTATGAGTACCTACAAAATGTGCGGCCAATATTAAAACATCATATTACAGGTGTATTTGCATCCAATATATGTTATTATGTTGCGCAAATGAATACTTGTAGCCCTGTGTAAAGTTCTCGAAAAACTCTTGGCAATACAGATTGCACAAATGAATACTTAAGCCATTCTTTCCAGTTCCCTAAAAGACTCATTGTAATGCAACACACGAAAACCTTTGAAACTATTCAAACAGTAGACATACATGATTGTAACTTTGTTGTTATCTTAAAAAGAGAATAAAATTAATCATTGTTCGACTCAATTGTTCTTTGAAATACTGAATCCCTATCAAGTGATATTATGATGGATACTCACTTTCTTTACAGTAGGTGACGTAGTGTCAATAACAACTCCACTTGATTCTACTGACGTTGCAAGAAGGGCGTTGTTGAGAGCTGTGACCGATGTTGTATATAGGGCCCCATTTCTGAGAGTAAGGGAATCCAACTGGATGTCTGCTTTTCCAACTTCAATGACAGCAAATGTCTCATCTTTTGGCCAAAACCTTTTCTTCTGACCGCCAATCTTTTCAAATATAGTGTATCTGCATTTTAAGATGCCTGACTCTTCATCCGTAAAATGCCACTTGAACCCAAGGTGTGAAGAATCACTTTGGTATTTGCCTGTCTGAGAATCTTGTATATACATCATGTTTGGTGGTGTTTCGTCGACCAGATACCCATTACTTTCCGCTTGTGTTTCAAGTCGTGCACCATTTGTTGCTGTGACTTGAACTCGGACATAGTCCTTGTGTTTAGTGTCCATTGTATGGTCAGTGTAACTGGTCATGGATCCAATATGGAACGTCTTTTTCAGTTCATCGTTTACGTATACCACCATTGTGTACTCTTGTACATGGCTTTCTGGGTCAGTGAAGTTGGCCCAGGTACTTTCAATAGTAGCTATCTGAGAGCTGAACTCCACATCATTCGCAATATCAGCACCATCCTGGACATACCCCAGCAGTGGAGGTGTTATGTCTACCAGCACTGAAACAGAAGACAATAGGTATACCCAAGCAGTGGAGGTGTAACGTCTACCAGCACTGAAACAGAAGACAATAGGTATACCCCAGCAGTGGAGGTGTTACGTCTACCAGCACTGAAACAGAAGACAGTAGGTATACCCGTCCAGTGGAGGTGTCACGTCTACCAGCACTGAAACAGAAGACAATAGGTATACCCGAGCAGTGGAGGTGTAACGTCTACCAGCACTGAAACAGAAGACAATAGGTATGCCCGTCCAGTGGAGGTGTTACGTCTACCAGCACTGAAACAGAAGACAATAAGTATGCCCGTCCAGTGGAGGTGTTACGTCTACCAGCACTGAAACAGAAGACAATAGGTATACCCGTCCAGTGGAGGTGTTACGTCTATCAGCACTGAAACAGAAGACAATAGGTATACCCGACCAGTGGAGGTGTTATGTCTACCAGCACTGAAACAGAAGACGATAGGTATGCCCGTCCAGTGGAGGTGTTACGTCTACCAGCACTGAAACAGAAGACAGTAGGTATACCCGACCAGTGGAGGTGTTACGTCTACCAGCACTGAAACAGAAGGCAGTAGGTATGCCCGACCAGTGGAGGTGTTACGTCTGCCAGCACTGAAACAGAAGACAATAGGTATGCCCGTCCAGTGGAGGTGTTACGTCTACCAGCACTGAAACAGACGACAGTAGGTATACCCGTCCAGTGGAGGTGTTACGTCTACCAGCACTGAAACAGAAGACAATAGGTATACCCGACCAGTGGAGGTGTTACGTCTACCAGCACTGAAACAGAAGTCGATAGGTATACCCGTCCAGTGGAGGTGTTACGTCTACCAGCACTGAAACAGATGACAATAGGTACACCCGAGCAGTGCAAGTGTTACTTTCTACCAGCAATGAAACAGAAGACAGTAGGTATACCCGTCCAGTGGAGGTGTTACGTCTACCAGCACTGAAACAGAAGTCGATAGGTATACCCGACCAGTGGAGGTGTTACGTCTACCAGCACTGAAACAGAAGACAATAGGTATACCCGTCCAGTGGAGGTGTTACGTCTACCAGCACTGAAACAGAAGACAATAGGTGTGCCCGACCAGTGGAGGTGTACGTCTACCAGAACTGAAACAGAAGACAATAGGTATACCCGTCCAGTGGAGGTGCTACGTCTGTCAGCACTGAAACAGAAGACAATAGGTATGCCCGTCCAGTGGAGGTGTTATGTCTACCAGCACTGAAACAGAAGACAATAGGTATGCCCGACCAGTGGAGGTGTACGTCTATCAGAACTGAAACAGAAGACAAAAGGTATACCCGTCCAGTGGAGGTTTTACATTTCACAGCACTGAAACAGAAGACAATAGGTATGCCCGTCCAGTGGAGGTGTAACCTCTACCAGCACTGAAACAGAAGACAATAGGTATGCCCGACCAGTGGAGGTGTACGTCTATCAGAACTGAAACAGAAGACAAAAGGTATACCCGTCCAGTGGAGGTGTTACGTCTGCCAGCACTGAAACAGAAGACAATAGGTATACCCGACAAGTGGAGGTGTTACGTCTACCTGCACTGAAACAGAAGTCGATAGGTATACCCGACCAGTGGAGGTGTTACGTCTACCAGCACTGAAACAGAAGACAGTTGGTATACCCGTCCAGTGGAGGTGTTACGTCTACCAGCACTGAAACAGAAGTCGATAGGTATACCCAACTACTGGAGGTGTTACGTCTACCAGCACTGAAACAGAAGTCGATAGGTATACCCGTCCAGTGGAGGTGTTATGTCTACCAGCACTGAAACAGAAGTCGATAAGTATACCCCAGCAGTGGAGGTGTTACGTCTACCAGCACTGAAACAGAAGACAATAGGTATACCCGAGCAGTGGAGGTGTACGTCTACCAGCACTGAAACAGAAGACAGTAGGTATACCCTTCCATTCTTTCAGAAGGAAATCACATTGCGGCATCCAAATGTACACTAACTACTATACAACAGTATAGCTGTCTGTCTATAAGAAATTTCATACTATTGCCGAAATATTTTCAAAATACAAGCCTTAATTTTCTGTTCTGGAATTAATGTCAGATGCCATTGTCTGGTGTTTCCCATTATATCTAAATGAGACAAATCTTGGGGAAATAACTCTAAGTATGTTTCTTTATTCTAATGAACGAAGTGAATTAATGTCTAAGTGAATTATTCTTACTGACTGGGACGAATGCATGCATGCATGGATGCATGCATGAGGTATAACGGTATAACATTAGGTTTGCGGAAAGATGAATTTTAAGTCCGATCCTAAATTGTTCTGCACATTCATTCACTGATTGACGTTTGCTTTGTGCACTTTCAGACCCTCTAGGGGGCTCCTAAATATGGCTTAGGTTTTGACACCATTTGTAGAGTTAGCAAAATTTAAACTGTACCTCCATCAGATGTTGCGAGAATTTTCTTCTGATTGAGTGCCCCATTGAAAGCGACAACTGTTGAATAGTATGTTGTATTGTGGTGCAGAGTTGTGACGTTGCACCCAGATTTAACGTGATGCGTACAATTTGTAAATGGAAGAATGTCATCAGCCCCAGCTGTTGTTCCAACGCCCCAGAGATAACTGAAAGTAGTGGCATATGGCAACATTGTCTCTTAACAGATTAGCAATCACTGTGGCAAATGAAATACTATTAAAATTGTGGAGCACATATAGATCGTCAACGTAAATAGTACAAATATGTACATGCGTAAAGGAGTTTCATTCAAATATTGGTAGGACATGCATACAGGTCATCACAGACAAAGGAAAAGTTGAGAAATAACTGGCTTAACATACCTGTCAATACCAGATTCTGGATCATAGAAATATACCCACTGTGCACAAATCATTTGAGTACTATGTTGGTATTTCAAATCTTCAAGCAGTTTGTCCCCATCAAGTACTTTACCAACGACTGGCGGTGTTAAGTCAATGAGTATCGGAACATCACCATGGCTTGCAGTGGAGAGATCGACTATGAATAACAAACAAAGTCATCAATATTGCCCGCAATGGCAAAATAATCATGAATATCTCAACGAATTATGATAGCCAAATCATATAGCTAAATGGAAGGAGAGTATTGAAAGGTTTTAAGTTCTGCTCCAAAAGGAGCACTACCACCAAATTCAGTTGAAGCCAGACTTGAAACACTTCCTAAGGAAAAACACACAAAAAATTTTTTTTCAGAATTCCAAAACTACCAACCAGACCTATCGACGTGCCACGTTTAGTGAAGAAATAGTGAACGGGTTTAGAGTTCCCGAAAAGAGACTACAACCAATTTCAGTCAAAGTCAAACTTGGTACCATGGAAACGCCAAAAATATTTTATTCAGAATTCCAAAACTACCAAAAGCCACCAGTACACATCCAGACCTATATACATGTGTGTGCCAAGTTTGGTGAAGAAACACTGAACAGTTTTCGAGTTCTGCTCCGGAAAAGAACACTACCACCAATTTCAGTCAAATCAAATTTGTTGCCATGGAAACGCAAAAAAAATATTTTATTCAGAAATCCAAAACTACCAAAAGTCCAAACGTCACCAGTCCAGCCTCATATCTATGTGACAAGTTGAGTGAAGAAAAATTGAACGGTTTTAAACATCTGCTCTGGAAAAGACAAATGTGCACGGACGCACGGACGGACGGACGGGGTCCATTTTAATACCATCCACAAAACGTGTTGCGGGGTATAACAACAATACGTTGTAAATATTTGTCTGATAAACAGTTACAGTTTTCCTTTAAGGATGTGTATATCTAAAATTTCAGTAGCTTCTTCCTACCTAAATTTACGGCTCTGATTCGCACCCAAGCCTGGACACCAGGAGTCAAGCCAAGATCTTCTATCACAAGGTATGGGTCAGCTCGGTTGAGAAAGGGATGACGGCTGTAAGATCTCACAAAAACATCATACTTTGTTTTTCCCAGACCAAAGTCCACTCTTGCAATACCCGATCCAGAGTCTGATACATTGAAGTAGACGCCCAAGATATCAAAATCCTCATCAAACAACAAATCCCCTACCTCATGTACTACGGGCTGTGTCGTGTCAACTGTCACAGGTGTAGAGTGACACACTGTTGTAACCAAAGCTCCTCCGTGTACAACATTGTTGATAGCTTGGAAGGTGATATAGTACTGACCATCAGCCAGATGGAGATTCTTGCCCAGTCCGGTATAGGTCCAGTCTTGCCTGGTTTGCAGCTGAGCGTGAGGATCAGTGAACTTCACGACATCAGATCCACACACAGACGTCCCAGCTGCCCACGTGTAGCCCCAAATACCACTCTCGTCGTCGTGGAAGCCATCGCAGTTTCCTGTAAAAGCTGACTGACTGAGTTTAGTTTTACTCCGCTTTTAGCAATATTCTAGCAATATCACGGCCGGGGACACCAGAAATGGGCTTAACACATTGTGCCCATGTGGGGAATCGAACCCGGGTCTTCGGCATGACGAGCCAACGCTTTAACCACTAGGCTACCCCACAGCCCCTTTCCTGTAAAAAGTAACCATAACAATACCAATGTCAACAAACCACACACATCAAATTATCCACAGTTCTAAGATGCCTAGCGATTAGAACAATCGAAACAAAAAACAAAAATTATCAGACATTCTAGCCCGACAATGTGTGATACTTGATTCTGATTGGCTGAGAGCACATCAAAACCGTACTTAAATGACAGTTTAAGGACCGCTATAGTTTGGCATGAAATGCATGTGGACCCGGGTTTTTAAAATATCTCTTCATCCAATGATCCAATCGATCTCAAACTGTGCAAGTGGATGTTTTGTCAGACAACCTAATCACATTGTAAATCACCGATTTTATGCATTTGTAATAAAGAATCTGTCTATTTGTCAACAAAATAAACAGCAGAACGCAGACGGCTTGCAGAGGGAGGGAGCCAATGACCTGTAACAGCGGCAGTGTTGGGTCATAAAGGTCAACGTTCGTCAATGTAGGTCAGCTATGCACGTGACAGGTATGAAGAGGTGTCACAGGTCGGGAATAGGGTAAGGTGGGTGCCAACTGTTAACCATCATACAGAGTTTGTTTCTCTGAGGTGTTCAACATTAACCACAAAACCCATTAGTGAGAATTATTCTGTAAGTTAAAATCTTTAAATTTGTAATGTTAATGTCATATTTTGTTTACGCAGTACCTAAGTGTAAATGCATATTTACACTAAATAATTAATCGGACCACCTATGGTTAGAACTCAGCAACTGTTAAAGCCCCGTTCCCTCGGACACAAGCACACACAATTATGCACACTCATTGAAGAAAAGATAGAATGAAGACAAAAGTGTTATGTTTTGATGTCGTTCGCATTCCAAATTAAGCAATGCATTTCTAATAGCTTTAAGCATATAGATAGTTAATATTTATATTTTCATGATAATTTTAAGTGAAATGATTGTTTCATGTTACACTATAAGTCGTTGGAATTAGTCGGTGCTGTTATTGTTAAAAGAAGTTTCTTTGAGCATATCTGGCTGGATACTATTATTATCTGTAAATATAATAACAGATTTTAACTTTAGTTCAAGTTCACTCCATTCTTCCACAGAGGAGTCATCAGTGTCAGTGTTCCTCAACATACTGTGTGAAAACCATTGAGTTCATTTCTGTATGATAGTCCCTACCATCTGTGCTCTTTGACCGAAATAGCAGATCATACCCAGGTAGGAATCCACGGTGGGAACCAGCATTAAGAACGATTAAACGTTCACCTTTGCCTGTTGGTATTTTCCTACCATCACTGGGATCAGTGGGTAGCCACTGTCTGGCAGCAGTATGGTTTGCATTGACCCAGGTCTCATCCAGATATATAGGTTCGAACCCATCCTCTCTTGCCTGCTTAATTTATCTCAGATAGTTACACCTTATTTTCACAATATCAGATCTCTCACACATTTCAATGTTCTGGTTTGCTACCTTCTTGTGCTTGTATCCAAATTTGAGCAGTAGTTTGCTTAGTATCAACCTAGAAACATTAATGTCGTGATCCTCTGCAAGGATGTGTTTTAACAGGTGTTCATTTCTAGCAAATATCTTAATTTCTCTCAGATAGTTACACCTTATTTTCACAATATCAGATCTCTCACACATTACAAGTTTCTAGTTTGCTACCTTCTTGTGCTTGTATCCAAAATTGAGCAGTAGTTTGCTTAGCATCAACCTAGAAACATTAATGTCGTGATCCTCTGCAAGGATGTGTTTTAACAGGTGTTCATTTCTAGCAAATAGCCGGCGAATGACATCTCTGATGACACTGATGTCAAACGAATCTAACTTTGGATGCCTACCTTTTTGTACAAGGTCTTGTTTATTGGTTTTGGTTTATTTTTCACAATTTTAGCACTCTTTTTTAAAACAATTCAACACATTTCTAATTAAACGTTTAGCATCATCTGAATAAGCTTTCTTGATGAGAGCTAGAAGTAGTCAATATGAATGATCCAAACGGTCTATCACTGTGCAGTGCACAGGTAACTATCATGAACTGCACGTGCATTTACTTTTATGACCCAACACTGCCGCTCTTACAGGTCATTGGCTCCCTCCCTCTGCAAGCCGTCGGCGTTCTGCTGTTTATTTTGTTGACAGTTACATAGACAGATTCCTTAATACAAATGCATAAAATCGGTGATTTACAATGTGCACAGTTTGAGATCGATTGGATCACTGGATGAAGAGATATTTACAAAAAACCAGGTCCACATGCATTTCATGCCAAACTATAATTAAAGTGACCGATTCACCGCGTATGAATACAACGAACTCGTTGACCCTATTGTTTGTAAACAAACTTGTCGGACACCGGCAATTTCTATGTCGGCAGCATCTTTGGTGCTTTTGAAGTAAAAACCAAATGGTTTGAAGAAGAATTTCTTGACCCTAATCCCAGTGAAGAAACTACGAAGCATGAAAATCCGCCAACAGCGCAAAAGCGGCAGCATATTCCAAGCGGGTCCAGATCTGCGTGTGTTGACGTCCACAACACACGTCGGCCCACACGTCCTAACCTGACCGCTTCCGTCCCGGCCGTAATGCCCAGTCCTTCCACTTCCAATGTCCATGTATCCCACATAAAACGTGGCATGTCAGGTCTTTTCCAAATGGGGGATAGTAGTTGTTATCAACAATTCTCTCCGTGAATAAAGTTAGCGGCGACTAAACTTAGCGAGTTCACGGATCGCATTTGGGCGAGTCGATTGTCATACAGTAGGGGAGATCAATAATTCGCTTAAGAAAAATCAAATAATTGTACTTGCTCACAGAATGAACTGTATTTTTTTTATTTATGTATGCTAGTTCCTGGTTCCTGAAATATAGCATTTATGTTCCTAAAAATGTCTTACTTTGTTCATTATACAACCTGTCCCTCAAAGGGACGATTCCAAGCGATTTCCAGGAAAAAGGCCCCTTTGCGCCTTGTGTTCTTGCGCGCCAAACAGTTCGGTTTTAAAACGCTTATCAGTCGTGCTAGAAAGAAGATAAAGCTTCCGCTAAATGTTTAATTTAGCGGTCTTAAATCAACGATAAAGGACCGCAAAATTGAAAACAGAGTAGCTTTATCTTCTAAATAAAGGCATAGTTGTTTTATGACGTAACAATTGAATGACATTTTCCCGTCACTGCGCCATTCTAGTGTGCCCCCTCGTAATCCAAACATTTTACATTACGTCACAATGTTAGCGACGTCACACCTCGTACGGCCTCCTACAGTAAACTAATCCATTGCATCCCGTTTCTCAGTTTGCAGTTGCTTCACTCGGCTAATATTACTGGTGGAAACATTACGTTTATGCCTTCTAAATAAAGGCATAGTTGTTTTATGACGTAACAATTGAATGACATTATCCCGTCACTGCGCCATTCTAGTGTGCCCCCTCGTAATCCAAACATTTTTACATTACGTCACAATGTTAGCGACGTCACACCTAGTACGGCCTCCTACAGTAAACTAATCCATTGCATCCCGTTTCTCAGTCTGCAGTTGCTTCACTCGGCTAATATTACTGGTGGAAACATTACGTTTATGTGTCTGCCCCCGCAGACAGCGACACGGTAACGTGCGCAATGTTTACATTCCCACAATGCAATCGTGGAAAGTCGCTTGACTACTCAGCTTCATCTGGATGTACTGATCTAAACTTACATTGGTAGTAGAAATGCGACGTTCATATTGCCCCATATGGTTCACGTTAATGGCAGATGTAATTAACATAAGATATTTAATGCGAACATAAACCGTCATCAAACTGTTATCATTTGTTTTGTTTTCTGGTAACGTTCGTCTTAACGTACGGGGGCAGACACATCAATAGAGCAGCGTGCCAGTTAGCCCTGTGCGAGGATTTTTAATTTAGGTCACCGACACGGTCGTTTGTTTTCTGCCTTAAATTAATCGTAATTATCCTTAGAAAGTATTATAATTGGCATCTTAGAAAAGAAATACAGTTCGCTCTACCACCATGTATAGTGTAATAAAGCCCACTTTCGCCCTGGACTATTATGACATTAAAGCTCTCGGACGCAAGCGTCCTCGTACTTTAACTATACTAGTTCAGGGAGAAAGTGTGCTTTATTACATTATACATGGTGTCCGAGTGCTTTAACGTTACAGTAGTTCAGGGCGAAAGTGTGCTTTATTACACTATACATGGTGGTAGGACGAACTGTGTTTCTTAGTTACATATACCAAAACTAATACACTACATTGTTTAATGTGACCAAGTAAAGGTATACCATGGCAAAACAGATTACCTGAGATATAGTTGTTTGCAAGCGTGTATTTCGTATCTTCAAGAGGTTTGTTACCTCCGAAAACCGTTCTTCCAGCACTCCCATCAATGATTTTTCTGTAAAAGACATGTCTTCTATCTCATTTGATCTGTTCGGATGTACGTTTAAATTTGTTTATGTCGTCATCGTGCAGAAGGCAAAGGTATCTTTACCTGTGATTGAGCTCCTTGGTGACATCGATGCATCTTTGAGTCACAGCTGCCTTACATCCATCAGCTGTCAACACATCTGAAACAGCTTCTCCTACAGGACCAGGTTCAGGAGGAGTAAAGTCAGCTAGAGTCCCAGTTGATGGCAGGTAGGCAACATATCCTAGAGTGTTGGTGATCTTTGCATTTATAAAATACTGGGCACCATGTTCGAGGTTTGAGTGAGAGAACTCCCGAAATGCGCTGTAGCCAACTCCAAGTCTTTCATAATGGAAGTAAGATGCAGCAGCACGAAGTTTCGCCTTAGCTCCAACAACTGTTTCCTGAAGATCACACGACTGAGTATGCATTGCATAGTCAAAGGAAATGCATTTTGAACCTGTCTGCAAACACAGTCTTGCACATTCAATGTCATTATCTGCATGAGCCGTAGAAAATGGAGCAGACGACAACTTTCCAGGCTTAGATGGGGCAAATTCTTTCAGTTCGGACATGACACCTTTTCTCATATATGTGTTTTCCAGGTGCAGAATTTGCCAATCCAAAATTTCTTTTCCAAACTCCCCAGGACTGTATCCCACAGCAACTGAGTGATAAGGTGTTAGTGGAGAGTCTTCGAATACGACAACGTTGGCTTGGATCACCGTTCTGTGACTTGTAAACTGATAGGCAGCATCTACCCTCCCATCTGGAACTGTATTGTCATACGTGTGGAGCATGCACATAGCCGTTGCCTCAATACCTTGAGTGTTCCTAGCCCTTATTGTCCAATACAAAGGTACTCCATTAGGCAATGAAACCGTGGGCAATGTTAAGGAGGGTCCTCTCATCTCCACCAGTGACCTCACATCTCTTCCACCCCGAGAAGTACCAATGCTATAGTGTACAGTAAGAGGGCTGTTTTTATCCCAAATGTCAAATTCCAGGATGAATGCTGTGTCACTGGGATGCCTTCCATCAAGTTGCCGGACAGAACAGCTTCCTGACAATGACCTCTTCCTGTGGTCACAGTTGGGGAATCTTGGTGGAGTGTTATCGTTTTTTTCAATCTCGTGTTTCCAAATGGTGCCAGTGAGTGTGGGGCTTGTCCAGTGCCAAATGTCAAAATTGATGTTGATAACGTAAATAACTTTTACCCATGCTCTTAGTCGTAGTTCAAGTGGTGTGAGCTCGACACTAAGTTTTTTCCTGAAATAGAAGATCGATTCTGTCATAATTTACGTTTTATATTGATATATTTATCATAATAAGGCATAGGTAAAAGAAAACGCAACCTTCTCATACATAGAAGTTGCAATTATGAAATGATGCATTGAGATTTCTTAATATACAAACCCAAGTAGTGAGTGAGTGAATTAAAATTTAACGTCACATCGGCAATATTTCAGCCATATCGTGACGAGAACAATTAATGTTATGCATAGTAAGCAATGGTAAACTATAAAAACCTGTCAACGAAGGACAGTAAAATAACTAGATTATCACAGATTCGAATTTAAAACTAGCAATCAAATCTAAAACAGTCTAACTATAGATGGCAATACAAGGTAAACACAGGCTATATATTGCCAACAACTGAAGATAGATCACCATACTAGGGACCATGGGGACTTACAGTACATTTGCTTCCTGCATGGACCCTAGCTGGATTTACACCATCCCCTCAGCTATTAGGAATGTTAAATAATCTAGCCATAAATCAAACGAACATATATTCTACGATTAAAATAGTAGTAGGTTTAAATTTACTATGAATGTTTTGGGACTTACGTACCCTCTCAGGAGGACAATAATTTTACGCTACTTCAAACCCCTTCGAGGGCACTGCCACTAACAATCTAAGTTACTAATCAAATCTACAAATAATTAAAATGCATATATGTACAGAACATATTATTCAAAATTCATTCATTAAATCAGTTTCTTTTAAAAAGCCAATAATTAAATGGAAAGTAACAGTGTTAAAAAGATCCTTAACTGTTTTCACATTGAAGTATTTATCCCTTATGATGGAGAATTCAGCACAGTCAAGCAGGACGTGCTTGACCGTGGTTCTCTCATCACAAGGGTTACAAACCTGAGGATCCTCACCTTTCAATAGGTATGCATGAGTGTATCTAGTGTGGCCAATACGACATCGTCGCATGATGGCCTCTTCAAATCTGGACTGACAACCCAAGTAAGTGTAACCGATATAGGGTTTTATTTCATGTAATTTATTGATACCTACTTCGGTGTCCCACTTCTGCATCAGATCACGGATGTAAGTTCTAATGCAAGCTTTGTAATCAGAGTAAGGAATAAGAAGTGGTTTCACAGATTTGTTGAGTGCTGCCTTGGCAACAAGATCGGCCATTGTATTCCCAGAAATGCCAACGTGGCTGGGTAACCAACAAAAGACGATGTCGCATTGGCCAAGCTCATTATACAATTCAATAATTTCTAATAAAAGTGGATGTTTACAAGAAAGATTTTTAACAGCCTGAAGACACGAAAGAGAATCGGAAATGATTATGTATTGTTGATATTTACGGTGTTTATTAATATATTTAAGAGCTGTCAATATGTCGTTAGCTTCTGCTGTGAAAATAGAGCTGTTATTTGGTAGTCGAGAAGATATTGTTCTGGATCCAATGACAGTGGCACATCCCACCGCGCCACCATTCTCAGACCCATCGGTAAATAAGGATTTGTATGTATTATATTTATCTTTTAACTGATTATATTCTTGTTTATATTGTAATTGATTAGTTTCAGATTTCATGAACTTTGTCAGAGTTAGGTCAACTTCAGGCCTCACCAGTTGCCAAGGAGGAGACGAAAAAAGACGGGAAGGAGTTATATTCTCCAGCTCTATGCCGGCAGCAGAAATGAATGGTTTATTTCTGTGCCCAAGCGGCGGAACAAGAGAAGGCTTTTTGTTGTATAAATCCTCATAAAGAGGATTGAAAACACAGCTAAATGCAGGATAAGAATCATTAGAATACAGAGTTTGTTACATACTGTAATGATAATTTGATACGACGTTGGTTAAGGGATTGCTCATCGGCCTCAACATAGAGACTGTCAACAGAAGTTCTTTAAGACCCAAGACAAAGTCTTAGGCCTTGGTGGTGGACAGAATTCAGTAGTTTTAGTTTGCTTTTGCAGGGTCAATCATATACAATGGCGCCATAATCAAGTTTAGATCGCACCAATGATCTGTATATGATCCTCATAAAGAGGATTGAAAACACAGTTAAATGCAGGATTAGACTCGTTAGAATATAGTTTGGTAATATATTGTAATGATAGTTTTATACGGCGTTGGGTAAGAGATGGTTCATCTGCCTCGACGTAGAGACTGTCAATAGGAGATGTTCTGAATGACCCAAGACAAAGTCTCAGACCTTGGTGGTGGACAGAATCTAATAGGTTTAGGTTGATTTTAGCCATAATCAAGCTTCGAGCGGACAAGTGATCTGTAAAGGTGTAGGAGCGTAGTTTGATCCCCTCCCCACCTTGAATTTCAATAATGGTAGGGAAGTGGTCACTCCCACATAGGTGATCATGGACCATCCATTCAAATTCATTATACAGGTTTGAGTCAGCGAGAGACGGATCCAGGGAAGAATAAGTTCCCGTAGCTGGATGAAGATAAGTGGCTGAATCATCATTCAAAATACATAAATTATTATCGGAAATGAATTCCTCAATACTTTTACCTTTAGTATTGGTATGGACACCACTCCAAAGCGGGTTGTGTCCGTTGAGATTGCCCATGATGAGACATGGCTTTGGCAGCTGATCATACAGATTTTGCAGATCCGACAGTCGGATATCAGAAGATGGAGGGACATATAAACTGCACAGCGTCAACGCAATGTGCATTATCAGACGAACAGCTACAGCTTGGAGATTGGTATTAAGAGGGACAGGGCTATGTATGATGCCCTGCTGTACCAAAACAGAAGCACCACCAGTTGCTTTATCTCCTGGCGGAGAGAAGCATTGATAATCACTGTATTGTCATAAATTGAATGAGTTTTTGCTTTAATAGAGTCTGGTAGAGAAGAACGCGCAAACGACATTAAATGTGTGTTTGTTTTTATGATTGCGCCATCTTTCTTGATGGTAAAACGCTTAAATGCGGTTACCGCCTGTTCTTTTAGCTCCGTAGCGATTTCTTCTTCAGACATGTCGGACAAACAGCGAGCCCTGTCCCGAACAATGCCTCGACAAGAGTTAAGTGTCCTGTGCACAGAAACAACAACCTCAATATTTACAAATGTTTTGATCGATAGCAAATTGCCAGACTGCTGTCTCCGTGCACACTCCACAAGAAGTGAACCACTACGGAGACGGGTGACGTTGTTAACTTGTCCGCAAATACCAGATACAGCGTTTGAGATTGCAAACGGGTTTAGTTTAATGGGTAGGAAATCTGCTGCCTCAATCACCAAAAATCGTGGCCAGGAATCATTGTTTGAAGAATCTTTTCCAGTTGAGAGATCTAAGTCCTCCAAACGTCTTTTCTTTTCATTGCGAATTGAACCAGCATGTGTAAGCTCCATGATGGAAGGAAATAATTCAGCACCCCTGCTCCCCACCCACCACGGAGCGTCAACAAGGACAGTGTCAAATAGCAACGGGTATCCAAGCTGCTAACATCAGGGATACAGGGGTGTTATACTCCAGAGAAAACAACACAAGTAGCTGCATTTATCTACCAATTCCATGCCCGACTGGTTCGGCCCAAGACAAAAAATTAGAGACATACATTTATTTATTTGGAGGTCATTATCACCAGATTGGCCCATGAGCCACCGCCTTCTGGCATAGGACTCTAGGCAAATGTAAATAATAATATAATTTTGAAATGCAACATTCAATATCAACATTATATAAATGTACATTCATATAAATTTGAATGCTGTCCATGCACAGGGCATGGCGTGACCAGCCGATTGATAGAACCGGGCCAGTTCTACCACGCGTCTAGGTGAAGTCAGGGGCGAAGTGGTGTGTTGGGCAAAGGAACACTGTTCCTGGAACCAGTGCCCTCAACCACCAGACTCCCTTCCTCCACCGACACAGGGGCGCAACCCACGGACCAAATATACCCCCGGGTCCACTATGGGGGGTTGAGGGGCGCTTAGCGTGACCCAGCACCCACCACGAGGAGGTGGCCCTTCATGGGTGCCCATTGAATAAATAAGAATCTGAAATGGACACATCTAAAGAAGAGTATGTGCCGGTTGCTGGATGCAGATAAGTGCTTGAGTCGTCATTAAATATACACAAGTCATTATTAGAGATAAAATCTTCAAGTATGTTACCTTTGGCGTTTGCGTGTGAACCTCCCCAGAGTGGGTTGTGGCCATTGAAGTCGCCCATGATAACACAGGGCTTCGGTAGTTGATCATAGAGAGACTGAAGATCAGCCTGTTGAAGTGCTGACGGAGGCGCGATATGTAGAGAACATAAAGTAAAAGCAACACCCAGAGTAAGCCGTATTGCTACAGTTTGAAGGTTAGTTTTGAGTGTAACAGGGCTGTGAATAATATCTTGTCGCACAGGGATAGAAGATCCTCCAGTGGCTCGATCACCCGGAGGAGAAAAACAATGATAGGCTTTACACTGACGTAAGGTAAAATTGTCTGTCTGTTTCAAGTATGTTTCCTGCAGACAAAATACTGATGGTGTTATATCCTGGACTGATAGCTGTATTTCATGGAAATTAGTTCGTAGTCCTCTACAGTTCCACTGCACGATTTGTTTAGAAAAAACTATCTTTTCGGTGGGTTAATAGGGGATCTACCCCTCACCTTTTTCGAGGGCGACAAGCTATGTTCCCTGGAATGGAAGTTTTCTGACACTTCCATGTCCTCAAGCGATCCATATTTATTGTACAATTTGACTGGATTATCTTAACACTTCGGGGGTCTGCCACTCTTTTTCGAAGATTCCGTTCTTGAGTTGGTTTTACTTTGAACATTATTCTTCGAGCTTGTTTTTGCTTGAGACTTTTGAGTTGACTGAGACAAAGATTGTTCTCCGGATACAGATGAAATCTGACTACAGGGCTGTGATGGACCTTTAGTCAGTGAGCGAGTGTTGATAGAAGATGTCGAGGTCTGAGTAGACTGTTCAGGTGCAACAAACTGAGCATTATTAGTGTTAACCCACGTCAAATCTGTTTGGCAATGTATCGACGAGGTGGTTACTTTTGACACGTTTTCAGAATGTGTTCTGATGACTGATGCATATGATTCAGTTGGAGTTGCAGATTCCACAAGTTTTTTGGCATCAGCAAAGCTGATGTTCTGGGTGAATTTAATTTTATTGATTGCCATTTGTTTCTTCCAGATTGGACAGTCTTTGGAGAAAGAAGAATGATTTCCTGAACAATTTGTACACTTGTTAAGGTCACTGGTGCAGTCTTCAGTGACATGAGTAGTCTCACTACATGTTATGGGCTTTGTACAAGTATTAACTCTGTGCCCATATTTTTGACATCTAAAACATCTCAAAGGATTTGGAATGTAGATTTCAACTGAAATATTGCAGTAACCTGCTTTGGCAGACTTCGGAGGATTTGGAGATGAGAATGAGAACAGATAAGTATTTGTTTGGATTGATTCGTTGTTTCTGCGGGTTGTGAATCTTTTAACATATGTCACACCCTGATCCTTCATCTCAGAAACAATATCTAGTTCTGACATATCAGCCAACAGTCGATCTCTGTCTCTGATTATGCCTTTACTGGTGTTCAGAGTTCTGTGGGCAGTGATAGAAACTGGAATTCCAACAAATAATTATGTTGACATCAGGTTAATTGCTTGCTGTTTTCTACCGCATTCAACCAGCAGAGAGCCTGAACGCAAGCCTTTAATGTTTTTAACCTCACCTGCAATGTCATGTACACCCTTGGAATTTGCAAAAGGGTTCAGTTTCAGTGGAGCTTTGTCTACAGTCTCGATAACCAGAAATCGTGGCCAATAGTCGATTGAGTTGGAGGGACGTTCGTCATCATCATCGTTGTCAAGTTGACGCTTGTTTCGTTTTAGGGGGGTTTTGTATTCCATAGTTAGTGTATAAGTTTCATCATCCGAGCTCCCCATCCACCACGGTGTATCACAAGGACAATGCTAAAAACAAGTGGATCTCCAACTTGCAGCACCAAGGATACTCGGATGATATACTCAAGCAGAAAAACTAAAAGATTAACTCTTCCACCAGATTGGCCCATGAGGCACCGCCTTCTGGGCATAAGACTCTAGGCAAATGAAATAGGTCATATGTCAAAATCAAGTAATGATTATAGACAAAAGGAGCCGAGACCTAAACTCAATAAAGACAGTTCAAAATAGAATATGTGCAAATACAAAGAATGCACAGGGCTCGACATGACCAGCTGATTGGTTGAACCGGGCCCATTCAACCACCCGTCTAGGTGAAGTCAGGGCGAAAGTGGTGTGCTGGGCAAAGGAACACTGTTCCTGGAACCAGTGCCCTCAACCACCAGACTCCCTTCCTCCACCGACACAGGAGCGCAACCCACGGCAAACAGGTTGGTGAACCAAATATACCCCCGGGTCCACAACGGGGGGTCGAAGAGCTCTTAGCGTTACCCAGCACCCACCACGAGGAGGTGGCTTTCATGGGTGCCCCACAAACCCAAGTACACTATACTGGAAGAATAGTTTGAGGTACGAGAAACGGTTGAGGATTGTCTAAACACAGGCACCCTTGAAAATACTACACAACAAACCCTGACTTCACAATACTCAGCAACAGTGCGATGGTCACACAAGATTTTACAGAAGACCCCCTTCCTGAAATATAAGTGTTAATGCTTCACAAAATATTCATCCAACCTTTACTTCAAGATCTGTTGAATGGCTGTGTCTACGCCAACATATAGGCTTTCCATGGGAGGTTAGCATAAATTAGATCATTGCCAACGTGTCGTCAATGAAATATTGTTTCTGTAATAGCAGATAGATTCCGTTAGATATCACGTTTTACACTGATATGAATTACCTTTGAAAACACCATACAACAGGCACAGATTTCAATGTCACTACACCAATTGCGTTGACCGATATTCATACTGTTGATTACTGGATTGTCTGATCCAGACTCAACTATTTACTGACCACCACCACGAAGCTGGCTTGTTGCTGAGTGCGACGTTAATTTACAACCAAACCAAATAAGTGATACTGATAAATTATACCTTCACACATATGCCTAGCCATTCCTGATGTTTAGAATTATCATGATAATCCAGTTACATATAAAACCAATTTTCCAAGCTGTTTCAGTCATACATCTTGCACTTAAAAGTGTCTCCTGATGGACCAAAGAGGTGGTACCTAACAATGCTGCAGTAGTTTTCAAAATGGAGATTCTGCAACACTCCCTCCTATGGCATTATTTGATGTAAATATTGTTCCCACCAATGGTTGAAAAATCCGAAATACGGCGTCGACCATCATTCGATGTCGCCTCTATTTTATATTGGAGTCGCCCATTTCGAGAGAAGTCCAAGAACCTATATAGCTTCTATGTATTTGGACCACTGTCCAATATCCCTGGGCACCCGTGAAGAGCCACCGCCTCGTGGTAGGTGCTGGGTAACGCTAAGCGCTCTTCACACACACACGCACGCACGCACACACACACACACACACACACACACACACGTGGACCGGGGGTATATTTGGTCCACCAACCTGTTAGCCTTGGGTTCCGCCCCTGTGTCGGTGGAGGACGGGAGTCTGGTGGTTGAGGGCACTTGTTCCAGGAACAGTGTGTTCCTTTGCCCAACACACCACTTCGCCCCTTACATCACCTAGACGGGTGGTTGAATGGGCCCTGTTCAACCAATCGCTGATCATGCCAAGCCCTGTGCATTACTTGTATCTGCACAAATTGAATTATGAACAATATTTTGGACTTTAGGTCTTGGTTCTTTTTGTTTATATATTATCATTAGCTTTTATAATATGTCCTGGTTATTCTGCCAAGAGTCTTGTGCCCAGAAGGCCGTGGCTCATGACTGACTGACTGAGTTTAGTTTTACGCCGCTTTTAGCAATATTCCAGCAATATCACGGCGGGGGACACCAAAAATGGGCTTAACACATTGTGCCCATGTGGGGAATCGAACTCGGGTCTTCTGCGTGACGAGCCAACGCTTTAACCACTTGACTACCCCACCGCCCCCCGTGGCTCATGAGGCAATCCGGTAGATTGATTAATTGATTAATCTTTCTGCTTGAGTATATCATCCCAGTATCCTTGGTGCTGCAAGTCGGAGATCCACTTGTATATAGCATTGTCTTTATGATACTCCGTGGTGGGTGGGGAGCTCGGATGATGAAACTCTACACCTCAACATGGAACTTGAAAGCCCCATAAAAAAAACCCGTCAACTTGATAATGATAAAATAACAACTGAAAGTTGTAGGCCATCCATACAGATACACTACTGGCCACGTTTTCTGGTAATTGAATCTCCAGAAAAACAACCCGTTTATTATCTCTAAAGCTATATATGGTATAGCAGGAGATGTAAAAAATATCAATAAAATGAGATCTAGATCGCTGCTCATACAATGTAGCAAACGGCAACAAGCAACCAACCTCCTTGCAACTGATACGTCAGCTGGATCTCCTGTTACAGTGTCTATACACGGGACTCTCAATTCAAGTAAAGGTATTGTTAGAGATGGGGATCATCTTTTAAAGGACATGACAGAACTTGACATCCTGCTAGAACTTAAAGATCAAGGTGTCATGTATGTGAGAACTCTGACGTAATACCAACGAATACTTACCTGTTCTCAATTGTATTTCCAACTGCACCAAAATCAATCAAAGCAGGGTATTGTAATCTGCAAGTTGACCTGTACATCCCAAATCCGTTGAGGTGCTTTAAATGTCACAAATTTGGTCACGGAATCAATTCTTACTTAAATCCTATAACCTGCGCTCATTGTGGAGAGCAATCACACGTGACAGAAGACTGTAAAAGCAACTATTAAAAATGTGTCAACTGTTCTGGCACTAATTCGTCATCAACAAAAGATTGCCCAGTATGGAAGAGGGAAATGGAGGTAAATAAATTAAAGCATACTCCAAACATTAGCTATGCTGATGCGAAGAAACTCGTACCATTCTTAAATCAAGGTGAATCGTATGCTTCAATTACCAAAAGAACATCTCCGACTACAGCCTCAGTTGAATGTCATACGGACTTAACATGGACAAAATCAACCTCTCCGGAACTTGTCCCGAAAGAAGACCTTGCATAACGAGGAGAATTTGCTACACAGACTGACTTGTTACCAGCTACACTGGTGTCCTCTCAATCTCGATCTGTGTCTTCTTCACAGAAGGGTTCGGCATACCCTAAGACACAATCAGATACAAGGAAAACTAACAGTGAAACTGCTCATGTAAAACATAAAACACGTTCGTGTTCCTCCAAAACTGTAAATGAAGCTCCAGTTAAACAAACTGTAAAAGGAAATCAAAAGTTAAACAGAATCAACCAAAGTGATAGACTTGCTAAGGGTTCAAAAGATGAGATCCAGCTTTATAATAAATTTGGATCCCTCGAAGATATGGATGTAACTTAACACATCCATCATGGGACGGGGCGTTTATCGCCTACAAAGCCGAGGCGTAGTAGGTCGCCAATAAATGCTCCCAAGTCATGAATCATTTGCAAAATATAATACAGTGGAATTGTAGAGGACATAGAAATAGTTTTAATGAAATCCAATTGTTGGTTCAGGATTTTAAATCGTTGTCACTCTGTTTACAAGAGACCTATCTTAAACACACTGATACATTTGATTTAAGGCAGTACACATGTCATCATTCATATTCTCCTCCGGGGCATAAAGCGACTGGAGGATCCACTATATTAGTAAGACAGAATATCATCCATAGTGGTGTTCAACTAAATATAATCTTCTAGCCATTGCTATTCGGCTTACTTTGCACAATACTTTTACTTTGTGTTCTTTGTACATTCCACCGTTATCTCCACTTTTAATAGAAATGCGACATCGTCTTCTGTTGGTTACCCAGGCACGTTGGCATTTCTGGGAATACAATGGCCGATCTTGTTGCCAAGGCAGCACTCAACAAATCTGTGACACCACTTCTTATTCCTTACTCTGATTACAAAGCTTGCATTAGAACTTACATCCGTGATCTGATGCAGAAGTGGGACACCGAAGTAGGTATCAATAAATTACATGAAATAAAACCAACTATCGGTTACACTTACTTGGGTTGTCAGTCCAGATTTGAAGAGGTCATCATACGACGATGTCGTATTGGCCACACAAAATATACTCATGAATACCTATTGAAAGGTGAGGATCCTCCATTTTGTATCCCTTGCAATTGTGATGAAAGAATCACGGTCGAGCATGTCTTACTTGACTGTGTTGGGTATTCCATCACAAGGGATAAATCACGAACTATGAAGGATATTTTTAATAGTATCAGTTCACATTTAATTATTGCATTTTTAAAAGAATTAGATTTGTTAAATGATTTGTAAATACATAAATATTTTAAGATTGGAAGTTTGAATTAGTAACTAAGATTGTTACTGGCTGTATCCTCGAGGGGGGTCAAGTACTGTAAAATTATTGTCCTCCTGAGAGGGCATGTAAGTCCCAAAACATTCGAAGTAAATTAAAACGTTCCACTTTTTTAATCGTAGAATACCTGTTCTTTTAATGTATGGCTAGATTTGCTAAATTGCTAACGGCTGAAGGGATGGTGTAAATCCAGCTAGGGTCACGGAAGCAAATGTACTGTAAGTCCCCATGGTCCCTAGTATGGTAATCAACCTTCAGTTGTTGGCGATCTATAGCCGGTTTTTGTATTGTATTGTCGGCAATATAAAAGTAACATATTTTAGATTTATTGTCGGCAATATTTCAGCCTTATAGTGACGAGAAATGTTTTATATAAACAATAAATTAAAGTTGCTAAGTAATCAGTCATCGAAGGACTGCAAAATAACTAGAGTATCACAGATGGAGTCTAAAACTAGCATGAACATGTAAAACTATTTTATTTACGAAGACAATACAATATAAAAACGGGCTATAGATCGCCAACAACTGAAGGTAGATCACCATACTAGGAACCATGGGGACTTTTGCTACCTGCATGGACCCTAGTTGGATTTACACCATCCCTTCAGCCATTGGCGACAGAAGAGAAATCTAGCCATAAATTAAAAGCACACATATTCTACGATTAAAAACGTGGTAAGCCTAAATTTACTTTGAAAGTTTTTGGGACTTACGTACCCTCTCAGGAGGACAATAATTTTACGCTACTTCAACCCCCTTTGAGGATACAGCCACAAACAATCTAAGTTGAAAATCTGAACTACCAATTATGAAACCTCATCTATTTACAAAACATATATCAAAATTCATTTAACAAGTCTATCTCTTTTAAAAAATCAATGATTAAATGATAATTAACATTACTAAAAAGGTCCTTTACTGTTTTGACATTAAACTATCTATCCCTTATGATGGAGAATTCAACACAGTCAAGCAGGACATGCTTGACCGTGTTTCTCTCATCACAAGGGATACAAGACGGAGGATCCTCAGCTTTCAATAGGTACTCATGAGTATATCTGGTATGACCAATACGACATCGTCGCATGATGACCTCTTCAAATCTGGACTGACAACCCAAGTAAGTGTAGCCAATATAGTTTTTTTTTCATGTAATTTATTAACACCTACTTGAGTGTCTTACTTTTTCTGCATCAGATCACGGATGTAAGTTCTAATGCTGGCTTTGTAATCAGAGTATGGAATAAGAAGTGGTGTCACAGATTTGTTGAGTGCTGCCTTGGCAGCAAGATCAGCCAAAGTATTCCCAGAAATACCAACGTGCCTGGGTAACCAACAGAGGACGATGTCGTATTGGCAAGTAGCAAGATCATTATATAATTCTAAAATTTCTAATAAAAGTGGATGTTTGCAAGAAAGATTTTTAATAGCCTGAAGGCAAGAGAGAGAGTCGGAAAATATTATATATTGTTTATATTTAGGATGTTTATGAATACATTTAAGAGCTGTAAGTATTGCGCTTGCTTCTGCAGTGAAAATTGAACTGTCATTGGGTAATCTGGAAGATATAGTGCAAGCAATAAAGGCAAGGTCATTGAGGATTTTATGACCTTTCATGATGACCTTTGTGGAAGTGATCACTTCCCTACTGTCCTAAAAGCTATCAAACCGGGTGATGATCCAACTTCATCACGTTGGAATTTTCCAAAGGCCAACTGGTCCTTGTTTGAAACAATGTGTTTGGAAAAATTAATACCGGGCAAGTTTAAAAATGTATCAGATCCCATACATTTGTTCTCCACTCGGCTGAATAAAATTGCTGAACAAAAAATTCCTAAGACCTCTACGAGTCCTCATATTCGTAAACCATGGTTTAACAATGAATGCAAACAAGCCAGAAATGTAGGAAGAAGGTAGAAAAATATTTTCGCCGAAATCCTACAGCTCATAATTTGAATAATGCTAAAATTACAAATGTACAAATGCAAAGGCACGCCGGGCATATAAACAAAACAAGCGCCAATCTTGGAGAAACTATGTCTCCAAAATTAATTCACTCACACCAATGACTCAGTATCGATCTTCTTGATCTTGAAAAAAGCATGCGATGTCTCCATGAATTAATTCACGGCTTTTAACACACAGGCAATTTCAAGTTGAACCCTGTCAGCAATAATAATCAAGATCAGGGCGAGGAAGTGTCACACTGTTTAGCATTATAAATATCCAAAACTAAATTGAATTATTTGTGGATGATTTTAGTATTTCTTGTCATGGTTAAAATATGGTGTTTATAAATAAAATAAATAAATGGTGTCTTGAAAGGTTTTTAATTTTCCAAGTCAAAAACAAATTGACTACACTTTTGTAAAAAATATAAGCCGCATAACGACCCAGGACTTTCTTGAAATGGCCCTCCCATCAAAGTTGTCAAGGAGGCCAAGTTCTTGGGTCTATTTTTCGATTCTCATTTAACCTTCTTGCCACATATGAAATCCTGTAAAGCTAAATGCCTGAAGGCACTCGATTTGTTAAAGGTTGTTTCCAATTCTAAGTGGGGAGGGGATCAAACTACCCTCCTTCACTTATACAGATCATTGGTGCGATCTAAACTTGATTATGGCGCCATTGTATATGGTTGACCCTGCAAAAACAAACTAAAACTACTGAATTCTGTCCACCACCAAGGCCTAAGACTTTGTCTTGGGTCTTAAAGAACTTCTGTTGACAGTCTCTATGTTGAGGCCGATGAGCCAATCCCTTAACCAACGTCGTATCAAATTATCATTACAGTATGTAACAAACTCTATATTCTAATGATTCTTATCCTGCATTTAGCTGTGTTTTCAATCTTCTTTATGAGGATTTATACAACAAAATGTCTGCTCTTGTTCCACCTTTTGGGCAAAGAATTAACCCATTCATTTCTGCTGCCGGCATTGAGCTGCAAAATATATCTCCTTCCCGTTTTCTTTCTTCTCCTCCTTGGCAACTGGTGAGGCCTAAAGTTGACTTAACTCTGACAAAGTAAGAAATTGGAAACTAATGAATTACAATATAAATAAGAATATAATCAATTAAAAACGAAATATGATGCATACAAATCCTTATTTACAGATGGGTCCAAGGATGATGGCGCGGTGGCATGTGCCACTGTCATTCGATCCCGAACAATTTCTTCTCGACTACCAAATAACAGTTCAATTTTCACAGCAGAAGCTAACGCCATATTAACAGCTCTTAAATATACTAGCCACATAAAGAAACTCTGCAAACAGAAAATTCCTTCAGAATTGGAATACAACACGGAAAAGACGAAATGATGTCGACACTTTATAAGCTGAAGTATCGAGCCACAACAACATGTCAAAAGAACATGATAAATATCCGTAACGATGACGTCAGAAGTTCACAATTGTGTAGGGGGTCACACGTCGAAGTCAGTCAATAACGGGTATGACCATTATGCTCGTGAAGCACAGCAGTGCATCGACGACGCATAGATAAATGAACATTGAAGGCCTGGGGAATGGTTTGGGACGTGGTCACTGCCGTCTGGAACCTGAGTCTGAGATGAGTCACCCGAATCCATCTGTCCTGTCTTGGCATCGTTACTCGGGGACGCCAAGAACGTGGGTGGTCGGCGACGTCATTACTGTTTCCATAACGCCTGACAAATGCAGATATCGTGTTACGATGGCATTGGAAATGTGCTGCCACCTGCTCGACCCATTCCAATGGCTTCATAACGTTGAGCAGATGTTAATCTTGGCTTGATGTGCATGTGACTTTTCATGTTAATTTGTGAACGTTTGAATGAAGAAAGATCAAGCTTTCGACAGTGACAGCAATTTCACATGTTGTGTGCAGCTGCACAGGCCGCACGTGCAGTAACACATTACAAGTCCATAGTCTTTATGTGGCCAGTATATATTAATAAACACCGTAAATATAAACAATGCATAATCTTTTCCGATTCTCTTTCGTGTCTACAGGACTTTCGTGTCCTGCTTGACTGTGTTGAATTCTCCATCATGAGGGATAAATATTTCAATATCAAAACAGTAAAGGACCTTTTTAATAATGTTAATTATCACTTAATCACTGATTTGTTAAAAGAGAAAGATATCTTAAATGAATTTTGATGTATGTTTTGTAAATAGATAAAGTTTTATAATTGTTCAGATTTTCATCTTAGATTGTTTGTGGCTGTATCCTCAAATGGGGGTTGAAGTAGCGTAAATTTATTGTCCCCCCGAGAGGGTACGTAAGTCCCAAAAACTTTCCAAATCAATTTCGCTTAACCATACTTTTAATCGTAGTATTTTTGTTATCGTAAATTTCGGCTAAATCTTCCTACCATCGCCAGCGGCTGAAGGGATGGTGTAAATCCAACTAGGGTCCATGCAGGTAGCAAAAGTAATGTATGTCCCCATGGTTCCTAGTATGGTGATCTACCTTCAGTTGTTGGCGATCTATAGCCCGTGTTTTATATTATATTGTCTGCTTTAATTAAAATGTTTTAGTTTTCCATGCTAGTTTTATATTCGTATCTGTGATTCCCTAGTATTAATACTGTCCGTCGCCGACAGGTTTTATTCTTCAAAATGTTTTCATTTTGTATTGTATCAATTGTTTTCATCACGATATTGCTGAGATATTGCCGATGTGACGTTAAATATCAACTCACTCTCTCACTCACTCCTACAGAGGACGGACTTAACTGGGATGGCTTAGTTTAACCCACGCCTATCTACAACTTGACAAGGTTTGGAAATCTGAACAATTTGGCTGTGAACGTCTTTGGACACGACTGACTGAGTTTGGTTTTACGCCGCTTTTAGCAATATTCCAGCAACATCACGGCGGGGGACACCAGGAATGGGCTTCGCACATTGTGCCCATGTGGGGATTCGAACCCGACTTCGGCGTGCCAATGCTTTAACCATTAGGCTACCCCACCGCCCCCTTTGGACACGAAGGTAATTGAACAATTGTACACAGAATAAGCAACGCTCAGAAAGGCGTACGTAAGATCAATTTATTTATGACTGAAAAAATGGTCAATTTCATTATACACAGATTGAAAGTCTGAGCAGTCTTCCAGAATCTGTACTTGAAAACCGACATAGTGCTGCTCACTGACGTGTGCTAGATATTCAAAAAAAACGTGCTCGAAGCTATACGGCTGGGTTATGAGTCCGTCTTTACCCACGGGGGGATTTTAATGGATTTCCCCTGTTGTTCACGTCAATAGTATTACGTCGAACAAAGCCTACATACTCAAGCTGACCTGAAATACCCCAGAGATTGACAAGAGTCACACAACAAT
Source organism: Haliotis rubra (assembly GCF_003918875.1). NCBI lineage: Eukaryota > Metazoa > Mollusca > Gastropoda > Lepetellida > Haliotidae > Haliotis > Haliotis rubra. The sequence goes on along the minus strand of NW_025766558.1, from coordinate 3,817,346 downwards.
CATCTCCTCGTTCCCGAACGATTAATCGTTGACAGACTGGATGGCCGAATATCAGTGAAACTTGCAAGCGTGGAAAAACTCATAGCAAACTTGATGGATAACACTAAATACATCGTGCACTTTCGTAACCTGCAGCTGTACTTGTCGTTCGGTATGAAGCTAAAGTGAGTGAGTGAGTTAATATTTAACGTCACATCGGCAATATTTCAGCCATATTGTGACGACAAAAAGTTATTTACTAAGAATAAACATATGTGTACTAATTTATAAACCTGCCAGCGAAGGACAGTATAACGACTAGAATATCACAAGTGGATTAAAACTAGTTTGAGTTCAGTGTATAATGTTAAAGCATTTCAAAACATCACAATATAAAATCGGGCTATAGATCGCCAACAACTGAAGGTAGATCACCATACTAGGGATCATGGGGACTTACACTACTTTTGCTACCTGCATGAGCCCTAGCTGGATTTACACCATCCCCTCAGCAGCTGGCGATGGAAGGGAATTTAGCCATAATTTAAAATAACAAATATTCTACGCTTAAAAAGCATGGTTACACTAAATTGACTTTGAAAGTTTTGGGACTTACGTATCCTCTCAGGAGGACATGAAGCTAAAGAAAATACATAGAACTCTGAAGTTCGATCCTTGGATGGAACCTAACATGGACTGAACATGGATTTAAGAAAATGTGCCATCAGTGATTTTGAAAAGATTCTACTTAAGCTTATGAGTGAGTGAGTGATTTAAGATTTAACGTCACATTGGCAATATTTCAGCCATATCGTGACGAGAACATTTGATATTGAAAAAGAATATATATAGATATTATAAAAACCTGCCAACAAAGGACAGTAAAGCAACTAGAGTATCACAGATATATATGTAAAACTAGTAATTGAATCTAAAACGTATTAACTTTAGGGGACAACACAATATAAAAATGGGCTATAGATCGCCAACAACTGAAGGTAGAACACCATACTAGGAGCCATGGGGACTTACATTACTTTTGCTACCTGCATGGACCCTAGCTGGATTTACACCATCCCTTCAGCTGTTGGCGTTTATACCGAGAATTAGCCATACATTAAAATGACAAAAATACTACGATTAAAACACCTGGTATACTTAAATTTACTTGAAATGTTTTGGGACTTACGTACCGTCTCAGGAGGACATTAATTTTACAATACTTCAACCCCCTTTGAGGGTACAGCCACTAACAATCTAAGTTATTAATCAAATCTACCAATAATTAAAATACAGATATGTACACAGCATATTATTCAAAATTCATCCATTAAGTCAATTTCTTTTAAAAAAACAATAATTAAATGAGAATTAACAGTAATAAAAAGATCCTTAACAGTTTTAACATTGAAACAGGTATCCCTTATGACTTAAGCTCATGAACAACTCCGTATTTGACAAAATGATGGAGAAGTTAAGAAAGTGCGTGAAGTTAGCTAGATCTCATGAGGAAGAAAGCGAGCCTGGCCTTCAACAGAAGTAAAATATTCGACGATAACTTAGTAGCGCTGCACATGACCAAGAGTTGCCTCAAATTCAACAGACCAGTGCACGTCGATATAAGTAGGTTGAACAAAACATCGTTGTCACCGATGGATACAAAAAGATGGATTGCTGAGGATGGTGTGGCGACTCACGCGTATGGGCACAGTTGTATTAAAGGGAAATATAATAAAACACATAATGGATAAAAATTACTACAGCCCACGGGGATATTGGAAAGTGGTCCAAATACATAGAAGCTATACAGGTACTTAGACTCTCTCACGAAATGGGTTTATTAGAAATTATTGACTTCTATAATGAGCTTGCTACTGGCCAATGCGACATCGTCTTTTGTTGGTTACCCAGCCACGTTGGCATTTCTGGGAACACAATGGCCAATCTTGCTGCTAAGGGCAGCACTCAACAAATCTGTGACACCACTTCTGATCCCATACTCTGATTACAAAGCTGTTATTAGATCTTATATCCGTGGTCTGATGCAAAAGAAGTGGGGCCCTGAAGTAGGTATCAATAAATTACATGAAATAAAACCAACTATCGGTTACACCTACTTGGGTTGTCAGTCCAGATTTGAAGAGGTCATCATACGACGATGTCGTATTGGTCACACAAGATATACTCATGCATACATATTGAAAGGTGAGGATCCTCCGTTTTGTATCCCTTGTGATGAGAGAAACATGGTCAAGCATGTCGTGCTTGACTGTATTGAATTCTCCATCATAAGGGATAGATATTTTAATGTCAAAACAGTAAAGGACCTTTTTAGTAATGTTAATTATCATTTAATCATTGATTTTTTAAAAGAGATAGATCTGTTAAATGAATTTTTTTATATGTTTTGTAAATAGATAAGGTTTTATAATTGGTAGTTTAGATTATCAACTTGGATTGTTGTACCCTCAAAGGGGGTTGAAGTATTGTAAAATTATTTTTCTCCTAAGTAACAACACGTTTAGAGTAAATTTGGGCTTGCCACGTATTTAATCGTAGAATATGTGTGCTTTTAATTTATGGCTAGATTTCTCTTCTGTCGCCAATGGCTGAAGGGATGGTGTAAATCTAACTAGGGTCCATGCAGGTAGCAAAAGTAACGTAAGTCCCCATGGGCCCTGGTATGGTGATCTACCGTCAGTTGTTGGCGATCAATAGCCCATTTTTATATTGTATTGTTCAAATATATTTTCCTACTTTTTTACTTTAAGTAATTTTACTGTCCTTCGTTGACAGGGTTTTATATATTATATGTATTTATTATGAATTTCGAACTAGTCACGATATGGCTGAAATATTGCCGATGTGACTTTAAATCATAACTCACTCACGAAATGGGCGACAGATTTTAAGACTCCGATATATAATAGGGGGGACATCGAATGATGGTCGACGCCGTTTTTCGGATTTTCCAACCATCGGTGGGGACATTATTTACCAAACTGCGGTGGTAACCATATGGCCTCTTCCAAGTTCTGCCAAGTGTGGAAACGCGAATCCGAGATACTAAAGATCAAACACAAAGAAAATATCTCCTTTCACGAAGCAAAGAAGAGGGTTGCAAGTTTAACTGCAGCCCCTTCAACCATCACCTACTCTTCTGCTGTCTCCCGTCCTACCATCACTACTGCAACCATCTCATGTCAGACCGACCTGACAAGGGTCACGTCTTCTCAGCCAACTGAACTCAACACAACTCAGCCTATCTCAGCCACTCCATCTCCAACGCCAAAACTTCTGAATCACAAACACCAGAACAAATGCCAAAACCAGAAACAGAAACTGCGCGCAGAAAAAAGGGAAAGAAAGAGGCTAGAGAGACTAAAACAACTTGAACAACTGCCAAACACAAAACCAAAGGCCACCTCTCCTTCAGAGGTCCCCATCGAGGTCCATAACTCCTTTGGCCCTCTGGATATGGAGGTAACTCCAACTCCACCTGACACCAATAGGAGTTCATCTAACGCTTTCTCACGTTCACGTGACATGTCACCAGTGGAAGCACCATGAATCCACAAAACATGATCCAATGGAATTGCAGCGGACTTAAGAATAATTATAATGAATTACAGTTATTGATTCAAGACTTCAAACCATCCGCGTTTTGTCTTCAAGAAACCTACCTAAAAAATAATAAATTTGACATCCGTCGGTACAGTTCCTACAACTCCTTTTCTCCTCCCGGTGTAAAAGCTACAGGAGGCACTTCTATCCTGGTGAGGCAGGGCATCCTTCATAGCCCTGTTCCACTTAAAACCAACCTACAAACTGTTGCTGTCCGCATGACTCTGAACATAGGGTTTACACTATGTTCCCTCTATCTCCCTCCCACCTCAACTGTACGCCTATCAGATCTTCAGAACTTATATGATCAACTCCCGAAGCCCTGCATAATCATGGGCGACTTCAACGGCCATAACCCCCCTATGGGGGAGTACTGATACAAATAGTAAGGGAAAGGTACTTGAAGAGTTTCTCTCAAATAATGATGTATGCATCTTCAACGATGGATCAAACACCTACCTCCATCCTGCCACTGGATCATACTCTGCTCTCGATCTATCACTTACAGATTCTAATCTTTTAAATGAGTTCGAATGGTCGGTCCATGACGACCTTTGTGGAAGCGACCACTTCCCAACAATTCTTACTCCTATCAACCCCACGGATGAACTAAGGCCAATTGGCCTTTATTCCAAACCCTATGTTCAGAAAAACTTAAGCCGGACAACTTCAGGAATGTTCCTGACCCCATGGAACTATTTTCAGACGTCCTAAATGCCATCGGAGACAAAAGTATTCCTAAGTCCTCTGCAAACCCGCACATACGCAAACCATGGTTTGATACAAACTGCAAACAAGCTAGGAAAAATAGGAAGAAGGCGGAAAAATATTTCCGACAACATCCTACAGTGCATAACCTGAATGCTGTTAAAATGACAAATGCCAGGGCAAAACGTACCTTCAAACAAACTAAACGCCGGTCATGGAGGAAATATGTGTCAAAAATCAACTCCCGCACACCCATGTCCAAGGTGTGGAACATGATTCAAAAGATCAAGGGCAAAGGGTCAAAATCAGGAGTTCACCACCTGAAAGATGGTGACTCCCTTCTAACAAATAAATCTGAAATTGCAAACAAACTTGGCGAAACTTTGGCAAACCACTCCTCCTCATCAAATTATAACCCTCAGTTCCAGAAATATCAAACCCAACAAGAAAAGAAACCAGTCAATTTTAACTCTGATAATGGGGAGGATTACAATGAAACGTTTTCCCTCCATGAATTACGTACTGCCCTAGGACAGGCTCACGACACTGCGGCAGGAGCTGATGAAATCCATTATCAGCTTCTGAAACACCTCCCTGACACAGGCTTGGAAACACTCCTAAATATATTTGATGACATCTGGACATCCGGACACTTTCCCCCTTCGTGGCACAATGCCATTATCATCCCTATACCAAAACCCGGTCGCGATCATACTGATCCCTCAAACTACCGTCCTATATCACTAACTAGCTGCGTTTGCAAAACCATGGAGCGCATGGTCAACAATCGATTAATCTGGTACTTGGAGACCAATAACCTCCTCAGTGACCTCCAATGTGGTTTCCGAAAAAACCGAAGTACCATTGACCATCTGGTGCGTCTGGAATCATTCATCAAAAACTCCATTGTCAACAAACAACATGCAGAATCTATCTTTTTCGACTTAGAAAAAGCATATGATACAACGTGGAAACATGGTATCCTAAAAGATTTACACGAGTTTGGATTGAGGGGTAGACTACCTCAATTCATATCTCGGTTTTTAAATAACAGACAATTTCAAGTTCGGGTGGGTTCCACACTGTCTGACTATTTCCACCAAGATCAGGGCGTCCCCCAAGGCAGCATCCTTTCTGTCACACTTTTTAGCATAAAAATTTACAGCGTCACTAACGTTCTGAACAGTTGCGTTGATGGGTCCCTTTTCGTGGATGACTTCAATATTTCATGTTGTGGTAAGAACATGCAAGCAATAGAAAGGCAGCTACAACTCTGCCTTAACAAAATCCAAAAATGGGCCAATGAAAATGGTTTTAAGTTTTCAAAATCCAAAACAAATTGTATTCACTTTTGTCGTAAATACAAACCACACAAGGATCCAGACCTAACTTTAGATGGTACTCCCATCAAGGTAGTAGAAGAGGCCAAATTGCTTGGACTCATATTCGACCGCCACCTGACATTCTTACCACACATAAAAAAACAAAGTGCTTGAAGGCTCTACACTTGCTGAAAGTAGTTTCAAATACAGAATGGGGAGGGGATCAGACCACCCTTCTTCACTTGTACAGATCATTAGTTCGCAGTAAACTAGATTATGGCTCCATTGTCTACGGTGGAGCCTGCAAAAGCAATTTAGAAAAATTAGACTCTATCCACCACCAAGGGCTGAGGCTCTGCCTGGGAGCTTTTAGGACCTCTCCGGTAGACAGTATATATGCGGAGGCCAATGAACCTTCCCTTGAACAACGCCGCATTAAACTCTCACTGCAGTATATCACTAGCTACGTTCAAATGAGTCCAATCCAGCATACAATTGTGTTTTCAACCCGCTCTATGAAAACCTATTTCCTAAACTGCCAAGCCTGGTTCCACCACTTGGAATCAGGATCAAACCACACATATCTGCAGCTAAAATTGATCTCAACATCATTGCACCATACCGACTTCTGTCCTCACCACCATGGCAAATGGTGAAACCACAGGTCGATCTTACCCTCACCAAACTCAAAAAGTCTGAAACAAATCCCTTGGTGTTCCAACAGGAATACAACCAGCTACGTTCGAAGTATAACACTCACAGATCCATTTTCACAGACGGATCCAAGGACGATGGCCAAGTTGCCAGCGCTACAGTCATTGGAGCCAAGACTGTCTCCTCTAGGATCCCCGACAACAGTTCCATTTTCACCGCTGAAGCCAAAGCTATCTACTCAGCTTTGACCTACATTCAACAGCAAAATCATTCCAAAAACTTCATCGTATTTACAGATTCACTATCCTGCCTTCAAGCACTTCTAAACGTGACCCAAAGTCACCCAATCATCCTGGATATATTAGAACTGTACAACGACCTTTCTACTGGCCAATGTGACAGCATCCTCTGTTGGTTGCCGGGTCACGTCGGCATAGCAGGTAACACTAAGGCCGATGCTGCAGCTAAAGCAGCTCTTGAAAAGCCCCTTTCTCCACTGCTAATCCCGTACAGTGATTTCAAACCCACTATCAAAAGCTATACTCGGGACCTGATGCAAAAAAGGTGGGACACTCAAGTAGGAAGAAACAAACTCCATGAATTGAAGCCAACAATCGGTTATACCTACTTGGGTTGCCAGTCAAGACGTGATGAGGTAATTTTACGACGATGTCGTATTGGCCACAGTCGGTTTTACATATGATATCTGCTAATATGTCTCTCCTGCGATGAGGCTTTCAACTATTCTGCTTGACTGTGTGGACTAACTACAAGGGACTCGCATTTCACCTCTGAAAGATCTTTTCCAGCGTGATTCTGATACTGTGCTATGATATAATGTAACTGTGTAATGTCACTAACGAATTTACCTGCTTTTCAATTTAGTGCTATGACATTCTCTGTTCTAAAATGACAATGTAATGAATGTATGTCTTTGAAACGAAACCACTTTGAACTTACAATGTATATTAATGCAGACTTGTTCTCGTCACTATATGGCTGGAATAATGCCGATATGACGTAAAGCCCAACTCAACTCAACTCACATTATTTATGTCAAGTAATGCCATAAGAGGAAGTGATGCAGAATCTCCATTTTGTATACTAGTGCAGCTCTGTGGAATGACTTCCACTGTATGTCAGGAATAAACCATACTTCGGGTGTTTTTAAAGGAAGTTGGACTCGAGTGCTTTTGGACAGTGTGGTTCTCATGTTTCATTTCTTGCATCATTCGAGAGTTGGATCCTGCACTGATAAATATATTACTCACCAAAACGTGTATTCTCAGTAGTTTGCAAGGAGGAGGGTGTATATATATATATATATATATATATATATATATTTCAGGAGGTGGGTATGAAACTCAGTATCAGAATATCAATTATATAATGATAATCATAAGCATTACTCTGATATCGTCGCGAGGGCCTTATATCACAAAAACTATATCAAGAACATTATCCAACCCTTGCTACAATGCAGTGATCACACAAATGTACTCACGTGGCAACTATTGGTACTTTTGCGTAGTTCATCTCCAGTACGTAAGGAAAACGTGTTTTCATCAGCCATCCAGTGAGGGTTATTCCAGCAGATGCAACACCGATAGATACACCCAAAGAAGCTTCGACTTTTCCGGCAACAAATGGACCTATGCTTGTCTAATGTATAACAGAACAACAAAACATGTATCATTGTTATGTTCAATGTTTGTAGTAACATAATGTTGGTTCAGAGAACCACTATGTTATTTGTTGCACTTAATCCAACGAGGCAGCGAGACGGTTCATGGGAGCTCATGTCTGTGAGTACAAGGTATGAAGCCCATTTCCAGTCATTGTGTAATGTGTCTACCCATTTTGCTTATTGTTCAACTTGTCTTAATGTCATGCACTGAAAGTCTCCTGAGAATGAGTATGGCCATCTACCTTCATTTGCTGGGGATCTATAGCCCATTTTTATTTTGTATAGTTCTCTATAATAATATTTGTTTTATGTTTACCTGCTAGTTTTACATTCTCTGTGATACTCTAGTATTTTTACTATTCTTCGTGAACAGGTTTTTTAATTCATAAATTTATTGATGATAATTGATTGTTATCGTCACGATATGGCTGAAATATTGCCGATGTGACGATAAATATTAACACACTCGCTCTCCTAAGAATGGTAGTTTCCCCTTTTCACTACACAAAGTATCTTTACATGCGATTTGGTATTTTACTTACTGACACTGATGATTTCACAGTCTGTACATCCACAGAAAACTCTACTCCAAGTTCTGCTCCAGCATCGAAAGCTGCAAGGAAAACGGTTATGACCATTTCAAAAATATATCATCAAAACAGACACTTAAAGGAAGTGCATAATAACTCAGATAATAGAAGAATGTTATAATCAATTATTACTTCGCTTCCAGAATTCCTAAAAACTACATGCCCTATTCAGTCATTGTCATGTGAAAGCACCTTCGGTTGAATGACTTTGACCTCAGCCATGACCTATGAAAACATTGAAGCATAAGTGTTGCTACAATATTTCTATAATATTCTGTGAATACAGCCAGAATATACAATCTGGAAATACATGCATGTTAGTTTGTGAAAGATCTAGATATGAACATGACAAAAGTGTTGTTATGTATGAACACTATATTGAACATTCGGGTTTATTTTGGATACATAAATGTTCCAGTACATGTTTAACGATAAGGTGACGTTGGTTGTCATTTCAGGTACAAGAGAAGATGGCAAATATCCTAGCCCTTACAAAATTTGAAAGAAAACAATCATTTGAGAGTTACTTAAAGTCCAACTTTATGAGAGAATTTCTGTCTAATCTTTATGTCCGCATGCAAGAATAGTTATTGACCTATAAAAACAATAACGTGAACTTAGGGTTAATATCTTTGTACTTCTGTGTCAAGAATACACAGGAAAAAATACAAATTTTGAAAATCCCGATTAGCACAATGCAGCAGTTGACAACCTTGGTTTTGTTTACGGACGTTTCATGAAATAGTACAAAGTTTCAAAAGTATGAATCAAAATCAAACTTGGAAATGGAAACGGACAAAACATAAGATCCTAACAATCCAAGGAGCATGGGCACCATTTACCAACCCGGTCTTCGTGTGCGCACAGTTTCATGAAAGAATACCAATTAGTTTTACAGATAATGGTCTGAGAAACACATTACTATGGACAGAGTCATACGTATTGCCATGGAAACAGGAAACAAATTCATTTCTTTGAAATTCCTAAATAGCAAAAGGCGCCATTGGTTACTGCGTGTAGCAGGTTGGGATGGAAAGTCTTTGAAGTTTTCGAGCGGTGCCCGGAAACAAAATCCAACCCCCTCAATCTTGAAAGCAATCCAAATTGTTTCCAGGAAAATTAAACTGTCAAAAGTCTGCAAATAGCAGTAGTCACCACTTCGGGATCTGCTTTATATATTTGCCAGGTATTGTTGAAACATATTGAACGGTTTTTGAGTTGTGCTCCGGAAACAAAATGATTATGGACTGACCTCCAGACAGAGGAGCCGCTGTCTACACACACCCGCATTACACGCCTCGGGATAAGAATGGACATTTGGCACAGGTTGTCGGTGTTTCAGTTAAGCACTTTAGGAAAGTATGACAATCCGATCTTTACCTTATTTGGTGTTCAATTCAGGGTTGGTTTGATCCAGAACCCATGAGATGATTTATGTTGAGTATATTTTCTGTGATAAATACTCACGTCATTAAAATGATCAAAATACCCATGGAATGTTTCTGTTTGGACGTGATTGTTATAATAAACACTTAACATGCCTTTGTATGTGTTTATGATGGGATGCACTTAATTTCTTTGTTTGTTGAGGTTTCATTTTTTTGTTTTTGCTGTTTGTCCGTTTTTTGGCGAGCTTCTGGTTTCTTAGATATTTGCGTTCAGGTAATGGACATGGTTTATCTTATATTTCCATCTATTTCATATGGAGTGACCGTGACCTTTAATGTGACCCAGTCATATGTCCGAAATATTTATAAAGCCTATCATCAGAGAGGTGGTGGCCTTATATGCCTTGAACTTCTTTCATAAAAGTTTGGTTGAGAAAACCGATTCTTTGATGCGGCGGCAGAACTAACATATGAGCAAACAGTGTTGCTATACCACTATTAAGCCTAGTTGTTATTATGTTGAATAAGAAACAGCCTACACAGCAAAAAAAACTTAGTTTCCATTCTTGCGGAAACCTAGTGGGTATTGGGTAAAGTAGGTTTCCGCTAGGTTTTAGTATACGGAAACAGACAATGAGAGTTTCCGCATAGTTTACAAAACGGAAACTAACAAATCTAGGTTTCCGTCAAGTTTCTACAACTGAAACTATCATTATGCGTTTCCATTTAGTTTCAATTCATAGCAAAATGACTTAGTTTCCGCTGTTGCGGATACTTGATAATGTAGGTTTCCCCTAGGTTTCTGTACCCGGAAACTGACAAGTCTGTTGGTTTCAGTTTAGATGAAACTTAGCTTTGTGCTGTTCGATTGGGGGACTATATTTCCTTACTGTTACATTTGCAGGATAGTTTATATATAAAGAATTCAGCTAGGGTCCATGCAGGAAGCAAAAGTACTGTAGGTTCACGTAGTCCCTAGTATACTGAACAGCAAAAGAAACGCAAGTTTCGAAAAAATGAAATCTCATGAAGGTAAGCGTTCATGTTTATGGAACGTTCATGGTAAAGTGCCGTAATGATCCCAGATGAAATGATGTCATGCAATTTGACGTCCATACGAAACATTCGCACAAACACACCAACAGTGCAGCAAAACCATAATTTTAGCACGTGCATCGACGGTTATGGATGAAAAGCATGCATTTCACTCTGAGGTATCCTTTATAACGGTTTGTGTCTAAAACCAGTTCAGTATTGACGCTAGGAGGTTTACACGCCACACAAACGATGCCTAGACTAACGACTGAGCAGAGGGGAATGGCCACTGGAAAGTTACACGGAGGTAGCACTGCAACCGCTGTAGCTAGACAATTGGGCTGTCATCTTACCACCATTACACGACTTGCTCAACGTCATCAGCAAAGCGGGTTGCTGCTGATCGTCCCGGTACCGGACGGCAACGAGTGACAACTCATGCGCAAGATCGGTTCATCCGGGTCACTCATCTAAGGAACCGAACTCAAGCAGCAACAGTAACAGCAGCCTTTGTTCTTGGGTCAATGGGAGCAGTGCCAAGCGATACGATTAGGCGTCGTCTTCGGGCTGCTGGAATCCACTGCCGAAGGCCATATGTGGGGCCAATTGTGGCACGTCAACAACGCCAGCGACGTTTGCAGCTCTCACACAGCAAGGGTGTCGATGGATTATCTGGCTCAGAACAACATTAACGTTTCTTTCCCCGGATATGGCTCCCATTGGACATTCTGGGACGAAATTGGACGGAGGATTGCTGCAGGTAGACAGCCAATCACACTTGCACAGTTGGAATAGAGATTGGTGTTTGAGCGGAACCAGTTGCCTCAGGCATTCTTTCAGACTCTAGTGAACTCAATGGGGCCACGTTGCACGGCCTGTGTGCAAGCTCAAGGTGGCTATACGCGCTACTAAAGAGACTGTCACTTTTCGCGTTCAGGGGTATCTCCATTTGACGGACTGTGATCAATTTGAACTTATTGCAATTCAATGTCAACAGCAACCTTTAGCTGTTACATTGACAGTGTTTTCTATAGAATAAATGATTAGACATAATTTGGGTTGTCTTCTATTCAAAAACTTGACAAAAATCCAGACTTGCGTTTCTTTTGCTGTTCAGTATATGTTGATCATGATTCATCTGTTTCATTATTTTAAATAGCTCACATTTCAATAGACCTCAACCAAAAATTCAAAGCTGTATGTGTATGTATGTGTGTGTGTGTGTGTGTGTGTGTGTGTGTGTGTGTGTGTGTGTGTGTGTGTGAGAGAGAAGCCACATCAAGAGGGAATCTTCAGCATTTGAGAACACAACTTTTGTATAAATATGCAAATAATCAATATGTCAAACCCTTACAACCTTTTATGCTTACAATAAAATGGGGTCAACTAGTGCTGGCATAACATACTTGCTGTGGTATTTATAAACAGATTTCAAATGCAAATGTTTATTGTATGAAAGGTCATTGGCCCAAATACATGTGCATTTGAAGCTGCCTCAATGTATCTCAACATATACACACTAACAATCACACAAAGTAAAGACTTGGCAACTTGCTGACAATCATGAAGCTTCTGTTGCACTCATACTGAGCAGGCAGCCATCTTCTGATCTCGTCCATATGAAGCAGAGCCAAAGTTGAGACATTTGTTTTTGTCCCACAGAGAAAGGGGAAATATAACCAAGTTGATCACCGCATGGCTTGAACCAGTCCACAACCGCAAACAGATTATTTCATTTTAATTACCCATACTGTTTCCACCATGGTATTTCCCCATCACATCGAAATGATGGTGTGGACTTTTCCATTCCTCTCTTTTACATGTTTTCTTTCTTTTCTCTACTTTTGTAAAAACATCTTATTTGACTTTATTGGATGCTTTTACTCTCCCCCAGTTGACTCTGACATCTATTTGCAAACTTATATGTGGAAACAAATGACATTTTGTGTGTATTTAAAACAAGTACATGATGGTTTTGCTGTGCATCTACCCGCTGCCTACAATAGAATGTTTGAATGTATAGATGCCGGTTGACATCAGTCAGTACAGACAGGCAGTGGGGACATTTGCAGTCGGGCTACACTCATATGCAGTTTGTAAACTAAATATTTTCACTTTTCTGTCCAGACATCTTTGCGTTTTCAGCAAATCTGTTAGTATTATCGCATCTCTTCTAATACTCTGTTGTGGAGACGTACATCCTAACCCCGGCCCAGTACTAAATACTTTAAAGATAGTCCACCTAAATGTTTGCAGTCTCAAAGACAAATTAGATGTTATAGAAGTTGAATTTAATTCTTTTGATATCATTTGCATAACTGAAACGTGGTTGCATAAAGACATTCCGAACGATGATATTCTTATACCGGGATTTCAACCTCCATTCCGCAAAGATCGAGGGAGTCGCGGGGGCGGTGTGGCTATATATGTTAAAGACAATTTGTATGCGGAGCATATGCACCAGCTCGACATTGCTGGACTTGAAGCCGTATGGGTTCATGTTAAATGTAAACACCGTACCTACCTCATAAGTACCTTCTACAGAGCTGACCGAAGCATTGCGTACTGGGAACTAATTGATCAGTCAATTGGAAACGCTGTTGATCTTAACTTATTTACCGTTATTACTGGCGACTTTAATGTAGATATTTTAAATGAAAGCAATCGTAAAATTCAATTATTGGAATCCTTACACGGACTAACCCAAATTATTGACAAACCAACTCGAATCACCCCGCAATCCAGTACTTTAATTGATCTCATATTTATATCCTCTATGCAAAATGTACAGGATCGCGGGGTGTTAGACCCTATTTGCAGTGACCATTGTCCGATATATGTTGATATCAAATCTGTTAGACCCAGGTGTGATACATTTAAACGTAAAATATATGATTATCAACATATGGACGTTAATGGTATGATTTCTGATATCAATAATCTTGACACTAATGACTTATTCTTAAACAACCACGTGGATGACATAGCAAATAAATTAACGACTATAATAAGGAATACTTGTGACAAGAATATCCCAAATAAAATTGTTACTATTCGACCATCTGATCCACTTTGGATGAATAACGAAATTAGATCGCTAATACGTAAGCGCAATAGACATCATCAGCTCGCTAAGAGGAAAATTCTGTTACCCGTTGGGCTCGATTCAGACAAAGTAGAAATAGAGTAATCTCGGCTATCCGAAAAGCGAAAAGAGCGTATGCAAATAAACTAGATGAAACGATAAATCGATCCACTACGGACAAATGTTGGTGGAAATTAGTCAATAATTACGTGAAGAGAAATAAAAACAACTATAATTTTCCCCCGTTGATTTTGAATGATGTCGTAATCGATGACTTACAAGATATAACTGATTCTCTAAATGATTATTTCACTCGGCAATCGCGAGTAGAAAATCCGGATTCAACACCCCCAGATATCAATATAAAGACAATCAATAGTCTATCAGAAATTAAACTTATTAACAGTGAAGTATATGATATCTTAATGAGTGTTAATGCTGTGAAAGCAACCGGCCCCGACGGCATTGGAAATCGAATTCTTAAATTAATCGCTGTCAGTATTTCACCCCTTTTAACGGAACTTTTTAATCTATCACTTCAACAACGCGTATTCCCGGCAGTTTGGAAAGAAGCAAGCGTTATACCGATTCACAAAAAGGGAAGTGTAAATGATTGTACAAATTACAGACCAGTAGCCTTAACTAGTTGTGTATCTAAAATATTTGAGCGATGTATATTCAAACATGTTTTCAACTATCTCAGAGGCAATAACATCTTATCCAATTTGCAGTCAGGTTTCATCCCAGGGGACTCTTGCGTGAATCAGTTGACATATTTGTATAATTTCATAGCCAAGGCAATGGACGAAGGTAAGGAAATACGTGCAGTATTTTGCGATATCAGCAAAGCTTTTGATCGAGTATGGCACAAAGGTCTCGTGCATAAGCTAAAATCATGTGGAATCGATGGTTCACTATTACAATGGTTTAAAAGTTATTTAGAATATCGATCCCAGCGTGTAGTCATAAATGGTTATAGTTCTAATATTAAACCGGTAAAAGCTGGCGTCCCGCAGGGTTCTGTTCTAGGACCACTTCTGTTTTTGGTCTACATAAATGATATTGTTGAAGGCATTGACAGTAATATACGATTATTTGCAGATGATACTTCTATCTATGTAATAATAGATGACCCTTACGTAGCGGCGTTTAGTCTGAATAATGATCTACTAAAATAGCAAACTGGGCAAAAACCTGGAAAATCGATTTCAACCCATCTAAAACTAAAACAGTCTTATTCAGTAGGAAACCAAATTCAAATCCTCATCCAAGCTTGTTTTTCAACGACGTTCGAATTGAAGAAACTTCGAGCCATAAACATTTAGGTATAACTCTTCAAAACGATTGTACATGGGATATACATATAAACGATATCGTTAAGAGAGTCAGCCCCATGATAAATTGCTTAAGAAGCCTTAAATATCGACTAACGAGAAACACCCTGAATCGTATGTATACGTCGTTTATACTTCCGATCTTTGACTACTGTAGCCATATTTATGACAATTGTACCAAAACTCAAGCAACAATCTTGGAAAACATGCACTTAGACGCGTTACGTACGATATGTGGAGCTGTTCGCGGCACCAGTCACGATAAAATCTACGCTGAAACATCCTCTGTTTCTCTTCGCGAAAGAAGAAGAATAGCTAAACTAATCACATTTTTCAAAATGTATCATAACAGATTACCCCACTATCTAAACGAACTCGTCCCTCCCTTCGTCTCTCAAGTCAGTAACTATCCCTTACGTAACGCATCGCATTTGCAAACTATTGCCTGCCGTACTGCTCTATATGACAATTCATTTCTACCGGACGCTGTAAGTTTATGGAATGCTTTACCGCAAAATATTAAATCTCTTACAGACATCAATGATTTTAAATCTGCTTTAAGTCATAGAGCTAAAGACATTCATTTCGATCCAAATATAGGTTCAAGAGTTTGTCAAATCCTCCACTGTCGCTTAAGGTTAGGATGTAGCGATCTCAACGCTGACAAACACAACAGACATATATCAGAGAGAGCAGATTGTTTGTGTGGCCACCCTAATGAAGATGCACGTCATTATTTCTTTGTATGTCCCAGATTTGATGCTGTAAGAATAAATAAATTTTATTATACCAATGGCTTTTCATTAGAAACAATCTTATACGGAACGTCTTCCATGGACCCACAAATTCAATCACATATCTTAAAATCAGTCCATCTATTTATAATTGAAACTAGGCGCTTTAACTGAGCAAGTCATACACTAAAACCTATAATTCTCAAAGCTATACTACTATGGATCCCGACTGCAGATGCCATGAATGTATACAACCATCATGATTTTAAGTTTCCGACTACATGTCATACCATCTACTTTCATTTTAGATATCATCTTTTCTTGTCATGATACTGTTTCATATATCTATGTATATTGGAGCGGTCTTCATATAAGTTCTTTCGAGCTTGTTGACCAATCCAGTTCATGAAAATTCTGTCTTTGCTTTTTCATGAAATAAATATGTTTAAACCATTATAATAACACAAATATTATTTTTAATTATTTAATTTACTTTAAAAACTGTAAAATGTGTAATACAACTTGTTCACTTTCAGTTACATATCTTATATACAATAATTAAATATATTCATTATTGATATATGGTGGATAGCAAGGGGACAGAGCAAAGTCGTTAAGTGAAACCTGTGAAGTGAAGTATCTTTGATGACTAACCTGATGAAAAACTGGCGTCCATTCCAGGCGGATTCCTTGTTTCCTTGAAACAAACGATTGGCAGTGCGGACAGAAAACTGGGTCTTTTTCCTGGAACTGAAAAACATATCAACTTATAATTACATTGGAATCCACGCACTGTTACATTTTTTAGTGATTATATTTTTCAAAGATAAAAAAAAAATTCTATATATCTATAAAGTGTTTACTTGTTTTTGATTAAAGGCTAAATGAATAACAAATATTGTTTTAAGATTTCCTTTAATGAAAATAGGAGCATGGTATTGTGTACTATAAATGACTATCAAGGCAAGCCTCTTGTCAATCTCCAACAAGTCAGTGGATCCACAAAATAGTAGATAAAATAATTGAAACAATGATTCTTTTACAAATCTTATACGTGACTTGTGTCAATGCATTGTAAGGCTAAGAGGTTTAATAATTGAAAACACAAATAATTACACAAAGCTATGAGTGTAAAGTATATGTAATGATGGTTTTAATGGGTATAAAATGATAAAATAGATGAACTGGTATAACTAGATAAATAACGCCATATAGCTGGAATATTGCTGAGTGCGGCGTAATAATAAATTCACTCATTCAGAAACATTGAACTGACATTAGGTAAACTGGTAGTATCTACTGCAAAATTAGATAAGTAAACTTATAATACATGGGAATAGTATACGTACATCTAGGTGTAGAACTGTCAATAATGAGCATGATATAAGCATGTCTAATACACTTGCATGTTTTTAGCTCAATATGTTAATTAATTACATGATGAAGTTTTACGTCCAGCAGAAATATTTTTTTATATAGCCTACTCCTGACAGGGTTTTGAAAAAACACTTATTTGCAATTAACACAAGTTCTGATGAGAAAAATATGAGTAGGACTCGTGAAGCTCGATCAGGCCTTTTAAAGTAACGTCAATATGTTTTCACAGTTATTCACCGTTAATTATCTCTTGGCCGACATGTTGATGCTTGACACTGAGAAGGAACAATTAGTGCCCATAAAGCGATGAAAAGATTCCCAAGCCCATAACAGCCCACTGTTGTCACTTTGGGTACTCACATTCAATCTGCTCATTTCCACCTTTCACGGTCTCCTTTGATGTCGGCAATGTAAACAAATAAAAAAATGGCGACCAGATCACGTCCACGCGAGACTACCTAAATCATTATAAAAACACAACTGACATTGTATGCCTACAGTGTATGTTTATTTTCTTGTATAACGCGGAAAGCTATTGTCAAACTGTAATGTTAGATTTAGATAAAAAGCAGCAACAAAGTTTATTTCCCGTGAGTCTTTGCGAGACGTCATTTCCATAGCCGCCCCAGTTTCCCTCAAAGCACCGGAAGAGAGAATTCGCGACATGGAAAAGGCTGTGAAAAACTCGCAGTTCCACGACCGTGTCAGGTAAGACTAATTTTTTTGGTCAATTCGTTGGTTTCACATTGCTTTTCAACTCGCTGTGCGCATGCGCAGAGCGTGCGAAAAATATCCTCTGGCATGTTTCCGGTTTGGTCGTATGTTTATCCAAACAAAACAAAAATCAAAACAAATATATAGTTTTATGTCGAATATAACTTATCCCAATTGATTTATGAAACAGAGACCGGGATTAGTTAAATAAATATCTTCATTTATGTCAACAAGCTCTTGTATAAATACATCTCACCACAACCGTTCTTCCCAGACATCCCCTTCTCACAACTGAACAAACACATCTCTGATGAAATCGCAACCAAAATAGGACATCAATTATTCAAAAGCGGAGGCAAATGGAAGTATGTACTCAGCTATGGTAAGTTGTCACAACGTAAATAATTTTCATAACAGCTTTTATTTAGAGTGCATTTACACTATCGATAAGCATACGACCAAACCGGAAACATGACAGTGGAGTTGAAAAATAATGTGAAACAAACCATACTGCTTATATTAACACCGCTCCCATGCAACATATAATACAACATGTAAATGGAGGATTTGACGTCATCGATACTGACCATTGCATAAATATAATATTTTTAAAATGTATATATATCTACAGATTACATGAAATACAACTATTCTCTAAGTAGTCATAAGTTAGAGAGTTACAGTTGTGTGTGTCTAACAAGCCATTGTAGATATATAAGTCAATCATGAGAAGATTGTTGAGTAAAGTTACGGCAAGTGAGGAAATAGTGTAGGGCGTTTTCACTCTGACGTCCACAAGAACAACATGGGCTGTTTATTAAATGTCTGTTATACCTATCGGCGTTTAGGTCGCTACATCCGAGCCTGAGGCGGCAGTGGACGATTTGGCAAAAACGAGTGCCATAATTAAGGTCAAAGTAAATCTTATTTTCAGTTTTTGTAATTTGGTTTTTAAATTCTGTGAGATTACATGACGCTTTGGAATTTGGTAGGGCATTCCATAAATTTATTGTGGCAGGTAAAAAGGATTTAGCATAAGAGGCAGTGCGACTGTAAATTCCTTGTATTTCAGAGTTATTCCTCAAGCTCTAGTTTGAAGTTTCGGAGACGGAGATTGGGATCAGGCCACAAAGATATTTTGGCAATTGGTTGTTGTACATCTTATAGAAAAAAGTTAACTTCTGGCAATACCTTCTATCTTGCAAGGACTGAGATTTGGTTTCATTAAAAAGTTTGGTATGACTTGTGCCACGAACGGCACCACATATAGTTCTCAGTGCATCAAGATGTAAATTTTCTAATGTACGCGATTGCTCAGGCGTACAGTTATCCCAAATATGCGAACAATAGTCAAATATTGGCAAGATATAGGACTTATACATAATATCCAACGTTTTACGTGATAGTCCGTATTTAAAACACCTCAGGCAACTGATCATAGGGCGAACTTTACGAACTATATCATTTGTGTGATCATTCCACGTACAATCGCTTTGGAGTGTTATTCCTAAATGTTTATGACTTTTGACACAGACAGACAGACATATTTATTTGTATATGTGGCCCTGAGGCCAATAGTACATGTGTACAATAATAGCAGTGCATTTATGCGCAACCTGTAAATACGCGAGCTATAGGAACATCAATAAATTCATAAAACCCATTCACAATTTACATTTTTTCTCTCAACCTAAGTATGTGGTACAACACACGGGCTACCTTAAACAACAAGTCAATGTTTTCTGTGCGAAGTAGCATACAGAATTTATGTCTCGACGGTTGGTTATTGAAAAAATAAGGCAAATATGTTTCTCTTATTTCTAAATATTTCGGGCATACAAGTAATACATGGTACTCATCTTCTTGCAATAAATTGCAGAATGGACATTGGATATCTATTGCATTTGAAGTTTTGGCAAATCGCGCCGCTTGGACTTTGAAGTTGTAAGCGTTACATCTAAATTTAGTAAGCGTACGCTTAAGTTGTGGTGATTTAATCTTTGAAAGGTAAATTTCTGTATTAATACAATATTTCTATTCTGAATAAAAGTTGACACAGGTTGATGACGTTATTTCATTATACCAGTCCTGTTGATAAATGTCTTTTTGACTACTGTTACGATTGTTCCGTCCATGAATAGGTTCGGTTTTAGAGACGGTTTCGTTTTACGTGAGAACTGAGTAGTTTCGGGTTTATTTGGATGAAATGTAACCAGCCACTTACGGGCCCATTGTGAAATTCTATCTAGATCTTTGTTGTTTATATGTTGCTCATGTGACTACAATGCGGAAAATACTTTAAGGAACTTTACATGGAAATTATGTATCTGTGACCAAGAAGATTTCCTAACAACCTGCAAAATTTGACAACGAAATAAGGGAAACTGAATTAATGAACATTACGCAGCTACACTAAAATAGCATGCAAGTCTATGCGAATTTTGCGAATGACGAAAACTTAAGTCCCATGATTGTATTAACAGTCTTGCTCGAACTATCTCCAAGGTTGGTGAAGTAAAATAAATCTATCTAAAAAAATATTACAATTTTGAAAAATATAGCAAACAGATTATATATTAATGGATTTGTTTTATTCATTTAGTCTGTTGTGAGAAAACGTTTGTCACGACTACTCCTGGAGGAAAAGATCACCCTTGCTCATTGAAGGTACGTGTTTATGGTACTACGAAACATAGACATAATTTCACATTGAATATTTTATTATTATGCTTCCCTAGATACATTTTCGCAAAATGAACCATACTAAAGTTGCATTTGCAAATGGATTTGAATAACCGGTAAACTTAATCGTGAATTCAAATGGGACCAAATAAAGCTTAACTGCACACCTGTGTGAAATTGCAATCAAACTAACCCCTTGATTTTACAATACCGTAATTACTCCAAGGTTATATGTCACATGAGATAACTAAACTTCACATTCATCAGGATGTTTATGTAAGGCCGTTCACTTACTGATTGCATAACTTGAAGTGATAAGTCTGTAGTTTCCTTGCTATTTTAAATGTTACTGCAAATGTTTGGGTATTTTTATAACTTGAATGAATGAATGGGGAAATACAAAGGTAACGTGTTATTGTTTATTTTTTCAGCAAAGCTGATGAGGAGGAGTCTGGAGACTGTATAATGACCAAGGGTGGTCAGCAGGAAATAGTGAAGGTAATTTGACCTCTGTAGTGACTTTCATTATAAACAGTAAATAATTTCCAATAAATAGTGTAGAGACAAGGTTTATGTGAAAACATGTTTCAGAGTGAATGCTTACCCCTTTGTCATGTGTAAGCATTCACAATTTGATGAAAATCTATTACTAGTGCCATTATTACTATATAGAAAATGCAATAAATGTTCAGATATATATAACATATTACTACCTCTGGTCTGGGAAGCACGTAACTCCAGAGCAAATTTTGTATAGATGGTGTGTCCTCTTTAGAAAATAAAATATTTCATCTGGTCAATGAAGTGTGATGAATTGCATAATTTGAGTTTTGAGAAAACCAGTGCAAAGTGTGATTGTTCAATTTCTTTATTTCAAACTTCCTTTTGGATTACTTATTTTGAATCATCCTTGGCATTGTCAGTTTTTTGTTGATTGATGTTTGTATAATATATTAAAAAAACTAGTAATTTGTTATTACCTGCCATTTTCAGAAACTTGCACAGCACCTAAACAGACTTGCACCTATCGATTGGCCAGATAGACGAAAGAAAAAGGTAGCGACAACACTCACCATAGACATGACAGAACCATGAGAGACGAAGATGACGTCAATTAGTTGAATTCTGTCCCCTTTGTCTGCGAGTCCAGCAAGCTTAGGGCATACACGACAACACTGGACTTGGAAAGAATCAACGCCGCCACTGCTCTATCCAAGGCATGACATGATAATGAGGCATCCAGCCAAAATAACAGAGGGATCTCCGCCCAGGGATGCCCCTAAGTGGGCTAGCTATACACTAACTGACCAACTCTTGCAATTTAACTGACTTTATTTTCAATTTCATAATGTAATTTTTATTTTATGTTATTTTTGTATTGCAAGCTGTATGTTGTGTTACTGTATGATGTAAAATCATAGTGGATGTTTGGCGATAGTTGTGACATAGAGTGTGTGGCTGAATGCCAAGGCATGCAAATAAATGTTCAATGCAGCTATGTTTTATTACTGTGTTAAATTGTGCGGTTTTTTATTTTTCAACATTAGCATGATTTTAGAGACAAATTTCATATCTTAAATGCTATTTCAAAATAATAACTGAATGAAAGTTTAACTGATGAAAAATGATTACTTTGTTATAAATGATATATGATTTCTTAAACTGGATTGAGTTATGTGAAAATGTTCTGCTCTGTTCTTTAGTGCTGTATTATTAGTTATATGTACGATCTTTATTTTCCTTAAATGCTAATTCATATTCATATTGAGAAAATAAAACAGTGAATCTTATTATATATTCTGTTGTTCTTTAAGTAAACGTCATAATAATAACAAATTGCTCATATTGTTTTAACAGGAGTTTATAATATGAATAAAGAAGAATGTTTAAATTTGGCTCTTTGAAACGCATATGAAAACCTGTGAACCTGAAACTGGTAACTGAAACTATGTGGGATCTATGTCGGATTGTTGGTAACTGAAACTCTGCGGAAACCTGATGGATTCAAAGTTAACTGAAACTCAACTGAAAACTATGTGGAATCAATGTCGGATTGTTGGTAACTGAAACCTTGCGGAAACCTGATGGATTCAAAGTTAACTGAAACTCAACGGAAACTTGTTGGAGTGTGGGTAATGGACACCTTGCGGAAACCTGTCGGATTGTAGGTAACGGAAACCTTGTGGAAACCCTTAGAAAGTGGGTAATTGTAAAAGGACGGAAACTCACTGGATTCTAGGTGGAAACTTAAGTTTCAGTCCACTTTCCTGCAGGTTTCCGCAATGCGGAAACCAAGTTATTTTTGCTTTGCTACAACAGCAGATTTGCCCATTTTCGAAGCGAAATGTCATGACTGACAGTTGATTGTACCTTTGATGCAGTCAGATCGCACGACAATCTTATCTGTGTCATATTCAATACCCAAAGCAGGCCTATCATGACATTTTTATGCTTCCATTAAGAGGAAGTTTAGCAATTAACGACATATATTAACCACTGCAATACTTTCAAAGCCTGAGGTACGCTGTTTCACCAATTCACTTCACTAACCACACCTTAATCTTCTTAAAGGGATGACGTACATATGAAAAGTAGGAAAGGTCCTAATAGATATGAGGAACGTCGCCAATCCAGGTGGGAAGAAAGGAAAGTAGAAGGGTTTTCCAAGTGGATAAGCCTGATTGTCTTCATAATCATCTTGAACTTTCATCTCCTCCGTAAAAGCCCCAACTGGGTCAGCTTTTGTCTCTGTTATCTTAAATGAAAGTATGGTTATTAGAGCAAAGAATTGTTTCATGGGTTTCACAATATTTTGTAAGATGCACTTAGAGTTTTCATATAAGCTTTTCACTGCCTGCTTGCCCTGTGTAAAAAGTTATGCTTAATACACTTAAACACTAGGACAATTGCTAAATTAAATTCACAGGACTTAAAACCATATCACTAATTGAATCGGAATCATAACATAAACAGAAATGTTTTCAAAACGTTTTCTAGTGTCTTTGTTATTAGATAAGCAATTGTGACACCAACAATACATATAGTAGTAGTAGTGTGTGGGGGTGGGGGGGTTTTGCCGCACATGCGGCTTAGAGGCTTATTTGTACTAAATAAGTTCCCCAGCCCCTCTTAAAAACAGCGTTGGTCTATCGAGAGGCATCCTTCGATGTGCTTCCATCCTGGACCTAAGTTTCCGAATATTGACTGATCGGTTGAGCAATGGTAGAGCGTAGGACTCCAGCCACGTGAGTTCGAGATGGGGTATTGGCGGAAACTT
Organism: Haliotis rubra; assembly: GCF_003918875.1. NCBI lineage: Eukaryota > Metazoa > Mollusca > Gastropoda > Lepetellida > Haliotidae > Haliotis > Haliotis rubra. Next base: position 3,793,156 of record NW_025766558.1, on the reverse strand, counting down.
TTTGCAAGTGAAACAAGCACCGTTGTTGCTAAGTTAAACAATATGGTCATCCAGCCTAGTAACACCGGGCTTGCCAGACCCGTCGTTGCTAAGCTAAACAAAGATGTCCGTCCAGCCTAGTAACGCCGGGTCTGAGAGACCCGTCGTTGTTAAGCCAAACAAAGATGGTGGCCTAGCTTAGCAACGCCGTCTAGACCTGACGTCAGAGTATTTCTCTGGCTGTGGCATGTCACGCGGGTATTGAATACAAAGCAAGGCACACAGCCGTATTGGGGTTGCTGGCTGGTTGTAGTGAAAAGGATGTTTGAAACCAGACGCTGAACAGATATTTATAAGCCAAAATCAATTATTTTAAAATCGGGTTACATAAGCTTGGAATGCGTATGAGTTACATTGTTAAAATCTACAAAAAACAGTTTGCTTGATGTGCATTGATGTAAACAGTAGCTGTTGCCTAGCTGCTCTCTCCTGACTGCCTACGGTCGGGTTGACCTAATGTAGGTTTCTAGAAAAGTAGAAATACGATGAGGGTTTATTATTTTTTACTAGGTTATGTTTACATCAACAAAATAGTTTAAGGTGAATCTTTGATGAGATCTTTGTTCTTGGTAAGGAAGGTTTGAATGATATGTTGTCGACCCTGTTCTATGAGCTTTTTTTCATGTCTACACAGATGTCAGCGGTTTTCCGAGTCTTGGTTTGAATCTCTTCTTTCATTTGGTTGTATTTCGCGATTTCTGACATCACGAAACGAACCTCTTCTCAGAGATTTTGCTATCGGTGATCGCGGTGGAAATATGACATTCGATTGTGTTTAACCTAGCTTCGGCCAGAATCCTGATCTCGTCATGCTTCAGCGCTTTTCATTGCAGACGACGTGAAATGAATTTAAGGGCTGCTCCCGCCAACCCCTATACTCCAGCGGTTATTTCTAACCCGAGGAGGACAGGTGTGGCCACGATGGTGGATAAAAAGCCAATGCCTGCTATGCCTAAACCCATGCTAACTGCCACGAGAAATGTGTCCACGCCGTCGATGGCATTGATGGCTCGATGGTATTTTTTTTGCAATCGAAGTTGCACGTCGCATTCCAATTCCAATTGGCATTTAATTTCGCTGATCTGTCGCAAGCAAAATCCATCCATGTTTTCGAGCGTTTGAGCCACTTCGTCCATGGCCGGATGCAATCCCATCTCGAGTATAATATAAGTTAGGAAATAAGCTTCAAATGGTCCTCCGTCAATCTTTGATTAATATATTTATAGCTAATGAGGTTGAGATTCTCACATAAATAAACCCTTGATACTATAATGGATTTAATGGTATCAGGAATACGAACAAAAACTCCAGGAACTGTTCCAGGTTTGATTACACAATGCCATTGTTCCAGGTTGTATATAAATATGGCAACGTTGAGGTCTATGTTCGCTAACCCTGCATTATGTTTAACCCATCCAAAATGATCACCTAATTTTCGGGGGCATTTCCAAGATAGCATTCCATAATCAGTGTTGAATGTAATTTCATACTGAAATCTGGATTTATAAAATCAAATTGATATAAGGGAATACCAAATATCAGTGCGGCTTGTTTATGGGTGGGGGCTAACGTAGAGCCACTATGATCTGGTATTTGCAAAAGTTGTATCGAATGAGGTGCTGGAGTGTCAATCGTCCAAATAATCCCTTTATTTTTTATTTCGATGATGTAACCATTATCATCTAAACTTATGTAGGGGTAGATGAATTTAAAGTTAATAAACCAGTCAACTTTTAGTATCACCTCTCGTCGTTGGTAGACGCTGTTTTGTAAGTGCAATACGTACAAGGCATTTTCCGTATCAGGTTGGTCGATTCCTCGTGTCCCCGAGATCGGAGAATGCGATAGTAGCCTGGTTTGACACATTACTCATGGTGATTATACTCGTATTAGGGAAGAGCCTTCAATTGGTTCTCTGATAATTTCTCGAGCATAAACTTTTAGCTGATGAGATGGATTTTTGGAGGTAAAAAAATCTTCGTGAGGGCGATTTTGACATCTTCGTGACTCGCGTAAGTGTAGACATCTTTCTGTATATAAATCGAGCACACGTTATTTTGATGTTTTCGAGGCCAACTAAAGTATACTACTGGTATAATATCAATATTTTGGTTGGGTGATGCCTCCCAGAGAAAGACTTTGATATAAAGCGTTGAATTGGTTGGAATCCCTTCTAGGACATTAGACATGTCTTCGAATTCAGGCACCAACTGTAAACTCGTATTTCGGATATCTGTTTGACTCGCTAACAAATGACCTGCATTTCTAGGGATGAGGCTCATGAGCACCCTCCTTCGTTGTGAGGGGATGTAAGATGCGATGAGAATCCCCTTATTAAGGACTTTCGTTAAATAGTGATCCTTCGTCTCCGCAAACACGTAGGGAGAAACGAGGGTGATATCTAGTAGCCAGTCGATTTGTGAGGAGTTCAACGTCCATCAGTTATCATCGGTTAGGACGAACTGGTACAACATGTTTTTTAAGAGACCTCGGGTCTCGACATTGACTAAATAGCTTAGATTGCCATCGAATGCCGGGACCATCATCCATTTGTTATTGTCATTGAAGATGAGATTGTACTGGGCGTTTATAAGGAGACCAATGGTGAGGACATCGTCTAAATCTCCTATGTTACCCCCACCACTGCTGACTTCTTTTCGTCTGTAAACGTTGTTTCTTAATTCTAAGGCATATACCTTGCCTTTCGACCCCGGGTTCTTCGAAGCCGCGTGTCCCCGAGTTCAGAGATTACTAGGTTGGTGCATTTTCTAACTTGCATGGCCGTTCCTGGACCCGAAGCTTGAGTCATGGTTGTTTGATGTACAACGTGGCACTAAGATAGCCGATATGTATGGGTTTATGTCTTATATCTAAAACGAATAGTTTGAGTTCCATGATGTTGCTCCGCGTTAACTTTCTGTACTGTTAGGTCGAAAACGATTCCGTTTTGCCGTCGTTGCACTTTTCCGTTTTCCCCAGCACGTATCTCAGCAGGGTTGAAGGGGGTTCGCCTTGAATGTTGTCTGTTTGAGATGAATGAACACATCATGATAGACCACAAGCCTCGGTAATTTCGAACACATGATGGTGTCTCAGGGTTGTTCGATGGAAACCTGAGCGTTCTAGCCAAGGGCCTACTGAATCGGAAGGGTTTTTCCCCATTCGTGAACGTAAGCGTACCATTCGACTCATTGAGTTTGAGGGTGGCTCCCATGGGTTTGAATATCTCATTGTTGAGCATGCACAATCTGTAATAACCGTCGAGACAGTTCGTGGCGATTGCCATCAATGAATAGCTTGTTGTTCCCTTGACGTTGACTGATGTTCGCCCATCACGGGTAGTAGGTGAGATTGTGACGGAGAGCGGCGAAAAGGGTCACTACACTATCGACAATATTTCGCTGGAGTTTTACAAGGTGACGAATCCGGAACTGGCTCGACAGATTCGCAACCAGTATTCGGGCACATTAGCCATTCTGTACGATCGTGTGTTGCGTCATTGGAAGATCATCGTGAACAAGAGCAACACGCTGTGGAACATCAACCTGAACGTACCCACATGCAATAGATGAAGGGCATTTTGATCCTGTCGGTGGAAGAATTTTCGCCGTTTCGAAGGGGCAATGAAAAGTATTGGAACCCGAAGATTAGTCGTGGTGACCGTCTAGGGCATGCCCAACCAGCTGTTCAGCCAAGGCATGCGGCTTACCATCAGTGGGACGAGCGCCAGCTGGAAATCAACGCGATCGTCAAGGACCTTGGTCTCGCCTACATGACAGTCAACCAGTACCTGAGGACCAAGTACACGCTGTGGTTGGACATGCGATCCACAGATGACTATCGACGCATCGAGACTGGCAGCAAAAAGGCTCAAACCGTGTGTAAATTAAACCTTTATTTGTACGTGATCATGGATGCGCAGCTTAATATAGACAATGGAAGATTCCTGTAGGCCATCTATTGCCTTGCCTCGCGATCTGCATTGCAACACTGTGTGCGGTCAGATGGGATGCGGGAAGACCGTGTTTGTCTTGGATATGCTGGAAGGGTACTATCGGAATATGTTCGATCCTATCGTGATTCTTTGCCCTACGATACGCATCAATAAAACATACACGAACAGAGTGTTGCTGATTAACGACTTAATGACATAAAATCAACCCAGGAGTACATTTACAGGACTGGTTGCGAGCCTTTCACGAGAAGTTTGAGGGAGAATTGATGCTGTTTATCCTAGACGATTGCAGTGGGAATAAAGAGATCACCAAAAAGAGAGATATGTTATCGTATTTGGCCTTTTCGGGACGTCACATGAAACACAGCGTTTGGGTCTTCACGCAAATGTTCAACTGTCCTGAAAGACCTGAGAGAACAGACGCAATGGGTCATCCTGTTTCACTGGAAGGACAGGGATTCGTTCGGAGGAATGTTTAAGGGAAAACGACATGATTCCCACCAAAATCTGAGCGAGAACGCGTGAGAACCTAGTTAGCTGAAACGAAGCACGCCAAACTCGTGCTGAAAACAGACCAACCCGTTGCTTATGCGCTGTGCTAGTTTAGCAAAATCAAGCAACCTGCTATGCAAAATCAAGCAACCTGGTTAGCAAAACCAAGCAACATGCTTCTCAAAATTAAATGTATACCTCCTATAGATTAAAACCGTGACGATGTTTGAAATTCTCGTGTTGTTTTACCTGACATTCATCTCGCCCGTTTGGTTTATGTCAGATTTTATTATTATTAGATTTAAAACAGATTGATGTATTACAAGATGGAGTTGGACCACATGCTCGTACAAATGATAACCGTGAATTACACGTGCTCGGTATGCGGTATTGGAGTGAAATGCCATTATGGGTTTTGTAAAGCCCACGGAGCAGACGTGTTCCGAAACCAACTTATTTACGAGAAGAAAAAAGATTATCTCAACGAACGTAACCAACTCCTCAGAATAAAGATTTTTAAAAAAGAAAAAGATTTTATGTGCGCTTCATTTAACATAATGAAGGCTGATGGAGTTATCTCCCTTTGAAATCAAGCAATTAGACATTTGACTTTGCATGTGGATATATCAAATCAATTAGACATTTGAGTTTACATGTGGATATAGCAATCATGACTACCGTCAGCGAACTCAAAGCTCTCGCTAAAAGTCTTGGATTGGTGGAATGCATGAGGAAACCCCAACTGCTCCCCTTGCTCGACATGAAACATGTCAAGCCCCCTACTGCACGAGACCTCAAACTCCGGGCTAAAGAACGGGGATTGTAGGGTTATTCTCGCATGAGGAAAGCCCAACTGCTCAACTTGTTGGAAGACACCGAGCCAGTCGAGTTGAGATCGGACGGACCATGCCATGGGTAAGTGTCTGAGAGGCTGGAAAATGACCATGCAGTCTAACATCGACGTCAACAGCGTCAAACCTCTGATTGCCGACAAAGTCGAAGAAGAGCTGGATGATTTAAAAAGTATCAAATACCAGTTGACCATCCACATGTCGCTCAACAAACAGCAGACGGACGGCAGTACCGAGTCCTTCGAGCCTTACTTCAGAGGCAAGCAGGAAGTCGTACTTCCACTTCAATCAGACTTGATCCCTTCAACCCTAGATACCTCACTACAAAAAATACAAGAATCATTGGAACGATGGAAGCACAGAGTCTCCAGTTGGGTGGTGGGAAGTATCAGCACCATCTATTTGGATACAGCGAACTCTGTACCGTTCAGAGGCTGATCGTACCTAGACTTGCCTCCATATTACAAGAACAAAAAACCGTGGTGAACGTAAAAAACAAAAACGATCACTGCTTAAGATGGGCGCTGAGATCAGCCTTACTCCCTGCTGATTCGAAAGTGACAAACAGACCTTCAAGTTATCCCGCAGACGGTGGGCTGAACATGGATGGTGTCGACGAACCCACACCCATCTCTCAAATGACAAAGGTGGAAAAACAAAACCGTTTTCAAGCAAGAAGACCTGCATCCGAATCGACATGCCTCGAGGACATCAAAACATCTCAACGTTCATAAATGCAAACATCCAATGCCCGTGCCTTACGTCATTTACGCTGACTTCAAAGCATTCATCAAATGGGTCGACCACGTCACATCCCCCGAAACGAATAGCAGTTTCATGTACAAAATGCAAGAACACCAAGCATGCGGGTTCGGGTACGTGGTCGTCTGATGTGATCTACCGAGGTCTCGACGTGGCCGAAACGTTACTCCAATCTTACAATCACGAAAAGGCTCAGAGTTGCTACATGTGCGACCAGCCCCTGAATGGGGATGTCGTGAGAGATCATTCCCACGTCACCGGTCTATACCGAGGTGTCGCCCACAACACGTGCAACCTCCAGCTTAGAATCAATCCCCAAACCTTCCCCATCCCCGTTGTGTTTCGACTAAGATTTGTGGGCAGGAACGTTTTGCTAGTATTGCAAATGCACTCTAGGCGTTAAACTTTCCCAGCGTAATGACATCTTTCATTTTGTTAAGCAATTACTGGTATTCCTGGAAGAAAACCTTGCTTTTTTACGCACCCCTGAATAAAACACATTCTGAAATACTCAAATATCTTCCACATCACATCAATTACTTATATTTTTTATACTTTTGTCGCACCTTTGTTAGCATCCCATCTAACATTTCATTCATCTGTCCTATGAACTCTTTGCCAGGGATATTGAGGTTCGTCAGTTGATCCGTGATCGAGGACAGGTCCATGCTTTCCAGCTTTGAAATGCCGTTTTGTACAGTAGCTGTATACAAATAAACACATACAGATGAACACAGGAAGGCTTACGATTAAATGAACACATAAATAGACTACTTTCTGGTCACATATCAAAAACACTTTCTGTATTTATCATAAAAAAATCATGATAAATAAAGAATCATATATTTTTCTCCTGTATTGTTAAGGTAAAACTAATGATGAGGCCAGAACAAGCCCTGAAACGTTGTATTCAAGAATAAAGCGAAGATGAAACCCAGAAAATTCTCTATGTTCATTGTACAAGAAATTCTAAAATAAAACACCAATTGCATCTTGATGTAAATATGGACAATTGAGTGAGTGAGCGAGTTAATTGTTAACGTCACATCGGCAATATCTCAGCCATATCGCGACGAAAACAATTTATACAATAAAAAGTGAAATGAGAATATTTGACATTGAAATGGAACATATGTACGTTATAAAAACCTGTCGACGAAGGACAGTAAAATAACTACAATATCACAATTACAACTAAAACTAGTGGGGAAAGTTAAAACTGATAGCACTATTTGGACAATACAATATAAAAACTGCCTGTAGATCGCCACTAACTGAAGGTAGATCACCATACCAGGGACTTTAGACTGGTGCGATTTCAATGATGTTCAGTATATTTAAGAGCTGTTAATATTGCCGTGGTTATTGAACTGTCAGCTGGTAATCTAGGGGATATCGTTCTAGATCCAATGATAGTGGCACAAGCAACTGCTCCACCATCCTTGGACCCATCTGTAATTTGTATGCATAATATTTATTTTTTTATTGATTAAATTCTTGTTTATATTGTAATTCATTAGTTGCTGATTTTGTAAATGTGGTTAAGGTTGTGGCCTAACAAAGAAAAAAAGGAGATGTATTTTCTAGCTCAATGCCGGCAGCAGAAAAAATGGATGGTTTAATTCTTAGACCAAGAGATGGAACAAAAGAAGACTTCTTGTATAAATCCTCATAAAGAGGATCAAAAACACAGTTAAATGCAGGATGTGACTCGTTAGAATTTGGTTTGTGTATATACTGCACGGATAGTTTTATACGGCGTTGGTTAAGAGCTGGCTCATCGGCCTCAACACAGAGACCGTCAACTGGAGAAGTTCTAAAAGACCCAAAACAAAGTCTTAAGCCTTGGTGCTGGACAGAATCAAGTATTTGTAGGTTGCTTTTGCAGGCTCCAACATATACGATGGATCCATAATCAAGTTTAGATCACACTAATGATCTATATAAGTGAAGGAGTGTAGTTTGATCCCCTCCATACTTTGAAGTGGAAACAACCTTTAACAGGCCTTCAGACATTTAGCTTTAAGGGATTAGATATGTGGCATAAAGGTTAAATGTGAATCGAAAATATGACCCAAGAACTTGGCCTCCTTGACAACTTTGAAGGCGGTGCCATTCAGAAATAGTACAGGGTCTTTATGCGGTTTGTATTTACGGCAGAAATGTATACAATTTGCATTTGCCGTTCAGTAATATGCATGTTTTTGCCACGACAAGAAATGTTAAAATCATCCATAAATAACGAGCCATCGATTGAATCATTTAAAGCCTTTGATAAACTATTAATCTTTATACTAAATAATGTGACGGACAATATACTGCCTTGTGGGACACCCTGGTCCTGATTGTAATGATCAGACAGGGTAGAACCCACTCGAACTTGAAATTCGAGTTGGATATAAATTGAGGCAAACGACCCCGTAATCCAAAATCATGCACATTTCCTTAAATATCATGTTTCCATGTGGTCGCATATGCTTTTTCTAGATAAGAAAGATCGACACTGCATGCTGTTTGTTAATTATGTCATGTGTAACAAAAGATTCCAAACGCACTGAATGATATATTATAAAAATCTTTTGTCAAAGGACAGTAAAACAACTAGAATATCACAATTACAATTAAAACTAGTGTGGAAAGTTAAAACTAATAGCACTATTTGGACAATACAATATAAAAAGAGGCCATAGATCGCCAACAACTGGAGACAGTGAGGGAGTGAGTGAGTTATGTTTTTAAGTCACATCGGCAATATTTCAGCCATATCGTGACTAAAACAAATTCTATATTCATGATAAATACACGTAACTTATAAACCCTGTCAGATTTTGCACAAAATGAGTTAAAACTAGCTAACTTATAGCTTTGAAAGTAAACAACGATTTTGGATAATACAATGTAACAATGGGCAATGCATCGCCAACAACTGAAGGTAGATCACCATACTAGGGTCCATGTAGACTTACATTTGCTACCTGCATGGACCCTAGCTGGATTTACACTACAACTGAAGATAGATCACCATACTAGGGTCCATGGGGTTGATCATCAGGAGCTTGCAGATCAGCCAGTTGAGTTGAAGATGGTTGGATATATAAAGAGCCTATTGTAAAAGCAACGTCGCACTACAACAGCTTGGAGATGTAACAGTCAATGTTGCAAGGCTGTGGATAATACGGATAGAAGAGCCTCCGGTTGCCCTCGCACTAGGAAGTGAGAAATAGTGATTTGCACTGAAATTACGTAAGTTAAAAGTATATGTCTGTTTTAAATATATCTCCTGTGGACAGATTGCTGACGGTGTAAAATCCTGTACTTATATATGTATTTCATTGAAATTAGTCCTCAGTCATCTGAAGTTCCACTGAATTACGGTTGTATTTTTGGTGAGTTACCACTAGTATGGCCGTTAGTGCTCACATTGTCGGATACCTCCATATCCTCAAGCAACCCATATCTGTTATGGAGTTGCACAATATCTTTCAGTGTCTTTGACACTGAGTCCACTTTAGTAGACTTAGATGGCTTAATGTTATATTCAGTTTGAGTCGATGATGATGTTTCTCTGTTTTCCTGATGTCTGATTTGAGCTAATGTCTGAATATAATGTACTAGCTACCACTTGGGTATCCTGATGTAACCCACGTCTGTTCTGTTTTGCAAGGAACTGATGACGAAGCATAAGACAGGCGATTGATGTTTCTGGTATGATTAAACGAACTTGTTTTCGGGCCTCGGCAAAGCTTACTCTTTTCTCACATTTCAGTTTTTGGACAGTAGCTTCATACTTCCAACTGAGTATTCCTTTCACGAAGCCGCGTGGTCGCCTTTGCAATGCAAACACTTGATTGCGTTGTGCATGTCTTGCTGTCATGATCACATGATCCACATCTGTAGCAAGTGAGCTTATTCATGCAAGAATTTTGCCCATGGCCAAACTTCTGACAATTAAAACAACGTGTTGGTCGTTGGATGAAAAGTTCCAAACGCATCGCAAAACATCCGACATTTGTAGAACTAGGTGGAACCGGGCATTCAAAAGTTAGTAGATACGTGTTCGATGGGAACACGCGCTGATGGTGAAGACTGTAATGAAGTATGTAATATCCACTATCAGCTCCTGAAACATTTACCCAAGCCATGCCTTGAAACACTCCTGAACATTTTGGATACTATTTGGACAACAGGAAACTTTCCCCTTCATGGCGCCATTGTTGTACCTGGCCGGGATCATACTGATCCATCAAACTACAGACCCATTTCATAAACAAGCTGCGTGGAACGCGTGGTCAATAATAGATTAGTATGGTTTCTAGAAAACCAATAATCTTATTTCAAACATTCGGTGGTGTTCGCAAAAATATACCCAAAGGCAAAAGTTATTGCGACTGACTTAAAGTTACTTTTTTGATGAGACCTTTTAAATATGGCAAGAAAATCATTCCACAATAGGATTGCAAATGGCACTTTACAACTTTTTCTGGCGGACACATGCTAATGAGGACAAAGTGAGAGTCAAACAGTCAAGATGAAATTCACAGTCAATAACGTGTATGTCCACAATGAGCATTGATGACACCGGCGCCTCATAGAGGCACTCAAACATCGTAAGAGTGAGTGAGTGAAAATTTATCGTCACATCTGCAATATTTCAGCCATATCGTGACGAGAACAATTAATTGGCATATACAGTAATTAATTAATGAAAAAACTGTCAACGAAGGACAGTAAAATAACTAGATTATCACGGAGATGAATTTAAAACTAGTTATTAAATCTAAAAGAGTTTAACTATAGATGACAATACAATATAAAAACAGGCTGTAGACTGCCAACAACTGAAGGTAGATCACTACACTAGGGACCATAGGGACTGACCGTACATTCGCTTCCTGCATGGACTATAGCTGGATTTACACCATCCCTTCAGCTATTAGCAATTTTAGATAATCTACCCACAAATGTAAAGACCATATATACTACGATTAAAAATAATAGTAGGTTTAAATTTACATTGAATGCCTTGGGACTTACATACCCTCTCAAGAGTAGAATACTTTTACAATATTTCAACCGCCGCTAAGGGTACATCCACTAGCAAACTTAGTTACTAATCTAAAGTACCAATAATAAAATATTTAGCTATTTAATCATTCATCAAAATCTATCTAATAATCCTATATATATTTTTTAATTCGACAATTAAATGAAAATTAACAGTACTAAAGCGATCATTCACAGTTTTTACATTGAAATACTTATCCCTCGTGATGGAAAAAGCAATACAGTCAAGCATGACATGCTTGACCGTGATTCTCTCATCACTAGGGATGTAAAACGGAAAACATCGTAAGAAGTCTTATGGAACGGCATTCCATATCTGTGGAAGCACCTGGCGTAGTTCCTGACGCATGACTGTAGCATTTGGATAACATCTCAATCTCCTCTCCATTTCGTCCCAGACGTGTTCGATAGGGGACAGATCTCGGTTCGGCCATCAGCGCGGTGCAATAGGAATCTGGACTCTTCAGTGAAGACATATCTATAACTGGAGTCGTAGACGTTGGTGACGTAATGTCAAATGTGTCGTCTGGCAGGACGTCTAGCACGTATCCCGCGTGCAGTCAGACGCCAGCGAATGGTCCTTGGCAATCTCCTGTTGACATCAGGAACTGTTTGAGCTGTCAATGTGGCTGGTTTTGAATCTTTGGCGCAGATGGGTGGTTCGAATCCAACGATCGTTGCGTGGTGTGGTTACAGGTGGACGGCCACTTCGGGGACGGACTGCAACGACGGAGTTTTGTTGATAGCATCTCTACAAGCGGTATATGGTGTTCCTGTGCACGTTAAACTGCCGTGCAACGTTTCGCTGGGGTGTTCCTGTTTCAACCATTCCAATGGATTGCCACCTTTCATTGATTAAGTGAGTTATAAAGGATATTAAAATGCGTTATAACCATTTTCCCATTTATACAAACAAATGTGTTGATCACACTATCTTTTGCCTTTGATTATAGAAGCACTGTTGACCATTTGGTTCGACTAGAATCATTCATTAATATTCCATTGTATATAACGAGCATGCTGAATCAATCTTTTTCAACCTGGAAAAAGCTTATGATTAAAACATGGAAACATTTACATGCCTTTGGTTTGAGAGGCCATCTGTCTCATTCTATATCACAATTTTTAGCAGACAGACAGACAATTTCAAGTTCGTTTTGGATCAACCCTGTATGACCATTATAATCAAGATCAGGGGGTTCCATAAGGCAGTATTTTGTCTGTAACTTTGTTTAGCATAAAATCCAATAGTCTCTCAAAAGATAGATGAGTCATTGTTTTTGGATGATTTTGAAAATAACGCCTCATGTCATGGTAAAAATATCCATACCATAGAGAGACAATTACATATGTGTTAAAACATAATATATAAATGGTCACTTGATAATGGCTTTAAATTTGCGCAGATAAAGACCAAATGTGTACATTTCTGTCGAAAATATAAACCTCATAAAGATCCCGAACCGATTCTAGATGCCTGAAGGTCTTAGATTTATTGAAAGTTGTTCCCAATTCAAAGTGGGGAGGGAATCAAACAGATCACAGATCACTCACCCGATAACAACGTGATTACGGCACCATCGTATATGGTGGGGGCTTGTAAACGCAGTCTGAAACTATACTGAGTCAAAAAAGAAACTTCACATTCTTTCTTCAGGCCACTATAAAAGAACAAGAGATTGTAAGATGGTTAAATTGTTATTATTTCATTGCTGAGATATGTGTGATGTACTCGATACACAGACAGTGCCATAATCAGTTCCATTAGGCTACACCGCCGTTCCAAAACATGGGTATACAGAATGTCAAGTCACAAGAATAAAAATGCGAAATTTCTCAGTTCAATATCGTGTATGGCCGCCCCGCGCATTCACCACTGCCAAACAGGGTCTCCTCATCGACTGCCTGATGCTTGTGAACACGTGGTTGGGGACTCTGCGCCATTGCTCTTGCAAGGCAGCGCCACGTTCCTGCAAGGTTGGTTCCTAAGACCATGAAGCGTTCTCCCAAGTGCATCCCAAACGTGCTCTATTAGATTAAGGTCAGCGGACCTCGATGGTCAGTCCATGACGTTGATTCCAGCGTTTTGAAGGAAATTTCGTGTCAACATCGCTGTATGCGGCCGAGCATTATCATGCTGGAACTGTAGACCTATGCCATGAACCGCCATGAAAGGAACGAGTTCAGGGGTGAGCACCTGGTCGTGATAAGCAGCAGCTGTGAGGTTTCCACGGATGACCAGAAGTCGGGAACGATTGTTCCCACAGAAACCACCCCACACCATGCACCTTCCGCCCCCGAATCTGTCGACTTCCTGTACACAACATTGGGCATACCGTTCACGACGTCGTTTCCAGACTCTATGCCTGCCGTCCGCGCATCTGAGGGTAAACCTGGATTCATCGCTAAAGACGACTCGATTCCAGTCTCTCTGGGTCCATCAGAGGTGACGTTGGGCCCACAGCAGACGTTGACGTTGATGAAACGGCGTCAATATTGGCCCACGATGTGGACGTCGAGAATGGAGATTGGCAGCCCGCAACCGATTTCGAATGGTCTCTGAGGACAGTCGACCTCTAAACATATCAGCCCTGGTTCGTGTAGCCGGCAGAAATCTGTCACGTAGGTGACGTAGGACGATTTGACGGTCTTCTGCTCGTGACGTCACACGCGGAGGACCCGACCTTGGGCGATCAGAAGTGGTGCCAGCTGGTTGTAGACGACCTCGCAAGTCATACACAGTACGACGGCTGCATCCCATTGCTCTTGCGACGTCAATAACTGATCTTCCCGCTTGCAACATGCCAACGGCACGTTCACGTTGCGCATTTGACAATCGTGGCATTTCAAGTACCGTTAGAACTGTGGTTTACAAGTGTTTTTTCAATTCTTGAGGCCAATGCAAACACGTGCATTTGAAGAAAACTTCGATGCGAAGATCACGTGATCGACTGCACGTGCAAAACCTGATTTGGCACTAACGTCATTTGCACGACGAATGGATGGGTTTGAGTGGGTTTTTCTAACGTTTTTCTAGAGTCGAAAGATAGGGATCCCATTTCGGATACATAGATGTATCATCACAGAAAAATTATTCAATATTTTTCAAATTACATTTTGTGAAGTTTCTGTTTTGACTCAGTATAGTAGTTGATTCTATCCACCACCAAGGTCTAAGACTTTGTTTTGGATCTTTCAGAACTTCCCCTATTGACAGTGTCGACGTTGAAGCTGATTAGCCTTCTCTTAACAAACGCCGTATCAAATTATCTTTGCAGTATATCACTAAATTATAGTCTTAACCCTGCATATAACTGTGTCTTTAATCCCCTCTATGAGGATATGTACAACAAGGAGTCTTCTTTTGTTCTGCCTCTTGAGATAAGAGTAAAACCTTTCATTTCTGCTGCTGGTATTGAGCTGCATAATATATCTCCTTCCGGCATAATTTCTTCTCCTCCTAGGTCACAAGCTGACCTATCACTGACAACATTTAATGAATCTTAAACTAATGAATTATAATATATACAAAAAATGTATCAAATAAAATGTAAATATAACACATACAAATCCTTATTTACAGATGGATCCAAGGATGGTGGCGTATTGGTATCCCTAGTGATGAGTGAGTGAGTGAGTGAGTGAGTTTAGTTTTACGCCGCACTCAGCAATATTCCAGCTATATGGCGGCGGTTCCCTAGTGATGAAAGAATCACAGTCAGGCATGTCTTGCTTAACTGTATTGATTTTTTGCCATTACATGGGATCGATATTTCACAGTATCATCTTTAAAGGATATGTTTTTTTAGTCTTTTAATGCTTCGTTTTATATTTGGTCAAATGAATACATAACTTAGGTTGTGTGTGGCAGGACCTTTGGAGGGGGTTGAATACCTCCTAGAATAATTGTCCTCTGAAGAGGGTACTGAAGACCACATCATTCAATCCATGTTTATCATTACCAGAGTTTTAATTGTAGTTTCAATATCTTGACTTGTTGCTGCCAAGCATTACCAAAATTGCTTGGCTAACTTGCTCAAAACAACTGAAGAGATGCAGGTAGCAAAAGTAATAGAATGATCTCCCTTCAGTTGCTGGCGATATATAGCCCGATTTTATAGTGTGTTTTTTAAATGATTAAGCATTTTAGACTGAACTCAAACTAATTTTAATTTGTGATACTCTAGTTGTTATACTGTCCTTTCGGCAGATTGTAGAATATATAGATGTATTTACTCACAGTATATGACTTTCTGTCGTCACGAAATTGATGAAATATTGCCGATGTGACGTAGGATTTATACTCACTATCACAAAAAAGACATCAATGTAAATTAGTAAGCTGTTTTACTAACCAGAAATATCATGTTTGTGTCTCTGATGAAAAGCTAATTGCCTGATGATTTTGATGTCATGAACACACGTTGATCTGTAGCAAGGCTTGACAGATAGCGAAACTACAAGTTCTCCACCCTGTATTTCCACAGAACTTTTGAGACCGAATGAAACTGGTCGATATTCCGTCCAGAAGACACTGTTGCCTACAAAAAAGATACCGTTACCATATACACTACTACAATGTGGAAAAGACGTCATGAGTCCTTATGCAAAAGTGATATTTGATGCCAATCGTTTCTAAAATACCTACATCATATTTAGTTTTTGGTTTTGTTATGTGGGGGAAATAATCTGGATGTTAGTTAATAAAATATGAATGCAATGATGAAATAAGGGATTGAATTTAATCGATCAAGGCAACATCTTCAGATGTATATATATATATGTGGCGGAGCAAGTATATATGTATGTTTAGTATACTTGATTATTTCATGTTTGTTACTCAGAGTGTCATGCACACACAAACACAAGTGCTCTATGCGGCAATCATCAGACAAACTGAAATCAAGTTGCTTGGAACTATTTTTTTCTCATTCGGCTTGCGTGCTTTCCATGGTTGAAAGTAGTTCACTCTTTTTGTTGATCTTGTTGCCTTTGTTGTTGAGAATTTCTAGCTTCTCTTCAATACAGAGGTTACATAATCCTGAGTCTCGCTTGCTTATGTTTGATTGCATTAAAATGTTCCATTTTATTTCATAGTTGACATTGTTTCCTTTGAGTTGCCAGATATATCTGTATAATCTACAAAGCCAATGTAACAACTCAAGTGGACACAGTGTCATAAGTGCCATACATAGGGGTGGCAAGTGGGTCTTTCAAACTGAGATACAACAACCACACTAAATCGTTCTGAAATGAACGCTACGAAAAAGAAACAGATTTGTCCAAATATATATATAATCATAATGCATCTTTTTTAGGCTAGTGCTGACTAAATCAATCGCATTGGTTTATGAACGATTATCAAATATTGGCTATATCTGGAATTCGCGAAAACGTGAGCAGATCCTGTACCTCTTCCATCAATCACAAACACATGGAAAACTAAGTCAATTGTTATTATTAATTAATACCATCTCTACCATAACTTGGGAATTTAATATCCATTGCATTACCTTTGGGAGCAATCATTCTTTCACCATTCAGCTCAACGTCAACCTTGGCCTCGAGAGGATGAACCTTGACTTTCAATGGGATTCCACCCTTAATATTGCTCAGTGGTATATCAATATGACAAGAGAATCCAAGACAATCTTCATCAGCTGTACACATCTGATCATGGCCATACTGGAAGCCAGTTTTAAAGTTTGGACACACTGAAACCATAATGCGACAAAATGAATCCAAGTAAACTACACTGATATTTTAATTTAAAAGACTGACTACAATGAAATTTAGAAAAAAAGTGTATTTGTTCAAGAGTGAGGAGCCACTTCGGACAATAACTGAACTAAGTTGAACCAGTTGTAGTCTCTTTGAACAATACTTAAGTAATATGACGGCATATCATCTTGACGTGGGAGGAAAGCGTGAACTTATTAGAGCCCTTAGCGTGTACAGCTTTGGTAGAAACCCATGAGCATGGATATGGTACAAGCAATGCAAGGTGCATAATTACTACGACAGCTAGCGCAAGGCATTTGTGAAAAGTCAAGTTGCAATAACTACGAAACTAAACAATGCCATTTCTTTTAACATATGAAAAATGCTTTCCTTAATCAAGGAAGTAAACAGTCTGTCCTCCGTCATGCCTGTGTGCTCGTATATCGCTTTTAACTTTTATTGCACTCTCTAACAAACAGATGGTTGCTTTATTATGTTTCGTAACTGTAGTGTTTTAATGACATTGTTTTGTGGTTCTTACTTGTAAACATGGACGTTTTCAGGAGAGAGATGCTGGCTAGTCTCCCTCCTTGGGGAATAATTCCAAGTTGTCTAAGATGTTTACCAAGACCACCATTTGCAAATGTTTTCAGATTACCGATTGGTAATTTCGTCAGTAATGACGTTGCATTTCCAAGCAAACCAGACAGTTTAGGGACACGGTTCTTCAAGCGGTCATTTGCCAGTAACATTCTCGAAAATGATCCAAAATCTTTCCCCTTGACATTGGTTTTAATTGCAGAGAGGAAATGATTCATATGGCCCCTGAAACAAATCCATCATAGGTTTATTACAGATACTTGAAAGCATGAAACGTTTGTATGTGGAAAACATGCTTTTGACTATACAGTCAGCTCTCGTTAATCCGACACTCATTAATCCGACAATCACGTTATTCCGACAAAAAATTAGGGAACCATTTAAAACAGTGATAATTACTCTCGTTAATCCGACATTCTCGCATTCCGATGACACTAAACAATGTTTTTCTTAACAATCATGTTAAGTTCATCTCAATCGTACAAATAATTATAATGGTAATTACTCAAATCCTGTGAACAGTTGTGTTACGTCAGACAGAGATCCGAGAATACTGCTTGTGAAGCTCATGGCCTTCCCTAGTTCCGAATCTGGGGGGATGATTTTTTTTAGCAGTTGAACAGAAAACCCTTTCAGCCAGTCTAGCGCTTCTCGTTTCAGCTTTCCCAAAACCTGTTTCAAAAAATTAGGCATCGATATCAGATCTGCAACTTGTCCGAAG
This sequence comes from Haliotis rubra, assembly GCF_003918875.1. NCBI lineage: Eukaryota > Metazoa > Mollusca > Gastropoda > Lepetellida > Haliotidae > Haliotis > Haliotis rubra. Next base: position 3,774,951 of record NW_025766558.1, on the reverse strand, counting down.
TGTTTAGTGATGAAGTCTTTGCATTCCTGGCGCCAGACAGGTTTCAGTTTCAAAATATTGACAAAGGGTGATGGGTCCATGTAGAAGCACAAGTCATCACCCGCTCCTTGAGATTTCTTCTTGACAGCAATATGAATGTGAGGCCAGTCACACCCGTTGTTGCCTCCGGATGTTCCTATTACCCGTGCCTGTTCAAAATGCTTATCCTCATCCCCAACTGAGGCATTTATGTTGGCTATGATAATCTCATACTGTTTGAAGTCTGAATCAGTTGGTTTGATGGTGACCTCTGACGCGCCAGTCTTGCGAACTATACCAGCCACCGGATTAATGACCTGATGAAGGAAAATAATGTGTATATAATAACTTTTTAGATACACACAAAATGTTTAAAGAGATATTAATTTTAAGCAATTGATGGATATTATTTGATTGTCACGACTCTTTGTTTGCCTGGAATTATAATACTTTCTTTGGTTGTAGAGCATGGGGATTTACACGATTAGTGTTGGCATGACTTTACAGTCCTTTGTAGTCCTAGGGCTGTTCCAGAAATTATGACTTTCGTGCATCCCTGCTCTAACATAGGTATCTTGACAATTCATGATATTTGGCATGGTCCCTAGTTTGGTGATCTACCTTCAGTTGTTGGCGATCTATAGCCTGTTTTTATATTGTATTGTCCAAATAGTGCTATTAGTTTTAACTTTCCACGCTAGTTTTAATTCTAATTGTGATATTCTGGTTGTTTTACTGTCCTTTGTCGACAGGTTTATATAATATACATAAATTCCATTTCCATGTCATATATGTTCTCGTCACGATATGGCTAAAATATTGCCGATGTGACGTTAATTCTTAATACTATTTGGTGTGTATATACATGATTTGAAAACATTAACCAAAAATAAAAGTGTCCGTTCTGTTACAAAAATCAAGTTTCATTATCGAGGATACAGTAAAAATGACCAATTAACCAAAAACATATTATGTGTCATATGTAAATCAAATTGCTATAAATCTACTCAGAAATTAGCAGAAACATGCAAAATTAACCTGGTAGCATGATGATAGCATTTACAGAGATGTTTAAAGTTAAATATGTGCAAAATAACTTTGTTCTTCACAAATTTATTGTGTTTTTTACTGCAATTTGCTCATGATTAGCATTTTTGTTTTATCTGATCAAATATGTGTGTTTGCAAGTTATACCAAATGCATATCAACATTTTCGTATGTTCAAAAGCTATGATGTTATATAAAAATATAGTGTCTGCAGCTGATTTCTATTTGTGCATACCGGTGAAGATCCGGGTTAGAATATTGATCTTCAGTAACCCATGCTTGTCGTAAGAACGGGATCGGGTGGTCAGGTTTGCTGACTTGGTTGACACATGTCATCGGTTCCCAATTGCACAGGTCGATTCTCATGCTGTTGATCACTGGATTGTCTGGTCCAGACTATTATTTACAGACCGCCGCCATATAGCTGGAATGTTGCTGAGTGCTGCGTAAAACTAAACTCACTCACTCTATTTGTGCAACACTGTTAATAGTTGGTTTGTTGCCTTTGTGAGAGAACTAATGGCAGCAAAAGTTGTGTGCAAAACAGTTTAGTTCACGATGATTCTCAGTCAAAATCTTCAGATAATAATTGTGTTGATCCATATCTGTAGTTGTGTTTGTCCGATTCTGACATTCGTTGATATTGCAGTGACAAGCACCGGTGCATCTTATTTGATTGACCCTGCATGTGCAACGAATACTGGCGCAACTCTGTCATTTGCAGCTAACACATTCAATCACAGCTTTTGGAGCTGCTGGGGTGTCCATCCAGTGCACTATAATGTCTCCATCAATCCTCCAGCCATTCCCATGTGGAGAAACGCTTCTGGTTTTGCTTCTAAACAATGCCGCGCAATAACTGCCAGGAAATTGAGTAGGATGTGGAAAGCTCCCATGCGCAACACAATTCTCTCTAAGGTATCATGCAGTGGTGAATGGTATATTTCAAAAGAAAGTGCAAAAAAATGCCTGATCGCAAGTCACTAGCACTGAATAGTTAGAATTACAACTGATCATATCAACAGTTTCCATAGATCTGTGCATGAGGGTGTAGACTGAATTGAGATTTGTTGGTGGAGTATCTTATCACAGGAAGGTACCCTACACTGTGTGGCAAAGGAATGACATCATGCTCTCTTATTATATCATTGAAACCACACCAGCCAGGAGTGGTCTGAATGTGTTCCTCTTGCGGGCATGTGAAGTCAGCAGTAAGACGTGAGTGAGTGAGTTAAGATTTAACGTCACATCGGCAATATCTCAGTCATATCGTGACGTGAACCATTTCTGTCCTGTATGCATGTTATGGTTCTTCTGCAGTTCTGTAAGCTAACAGTTCTACTGGCCCCTGAATTCGTTCAGGTCCAACACGTTTGTTGCCATATGTATACTCTTCAATAAACTGGTCGACAATTGGCTGCACTGATCTTCTGCGAGTTGGAGCAGTGTCTGCCTCTCTTTGTGGGAGAGAACAAGTTGATACTCTAGGCTGTATAACAATTCCAGTGGTGCAATGAGTTGTGTTCTTACCAGAGGCAGTCTCTTTCTGGAAGTCACTGTTATCCCAAACTAAACATACTGGAACATTTGAAGATATGTTTGCCGGCACCACTGCAGCCCTTTGATTTTGTGGGCGCATTTCTGCCAGAGCGCTTTCAATTTCTTGAGAGCTTTGATTTTGAAATGTAACGTCCGAAGTGGTTAAATGTAGACATTAGTTCCATACTATCTGTGAGATAATGCACTGAAGCAGCCAATGTTACATGCTTTGGGTACACATATTCTACCTTTACGGCTGCAATACACTATGTCTTGTGCAATTGCAAGAATTTGCCTCTCTACTGGCTCCGGAACTTTAAACCGATGTTCCATATTCAATTTTTCGTTTTTATCATCGACGATTCCAACAATAATCGATGCCAAAAGATTGAATAGAATCACAAGAACCACACCGCTTAGTGACTCTTCTGAAATGTCCTGCGGTGATGGTGGCCAAGGCATGTCTCTAACTGTTTGTACCTCATGGTGAACCATCAGTGATACTAAGCATTTTTGACGCACTTGTTCAGTTTTCTTATCAAGATGTAGTCCAACATTATCAAAATCTTCCATATCTTGCCTCCGCAAATCTCTGACATTTGAGGCCCCTGCTTCAATATGCATGCCTTTTGGGACGATATCAGAAAATATCATCTCAGATTCACTTCGAAACTTTGGATGCCAGAAAGAAATCGTCTTTCCAAATATCTTTATGATACGTTTCTTCAGTTTGTCTGACCTGTAATTTGGCTGATCGATGTCCACATCTTCAAGAATTTCAATAAATCTATCTATAACATCAGACATCTTCCAAACTTCACATCTATCAATGATTCCCTTTTGAATTTCATTTAAAAGACGTTTCAATGCCTCATTATAGGCATTGTCTCTGGATGTGTTTTCCTGGACAGAGGTAAGACGTTTACTGTGGGTATACGTACTACGACATGATCAAGTACATCACAAGCAATACTATCGGTTCCTCCTCTTGCACCTCCTGCCAGCTGTATGAGTACCCTCTGAATATTGTTGCAGCTCTACATAATGTTTCAACAGCTGAGTACAAAGTCATTGGGCTGGCAGCTTCTACTTTGCGCCCGTCTCCATGCAGACGTTTGTCTGATTGAGAAACAATGGATCGTGACACAATGGTACTAAACTTGAGCTACACTCTGATGTCTCACTTTGTTTCTGTGTCTGCTGTTGTTTTTGTTCAGAGAGTTCAATACTCTTGCCTAAGGTGTATGTAGCATAACAGTTATGGTGCTTCGCCAACTCAGTCACAGCCTTGGGTAACTCAATTTCACTATCAATATACTTCTTCAACTTCATGTAAACAGAGCCTTTTCGACGTTTTGCAGCACTACAGAATGTGTTCCACGATGTTGGTGTAAATGTTTCCAATTTTCCCGGATTTTGTCAGTAACTATGGCATAAACATTTGCCAGTACTTGCTGTACGAGGTCGTTTTATCTCCATCATTTAGATCTTGAAATCACAACCCAACAGTCGTGTAATCAAGATTCCATCCTGTTTAGTTGTGCAATGTTATCTAGCTGACGTGCAGTAAATGCATTGCATAATGTCTAAATATATCATAAGTTGCGTTTGCTCACAGATTCCATAACTCAATGTTCTTGGGCTCACCCGTCACTCACATTTGCTGTTGCTAGGGGTAGGGATATGGAAAGGTTAATTAGTTTCTTCTGGCTTGATGGATCTTAAATATACCAACATAAGAATATGCATGCATCACAGTATAAAAGCAAAAGTTGTCATAATATAACAAACAATGTCACTGTGAGCGTTAAAATGAGAGATAAAAAAATGAACGATTTGGGACAAAAATGTGTTCATTTATCACATGTGCACTTACAAACATTATTATAAGTGTTGTAGTTAGTTATATACGGTAGAACTAAATGATATCATGGAAATATTTGTCATAAATTCATCATTGTTTGGCATATTGCATGTTTTGTTCATATTTGGTAAGTTTACAACCATCAACAGTAAACACACATTTTGTAACAGAACGGACAGATTTATTTTTGGTTTATGTTTGGAATTCATAAATGTATTGTTTAAACTAGAAGAAAACACCAAGAAACCTATGTTGGAGTAGGGGTGCCGCCAACTCTGGATTTAAGGCCTATATGGGAAACAGTCCCAGGACTATTGCTCTATGAAGACAATAAGAAAAAAAACCGTGATGTTGACTGAAAGTACGAGGACACTTGATGTAGCTTGGTAGCCGTTACGCAAATTTGCATATTTCACTCACTCACTAACTATAGATGACAACACAAGGCAAAAACAGGCTATATGTTGCCAACAACTGAAGGTAGATCACCATACTAGGGACCATGGGGGCTTACAGTACATTTGCTTCCTGCATAGACCCTAGCTGGATTTACACCATCCCTTCAGCTGTTAGGAATTTAGTAAATCTAGCCATACATTAAAAAAACACGTATTCTACGATTAAAAACAGTGGGAAATTGAACATTACTTTGAATGTTTTTTGGACTTACGTATCCTCTCAGGAGGTCAATCATTTTACAGTATTTTAACCCCCTTTGAGGTTACAGCCACTCACAATCGAAGATACTAATTTTATATCCAAACATAAAAGATTTATCTATTTAGAAATCATTCAACAAATCGAATTCTTTTAAAAATGAAATAATTAAATGAGAACTTATATTATTATAAAGATCCTTCATAGTTCGTGATTTGAAATAGTTATCCCTTGTGATGGAATATCCAATGCAGTCAAGCAAGACATGCTTGACCATGATTCTCTCATCACAAGGGATACAAAACGGAGGATCTTCGCCTTTCAATAAACATTCGTGAGTACATCTAGTATGGCCAATGCGACAGCGTCGCATAATGACCTCTTCAAATCTGGACTGACAATCGAAGTAGGTGTAACCGATATAGGGTTTTATTGCTTGTAATTTATTTATACCTACTTAGGTGTCCCACTTCTTCTGCATCAGATAACGGATGTACGATCTAATCGCAGCTTTGTAATCAGCGTATGGGATGAGAAGTGGTGTCAGAGATTTGTTGAGTGCTGCCTTAAAAGCAAAATCGGCCATTGTGTTCCCAGAAATACCAACATGCCTGGGTCACCAACAAAAGACGATGTCACATTGGCCAGTAGCAAGATGATTATACAATTCAATAATTTCTGTTTAAAGTGGATGTTTACAAGAAAGATTTTTAAGGGCCTGAAGGTACGAAAGAGAATCGGAAAAGATTATGTATTATTTACGGTATTTATTAATATATTTAAGAGCTGTTAATATGGCATTAGCTTCTGCTGTGAAAATAGAGCTGTTATTGGGCAATCGAGAAGATAATGTTTGGGATCCAACGACAGTGGCACAAGCAAGTGCGCCACAATTCGTGGACCCATCTGTAAATAAGGATTTGTATGTACTATATTTACCTTTTAATTGATTATATTCTGGATTATATTGCAATTCATTTGTTTCCGATTTTATCAGTGTTGTCAGTGTTAGGTCAACGTTGCAATTGGTCCAACTAACTGCCAAGGAGGAGAAGGAAGAAGACGGGAAGGAGATATATTTTCTAGCTCAATGTCAGCAGCAGAAATGACAAGTTTCACTATTAGACCCAGAGGCGGAACAAGAGAAGACTTTTTATTGTACAGATCCTCATAAAGAGGATTAAAACACAGTTAAATGCAGGATTTGACTCATTAGAATATAGTTTGTTATATACTGCAAGGATAATGTTATACGTCATGGGTTAAGGGATGGCTCATCGGCCTCAACGTAGAGACTGTCAACAGGAGAGCTTCTAAATTACCTCACACAAAGTCTTAGACCTTGGTGGTGGACAGAATCTAATAGTTTTAGGTTGCTGTTGCAGGCTCCACCATAGACGATGGAACGGACCAGTGATCGATATAGACGGAGGAGGGTAGCTTGATCCCCTCCCCATTTAGAATTTGAAACCACTTTGAACAAGTCAAGTGCCTTCAGGCATTTAGTTTTAAGGGATTTAATATGTGGCAGAAACGTTAAGTGTGAATCAAATATTAGACCCAAGAACTTGGCCTCCTTGACAATTTTGATGGGCGGGCCATCTAGAGACAGTTCAGGGTCTGTATGTCGTTTGTATTTACGGCACAAATGTAAGCAATTAGTTTTCGATTTAGAAAATTTAAAGCCATTTTCAAGACACCATATATTTATCTTGTTTAAACACAACTGCAGTTACCGTTCAATAGTATACCTATTTTTACCACGACAGGAAATACTAACATCATCCACAAATAACGATCCATCTATTGAATCGTTTAAAACTTTTGATGAACTATTTATCTTTATACTAAATAGTGTGACAGACAAAATACTGCCTTGTGGAACACCCTGATCCTGATTGTAATGATCAGACAGGGTAGAACCCACGCGGACTTGAAATTGTTTGCCATTTAAAAGTTGGCTATAAATTGAGGCAAACGGCCTAGCAATCCGAAGCCATGTAAATCTCTTAAAATGCTATATTTCCACGTAGTGTCAAATGCTTTTTAAGATAAAAAAGATAGAGAAAGCGTGTTGTTTAATAATTAGAGTGTTTCTAACAAATGATTCCAAACGCACTAAGTGATCGACAGTGCTTCTGTTTTTTTCCTGAGACAACATTCTAATCTGTTATAAGGTTATTTGTTTCCAAGTACCAAACAAGTCTATTATTTATCAAGCTTATCCATTCTAACAGAGGTATTTATATGCATTGAACAAACTAACATGTACTTGTTCATTTTTGCTCGATCTTCAATACCACAGTCGATCAAAGCTGGTCATGTCAACATCGGGGTGGAGGTGAATGTCCCCATTCCACTCTGATGTTTTAGATGTCCGTAGTTTGTCCATGGCACTAAGAATTGTACTCGTTCTGTGGTTTGCCAGCGCTGTGGTGAGAGCCATGAGAATCTTGATTGTGAACAAGTATTGAAAACAGAATCTAAAATTATTAAACTGAAATACGAGAAAAAACATCACATTTGGAGAAGCTAGAAAACTCTCAGTCAGCTATTTTATCGACTCTAAATTATTCTGCTGCTGTCTTAACTCTTTCAACACCAGCCAACCAAAGGCTTTTACTGCCATGACACCGAGTTCCCAGAGACTCAGATAAGAAAATATCAGCTTGTAAAGCATTATTACTACTACATATCATACAGCATTTGAAAGGTCTTAATCGTACTGTTTATAAACATGAACATATATTTTTATCTTATTATTTAAATAATACAATACATAATAAATACGTTAATTTTCAATGAAAATGCAAGCTTTCCAGCTTAATCGCGAAGGAAGCAAAAAAATGCGGCGATTATTCCATTTGTAACATGTCATAGTTTCCCCTTATCTTTTTCTTCCATGTTTTCATTTTAAAGTAATCGGAAAATTATTTTAAAAAAGATTGTTCAAATTATATGTATGGTCGTCTATTACCCGATATCAGTAGCTTTCCACTCGGTAACGTGATACAACAGTGGGAAAAACCTCAGTTTTCGAAGCTTCGTATGAATAACACGTGAGGCGATGCGTTTGATGGCGGTACCTTTGCCAAGAGTATTTTTCACAGTTGTAAGAAGCGATGTTATTAGATAAACTTTGGTTTCTAATGACGCTTGTTTGCCACAGTCTCCTATAAGGATCGTGATTGGTCAAAATCGTGCATGTGACCTAAGGCATCCAATCATATTACAGCAATGGATACCGTGCTCGTAAATGAGGTGAGATAGCCAAAGCATACCAAACCATGTACTCCCCGTCAAATCTGTCATGTGACACACAACACGGGTTGTACGATTGACCTTGACCTTTGATGGAATGGGGCTGGCAAACGACTGATCGCTTCGAAATTTTAGAGTTGGCGTATACAAATATGAGTATAAACAGATTAATACAATTGTTGTCATAATTTCATATTTGTTTGTGTCAATAAAGATATTTAAAAAAAATGTTTCTGTTTTTCACTTGTTGTGTAAAAGCCTCAAATTCGATACTTTTAACATACACTCAGCCATCCCTTTATGACAGTTCAGGAAAAATAATGGCGAAACGTTTTGCGTCTCATTCTGCCGATGATTGAAAGTTGTTAGTTTAAAGATAAGATAAATAAAAAGATCTTAAGGGTAATAAATTTGCCTCAGGAAATACGTAATTTACAAGGGTTTTACAGTCCCGTACACCCTTTCAAAACACCGTGTAACTTTAGTGTTTTCAGTTGTAAACATACATACTGGTAACGATGTATGAAATATAGTATGAGACATAAGACAAATAGTAGTAGATAGACACTTTGGCGAGTTTATTTGTACTCAGAGATAGAAAACACGTTTTAGTGTTTTTTTTACAAGTAAATCAAAGTGATTGAAATACAGCCATTTAGAAGAGATATTATTTATTTTCATATACATTTTAAGCGCACAACTAGTACATAAGACAATTCTTACTCCTATCAATCCCACAGATGAACCACCATCAACAAGGTGGAACTTTACTAAGGCCAATTGGCCATTATTCCAAACACATTGCCCTGAAAAAACGTAAACCTGAAAATTCAGGAATGTTCCTCATCCCATGGAACTACTTTCAGACGTCCTAAATGCAATTGGAGACACTGGAGACAATTTTATAAAAAAAAACATTGTCAACAAACAGTATACTGTATCTATCTTTTTCGATTTAAAAAAAGCATACGATACAACGTGGAAACATGGTATCTTACAAGATTTACATGAATTTGGATTGAGGGGCAGATTACCTCAGTTCATATCTCAGTTTTTAAACAACAGACAATTTCAAGTACAGGTACGTTCTACATTGTCAGATTATTTCCACCAGGATCAGGGCGTCCCTCAAGGCAGCATCCTGTCTGTCACCCTTTTTAACATCAAAATTAACAGCCTCACTAACGTCTTGAACAGTTGTTTTGATAGGTCCCTTTTCGTGGACGATTTCAATATTTCATGTCGTCGTAAGAACATGCACGCAATAGAAAGGCAGCTACAACTCTGCCTTATCAAACTCCAGAAATGGGTCAATGAAAATGGCTTTAAGTTTTCAAAATCCAAAACAAAATGTATTCACTCTTGTCGTAAATACAAACCACACAAGGATCCAGACCTAATTTTTGATGGTACTCCCATCAAGGCAGTAGAAGAGGCCAAATTCCTGGGACTCATATTCGACCGTCACCTGACATTCTTACCACACATAAAATATTTGAAAACCAAGTGCTTGAAGGCTGTTGACTTACTAAAAGTCGTTTCAAATACAGAGAATCAGACTACCCTCCTTCACTTTTACAGATCTTTTGTTCCCTCTCAACTAGACTAAGGCTCCATTGTTTATGGTGGAGCCTGCAAATGCAATTTAGAAAAATTAGATTCTATCCACCACCAAGGCCTGAGGCTCTGCCTGGGAGCTTTTAGGACCTCTCCGGTAGACAGTCTATATGCAGAGGCTAACGAACCTTCCATTGAACAACGCTGCATTATATAACTAAATCACGTTCAAATCAGTCCAATCCAGCATTCAATTGTGTTTTCAACCCTGTCTATGAAAACCTGTTTAATAAACTGCCAAGCCTGGTTCCACCACTTGGAATCAGAATTCAACCACACATATCTGCAGCTAAAATGATCTCAATATCATAGCACCTTACCGACTCCTGTTTCGCCACCCTGGCAGATGGTGAAACCACAGGTCGATCTTACCCTCAGTAAACTCAAAAAGTCCGAAACAAATCCTTTGGTGTTCCAGCAGGAATTCAACCAGTTACGTTCCAAGTATGACACCCATAGATCCATTTTCACAGACGGATCCAAGGATGAGGGCCAAGTTGCCAGTGCTACAGTCATTGGATCCAAGACTGTCTCCTCTAGGATTCCCGACAACAGTTCCATTTTCACTGCTGAGGCCAAAGCTATCTTCTCAGCTTTGACCTACATTAAACAGCAGAATCATTCCAAAAACTTCATCGTTTTAACAGATTCATTATCTTGCCTTCAAGCACTTCAAAATTTAATTCAAGTCACCCAATCATTCTAGACATTTTAGAACTTTACAACGACCTTTCTACTGGCCAACTGACATCGTTCTCTGCTGGTTGCCGGGTCACGTCGGCATAGCAGGTAACACAAAAGCCGATGCTGCAGCTAAAGCAGCTCTTGATAAGCTGATGCCGTACAATGATTTCAAACCCACTATCACAAGCTATACTCGGGACCTCATGCAAAACAGGTGGGACACTCAAGTAGGAAGAAATAAACTTTATGAATTGAAGCAAACAATTGGTTATACCTATTTGGGTTGTCAGAGAATACGTGATGAGGTAATTTTACGACGATGTGGTATTGGCTACAGTCGGTTTACACATTGCTATCTGCTGAAAACAGATGGGGATGGACGCCCATGTATGTCTCTTGCGATGAAGTTTTCACCATCAAGCATATTCTGCTTGACTGTGTGGACCTATCGCCTGCAAGGGACTCACATTGTGATGCAACAAATCTGAAAGATCTGTTCTCCCGCGTGAACGCTCATCTGATAGTGAACTACCAGAAGGAAGTTGATCTGTATCATAAATTGTAACTGTGTAATCGGACTAACAAAATGCCTGCTTTTAAATTTAGTGCTATGACTTTTTTAAATGACAATGTAATGAATATATGTTTTTGAAAAAAAACTCATTTTGACTGTGTACTTACAATGTTTATTAATGCAGACTTGTTTTTTGTCACTATATGGCTGGATTAATGCCGATGTGACGTAAAGCCTAACTCAACAACTCAACAATATTATAGTGTATAAACTTGCAGTTGACAACACAGATAATTACAGTGATCAAATACAAATGTTTTACTCAATGCTCATGAAAGTTGCATAGAAAACTGACAATTCCAAACAACATGAAACTTTCAACAGCTTGAACAAAAATGCTCTATATACCTTTGTATGGTTTACATGTAATAACATATTATATTACTTCTGTCCATGTCTAAGAATTTTTTGAATTACCAATTTACTGTGTTTTGTAACAGACGTAGTAAAAGATTTCATTGTTGTAATAACACTGACATGTATTCAATGCAAAGGCGCGACTTATCACTTTATATTCGATTAGGTAACATTATCAACTTTAGATTATGGAAAGTACGTAACTAAAGTACTGTCGGAAATAGAAAAAAACGTTTTTTTCTCATTTATCTCTACAATTTATGTAGTTGATATGTGAAATATCTGTTAAACTAAGTTCGGCCTAACTACAGTCTCAGTGGTAGAGAGATAGAAAACGGAGAAAAGGGACTTTACTGAGGGGAAATTAGTGCAGAAATGAGCAATGCGGGGGTTTTTTAAGTCCAAAAAGTCTAAACAGACCATGGCTTTATGCAAATTAGTGTGCGACGATATTGTATTACAAAGGACACTTTTTAAATGCCCAATTTGAAATTAGACGTAGATTCATTATAAACGATAGCTGACGTAAAAAATAATAACTTTTATGCCGAAACTATTAAGGTTGTAGCTACCATGCAGTCTCACTGTCACAATAAAAAGAAACAGATAGAAGGGGTCGCCTCAAAAGCAAAATTTGGGGTCTGGCTTGGGGATAGAGATATCAGCTAAGATAAGATAACCCTTTAGGGCAATTATACTCGGGAGGTACACGGCACGTCATAACAATTTACAAATAATATCAAGTCCTGTCGATCTTCGGGTGGTCATGCCACCTATATACTACGATGCGTTTCTATGGTTTTCGGGTATCATACTCTCTTACAAATCTCAACATAAACTTTATGAAAGAAAGACACGTAAGATGTTAATCAGTAGATGAGACATAGTCAACACACATGAAAAAGCAATATCTTTGAGATGACCCCTTGTGCCTGTAGGCAGCACCTGCATTTCATGCCAGCTGAATCGACGGTCCGTCGTCATACCTGGCTCAGCGACCTAATTGACATCTATAATCTGATATATTGTTTTCAGCAGCTATTCGCATTTTTCTAAGTTTTGCCCGATTTTACGAGTAAACATGCTTTTCTGGATATCGTATTACGCATTCCACTGAACGCCCAGTTAGGCCGAGGTGGGTTATTTCGACATATGCTGTCTGCAATTGTGTCAATTTTAGGGACACAGAGTAACAGCCTAAAAACAGGGTTTTTTTCTATTTTCGACAGTACTTTAGTTACAATTCAGTAAGCTTCAAATTAGTAAGTTAAATTATGTCTAATCTATTCGAGCTTGGATGTTAATTATTTGTGTTTATACATTATGTTTCATTATATAAAACATGACAACGTAAATTTACCTCAAAAGTAAATTCAAACTATTCTATTGTGTTTGAATTCTTTGTATGTCCTTGAAATTTCGTATAGTGTTTCCTATTTATTAGGAAGTTGAAGAAAATATCATCTTCAGTAACCTCTAAACCATTACATCTAATTCAATCAATGTTCATAAGAAGTATGTTAGTATCCATTCCCAATGAAGAGTACCAGACACTTATATCTGTAAAAACATCATAATCACCTTTCTCGCCGACATGTGTTCATTTACAAACGCTGTATAAGCCTATGATAATGATTAGCAATTGCTATCAAAACGCTTTAAATACTTCTTATTGACACTAAAGGTAGCATCTGTCGTCAGGAAAGCTAATATTGCTCAGTACTACTAAATTGGTTGAAATAATTGGTACAGTGAGATTGTAAAAAGTACGACACACATGTGCGTCTCTCGCTGAATAAGAGGTTCTTTCTATTGGCGAATATATGTGGCTGTCGCTGTGAGAAACTGCCAATTTCCTGCCCCATAAACGCGTCAATCGAGGTGAGGAGCTGATTAATTTGCCCCATATATATTTGGCTCTCGGCCTTAATGAGTTATGCTGTAATGCAAACATTAGAACAATTTGCACGCTTTTCTTGACTGAAGGTAAATGCTGATAAAACTAGGATTTTCTGGTTGGCATCAAAGGAACATTCCAGAATGAAATTATGCCCCGAGTGGAAATTAAATTTGGATCAAGATTCCTTCACACTGTTGGGTATTTATTAATTTTAGTTTAGAAATGAATGGTATGATCATGCCAAATGCCAAACCTTGATAATTTTTTGGTCCTCCAGACACCAACACCATGGACCAAACTTATTGATAGGAATTTACCAAAAAAATGGTTCAATAAAGATTTTAGAACTTAATCGTAATCATTTGAAAAAAAGAAATTATTTCAAACTTTAGAAATCCGTTTTATGTAGACTTGGTCTCATCCTGGTTGATTTTATAGAACAAATCAAACCACAAGCTGATTCAGATCTTCTCAGCCAAACAATCTGGCATAACTGTAATATCATGATTAATCTTCTACTCAGACTTGAACTCGAAAGGAATCCACATTATAAATGATCTTTTGGATGAAAACGGGTGTTTTCTAAATTTCATCGAATTTAAGAACAAATACGATAAATTAAAACTTCATTCTTTATTATGGTTTAATTCAAACGACAAAACCATATATCAAGTGATTTGGAAATTTAGAAATGAAAAATAAGGTTGAATTATCAATCTTCCCTCTAAATCTAATACATCTTTGCCAGACAACAAAGGGACTTATTGGGAAACACTGTATCAAAAACCAACATATTAATAAGTGGGAACATGAGTTGCAATGTAACATCCCTATCAAAACATGGACAAAATATAACATGATACCTTTTCTGTGCACCACCCATTCAAACATTCAGTGGTTCCAGTACAAATTCCTACACCATATCCTACCAACTAATATCCGTTTACAAAGAATGGGCTGTACTAAATCAGATAGATGTGACTTTTGTTCCTACAAGGCAGACACATTGCAGCATTTATTTTGGGAATGTGATCTTGTACGGGCACTGTGGACCAAACTGGAAGGTTGGCTAAAACAAAACGCTCAAATAGTTGAGTTGAGTTGGGCTTTATGTCACATCAGCATTATTCCAGCCATATATATCATTTTAATAAAGAAAGGATTCTCATCGGTTTTCTAGAGAGTAACAATGACCCACTAAACATAATCATCTTGATTTTCAAAAAGACTATATTTGAGCATAAACAGGAACGATTTCCAACTTTCCAAACATTGATATACAAAGTCAGGGATTAACATATTATTACTAAATGTGCTGCTGCAATGTCAAATAGAGTCGATATGTTTTAGAAATTCTGGTCTTCTTGCCAATTATTGACAATCCCCATTTCGTACAATACTGTTCTAAGATATCTATCTTTTTCTGTAGGTTCACAACGCTGTCTCCAAATATAGCGACATCATCCGCAAACAGAAGAATTGACAGTGCATTTATAGCCTTATCAATAAAAGCGCCACTATAGTCGCTGTTTATGATGTCGTTAATTAGTTCATCAATGTACATAATAAATAGGACTGGAGACAAGATACAACCTTGTCGTACTCCAGTCACTGGGTTAAATATTTCAGTCATACTGTACTTCGTACATCTAACAGCTGCTTTTGCATGAGTATACATTGAACGTAAAACAGTGCTAAGTTTACCATGTATACCATTGTTGAGAAGTATATATAGGAGCTTGTTTCTGTGAAGGGTATCGAAAGCTTTTTTAAAATAAACAAAAATACAGTAACATTTTTCACGTTTTTTCCTTATGTACTTGTGGATAATCGAATTTAGAACAAATATTTGGTCAATAGTACTGTAGTCTTCTCTAAACCCTGCTTGCGACTCAGAAATGATATCCTGTGTTGAAGCCCAAAGTTTTATAAGTGTATCTAGAATACTTTGCTAAATATATCAAGTAGAGCTATACCCCTGTAGTTATTGGGATCCTCTCTATCCCCAGCTTTATATAACGGAACGATAAGACCAAGGTTCGAAGAATCTGGAATCTGTTGAAAATCTCTTTGAAAAGACGTTTATAAAAAGGTAATAATATCAAACAAGTTTCCTTAATGGCCTCCGTCGGAATACCATCAGCCCCGGGAGATTTACCATTTTTCAGATTCTAAACTGCATTCAAGATTTCATCATTTGAGATCTCGTCATCCAAGATATCGTCACAGTCTCTACATTGTTCACAATTAACAACATCATGGTTTTCAAGAAATGTTCGTACATGTATATCAAACTGTTTGCAATCTGTTTGAGGGTCAAAATCTATACGATCACCTACCAAAGCCCTGTACATCATGGGCGATTTGAACGGATACAACCCTCTATGGGGAAGTACATGTGTAAACGATAAAGGCAAGATTATTGAAGATTTTATTTCTGTGACTGAGTGAGTAAGTGAGTCATAAATGATAAATTAAGCACCTCTTTATATCTTGGTACAGGAACCTACTCTACACTTGATCCTGTCCCTCGCTGATTCAACGAATTTGAATGGTCCGTTCACGATGACCTTTTTGGGAGTTATCCCTTCCCAACTGTCCTAAAATCAACCTCACCGGATGATGATTGGTCTTTATGCGAAACATTATGTAATGAAAAATAAATACCTGAAATTTTTAAACTGTATCAGCTCCTTCAGAGTTGTTTTAAGCTCAGTTTCCAGGCAGAAAATGTAGAAAGAGTTGAGTTGAGTTGGGCTTTACGTCACATCGGCATTTTTCCAGCCATATAGTGACGAGAACAAGTTTGCATTAGTAAACATTGTAAGTACATACTCGGAATGAGTTTTATTTCAAAGACATATATTGATTACAATTCGCCGAAATCCTACAGCTCATAACTTGAACAATGTTAAGATTACTGGTGCCAAGGCACGACGTGCCTACAAACAAAACAAACGCCTATCTTGGAGAAACTATCTTTCCAAAATAATTTCTCGCAAGGCCATGTCTAAGGTATGGAACATGGTACTGCGACTAAGAGGCCAAGGTTCAAAATCTTCTGTTCACTTTCTTAAAGATAGTGATAACTTACTAAGTGCCAAAACTAAAACTCTTGCCAAACATCCATTCATGGCGTAATGCCAATGTAGTCCCCATTCCAAAACTTGAACGGGATCAAACATATCCATCGAATTACAGACCCATATCTCTAACCGGCTGTGTCTGTAAGACCATGGGAAGAATGGCAAATAATAAATTAATTTTGGATCTTGAAATTAATAACCTTATAACAAATGTTCAATGTGGTTTCAGAAAAATAGAAGTACCATCGATCATTTGGTAGGATTAGAATCCTTTGCTAAAAAAAGCTATTTTAACTAAACAATATGCATAAACGATATTCTTTGTTCTCGAGAAAGCATACCGTACCAGCTGGAAGCATGGCATTGTAAGAGATTTACATGACTTCGGTTTGAGGCGTCGTTTACCTCGTTTTTCTTCGACAGTGATGACATTGGTGAGGGGATGATGGATGAACTATTGACAACATGACAGGTTGAATTTTGTACGCTTGAATGAATTGCTAAAATCTACCACGACCTGGCTATAACGGACTGATAATCTATAAATCTTAATAGAGGGAACTGATATGAATGTCCAAGGAAACTGTCACTGTTGTTAAAAAATATATCGCATTTTGCAATTTATAAGAAAACTATACAAGTCAACTGAAAACAACACTCAATTATGTTCATTATGACCCAGTGGCAAAATTATATTTGAAACTAAGCAGTATTTAAAAAGTTGGGGATTAATGAGTTAAATTAATCAATGAAAAAGTAAATACAATATATACTAATTTATAGATGGATCCAAAGATGGTGGGACAGTGGCTTGTGCTACTGTCATTGGACCCAGTTCAATATCTTCAAGAATAACAGATAACAGCTCTATTTTGACAGCAGAAGCTGACGCCATATAAACAGCTCTTACATATATTAAAAACCATCCTAAACATAAACAATATATGTAATCTTTTCTGAGTCTTCCGTGCCTTCAGGCTAATAAAAACGTATCTGGTAAACATCGACTTTTAATTGAATTTTTTAAATTATATAATATCCTTGCAACTTGTCAATACGACATCGTCCTCTGTTGGTTACCCAGTATGCTGGAATCTCTGGAAACACAATGGCCGATTTGCTGCTAGAGCAGCATTCAACAAATCTGTGACACCACTTTTCATTCCGTACTCCGATTACAAAGCCGTTATTAGATCACACATCCGTGATCTACCCAAGTAGGTGTCAATAAATACAGACACAGACAGTCATCAGGTCATAAATCATGTTCAGCATAAACATGTTCAAATACTTGAAATGTTATTGTTTTTTGGTAGATTACAATTACTATTTCTATTTATAGTCCATAAGAACTATGGCAATGTGCTGTTTGATTGGCATTTACTTTCTTATGGCAATGTAGTACGAAACAGGAAAAGTGTAATATTCTTCAGAAGTAAAGGACAGAAATGTATCATAAAAATAATTAAACTCGATACCTTCCATCCTTTATTCAACACGAGGTCGATCCCTGCAGTTCCATATTTGCTCCTAGTGTCAGATGGATATGTCCCTTTACCGCAGCTGGAATCTGAAGGACGTCTTTGGCTAGGAAATGAAGGATGAAACTTCGATCCAAATAGTGACTGTATGGTAGACTTGATCTCTTCTGTACTGGAAGTTTTAAGGGGAAAGATACGATATAATTAGTGACTATGTACTTAGCTTTTCTGGTACACATTAACACAAGACTATAAAAATTACATACATGTAGACAGACTACTACATATCACAAATTCATTAGGTAATGTTTAGGCCTATTGAAGTGTGCTATCATTAGGTAGGAAATTGGGCGCCTGAGATGAAATATGTTTTTAAACAAATTTTGGCATTTGTGAAGAGCAACCTCCTCGTGGGGAGTGCTGGGTAACGCTAATAGCTCTTCCTCGTGTTAACCCGGGATAGAATGTGTCCAGAGCACCCAATTGCTGGTCGTAAGAGGCGAGCGAATGGGGTAACCTATTTGCCGTGGGTTGTGCCCGTGTCAGTGGAAAAAGGGATTCTGGAGGTCAAGGACACTGGTTCCAGGAACAGCGTTCCTTTGCCCAACACAACAGTTTGACCCTGACTTCATCTAGACGGGTGGTGGAATGGGGCCTGTTCTATTAATCGGCTGACCATGCTAAGCCCTTAACGAGTATATTCTGCTACACAATTTTTACAAACTATTTACATTTTTGTCAGTTGTCTTAGCTACATGATAATATATTTGCATTTCGATTGGATAACTCCAATTTAGTAATTTGCCCAGAGTCCTGTGTCTAGAAGGGAGTGGCTCATGGGCCAATCCGGTGGTATATACCTATTTTTATTATTCTGCTTGGGTATATCATCCGGGTACCCTTGGTCCTGCAAGTTGGAAATCCACTTGCGATCAGCATTGACTTTATAATATTTCATGGTGGGTGGGTACTCAGATAACGAATCAAAATATACACAGCATGGATTACCAAATTAAAAACCCGAAACGTCCACTCGACAATGATGACGAGAAACAACCCTCATAATCCATTGATTACTGGCCATGTTTACTGATTGTTGATACTCTTAAGAACTTAAGACTCTATTGAAGCTAAAATATTTGCAATATCAAAATGTGTCCACGCCATAGCTGGAGAAATTCAGGATCTCTGTTGCACCAATGTAATAGAAAACACCAAGCAACCACGCTGCTATCAACAGACATTTTGTTGCGGTTATGGTCTCTCCATACAGAAGAATGAATACCAGTAAAGGTAAATAGTACGAGACCGAGATCTGTTTGCAGATATGACGGAAATTGAAATTGTATCTGAGATGAAGAATCAAGGAATCACACATGTGAAAATATTTACAACCAGGAATATAATGAAACTGTGCAAACTAAAACGTATCTCTTTTCTTTTTCTGCGCCGAAATCTCCTACATCAGTCAAGACAGGTTACTGCAATGTAAATGTTGCCATGTACATGCCCAATCCTCTGCAGTGTTTCAAATGTCAGAAATACGGACATTGTCTGTTACATGTGCCCATTGTGGAGAAAAATAAACACAGAAGACTGTGACGGTCGTTTCCAAAAGTGCACCGACTGCCGCGGAAGTCATTCATCCTTTTCTAGGGACTATTCTATTGGGGGAAAAACAGATGAAGATCAACAGAATTGAATTCACCAGAAATGTAAGTTTTGCAGAAGCCTAAAATTTTGTACAGGTAATTGACTGCGCAGAAGCCTATGCCTCCATCGCCAGGACACCATCTGAAACCACCACAAAAGGAAATACTGTAACTACCTCGCACATTTCAGCCAAACAGACTTGACATGGGAAAGTACGGACTGTCATAAACATTTCTTTCATGAGCAATCCACTCAGACAGCGAATTCACTTTCTGATCAACAGAAACTCTCTTAGCAGCAATAATCTCCTGTTCCAAAACCTCAATGTCAACCTGAAAGAAATGAGCACACAACTTGAGCCACAAAAGGTCAGATAGAATATATGTTTCTGACAAGTTTGTCACTGGAGGACATGGATGTCTCTGATAACGACCATCCTAAGACACATAGCTTGTTGCCCTCAAAGAAAGTGTGGGGTAGATCCCTAGTCAACCCACGAAGAAGCTAGTCTATTCCACACTTATAGTACAGTGGAATTGAAGATGATTGAGGAACAATTTTAATGGGTTACAGCTATTAGTCCAATATGTTGCGACATCAGCCTTCTGTCTGCAGGAAACCTATCTGAAGAAGACAGATACTTTTTTTACTCTACGTCAGTTCGATGCATTTATATTTTTTCTCCTGCGGGTGGCAGGGCCCCTTGAGGATATTCAATCCTTCTTCAGCAGGATGTTATCCATAGTCCTGTAACACTAACCCCTAAGCTGTTGCAGTGAGACACACTCTTGCAGACTCTAACCTCCTCTATGAATTTGGTTGGTCGGTCCACAATACCATCTGTGGAACTGACCACTTTCCAACGATACAATCAGAAATATTGTATCCATATTGAACATGGTTCAGAGAATAAATAGTAAAGGTTCAAAATCTGCTGTTCTGCTGATAACCTACTGAGTGACAAAACGAAAATTGCAAATAGAAATGGCGAAACTCTTGCCAAAAATCATCATCGTCAAATTATGTCCTTGAGTTTCAGAGATTTTCAGAGGGCATTTAGAAGTTGGGGTAATAAGGGAGGGTAACAATATATGGATGAACAACCAACCCCTAAAATCAACCTCAAAGACTTCCGTGGTGTAGTGGTTAGAGCGTCCGCTCGGGTCACGGGTTCGATCCCCAACCGCGTCATGCCAAAAGACGTTAAAATATGGTACTTGTTGGTCTCTGTCTGGCGCTCGGCATCAATTGGTACAACAAGGACTGGTCGGCTCGGAGTCACTATAAAACCAGCTTCAGTCTGGGCTAGTACAAGCAGTCGCATATACATATACACACGCATGCACGTCGTCATATGAGCGAAATATTCTCAAGCACGACGTTAAACCCAAGTTCACCTCACCTCATGTCACCTCAAAGACTTTAAGTTCAGGAAGCTCAGGAAACGTCGGATGCGCCCGTGTTGGTGGAGGATGGGATTCTGGTGGTTGAGGGCAAAATGAACATGGAACCGTGCCTCTTTTTACCCAACAGACCACTTTGGCCCTGACTTCACCTGGACGGGTGGTAGAATTGGCCCGATTCAATCAATCGGCTGGTCACACCATGCCCTATGCATGGACAACATTTTAAACAATTATTGTTCATTTTTTACACTGAATGTTTGTATTTCACATTATATTATTTATTTTTGTCTAAAGTCCTATGCCAGAAGGCGGTGGTTCATCGGCTAATCTGGTGATAATGACATCCGAATGATGTTTATCACTAATTTCTTGTCTTGGGCTGAGTCGGACATGAAATAGGTAGAGAAATGCAGCTATTTGTGTCGTTTTCTCTTGAGTATAGCACCCCTGTATCCTTGGTGTCGGCATCTTGGATATCCGGTGCTATTTAACACAGTCCGTATTGATGACACTCTGTGGTGGGTAGGGAGCAAGGGTGCTGAATCCTTCCCTTTCATCATGGTACTTCCACTTTCTGGTTCATCTGGAAACCATAAAAAGAGTCGTTTAGAGGATTTAGATCTCTCTACTAGACATGTGTCTTCTAACTGTGGCTCCTGGGCTAGATTTCTTGTTATTGAGGCTTCAGACTTTCTTCCACAAAAAACTTAATCCATTTGCCATATTAAATACTATCTGCGGAACTCCGGAGAAGTTACAAATGTTACCCGTTTCAGTAATGGCTCAGTTCTTGTGGAGTGTGCACGGAGACAGCAATCTCTGAGTCTGTTGTTGATCAAGACATTTGCAAATATAGAGGTTGCTGTGTCTTT
Source organism: Haliotis rubra (assembly GCF_003918875.1). Taxonomy (NCBI): domain Eukaryota; kingdom Metazoa; phylum Mollusca; class Gastropoda; order Lepetellida; family Haliotidae; genus Haliotis; species Haliotis rubra. Next base: position 3,752,935 of record NW_025766558.1, on the reverse strand, counting down.
GCACAGGATGCTAAGCTCGTGGCGTCATCGGAGACAGAGCACGTTGTCTTGTCGATATGTCAGAGGAGGACATTGCTTCAGAGTTGGCAGATCAAGGTATATCAGCAGTTTAACCATTAATAAAGAGTCAATCAGCGTGACAACCAACACCTGCTTACAGACCTTTGACCGTTCCTCTCTTCCAAAGGCTTTAAAAACATGTTATTTCAACATTGGGGTGGATGTGTATGTCCCCAGCCCACTCCACTGTTATAAATGTCAACATTTCGGGCATGGATCGCAATTCTGTCGAAACTCTACAGTATGACATCGTTGTGGTGATCGACATAAGGGTTCCGACTGTGAGAGAGACTATAAGTGCTAAACTGTAATGTTGCCCATTTCGTTTCATCCAAGTCCTGTCCTTTGTATCAACGAGAATCACAATTATTGAAAATCAAATGTTTAAACAACATTTCATAGCTTGAGGCCAAAACAAATGTTGACAAATCAGACTTCAACTCCATCAAGCCTGACCTACTCTGCTGCAGTCACTCGCTCTGAAGCAGCGCCCTCGATTACAGATACACCTATTCATTTGGCTTCAGCTCTTCAGAAATCACACAATCTACGTCTGCTTCTCAAACAGAAACTCACCATGAGAAACAATCTGAAACGTCTGTTTGAAAACCATTCAAAACAGAAGAAAGGAAAGATATTAAATAGAGACAAACAACCTCCTGTCTCTTCATCTTCTGAGGTTTCAACACATTTGGACCTCTGGATATGGAGGTTACTTTGTCCTCACAGGACAGAATAATTCCTCCTAACATTCACGTGGACTCCAATTAAGCCACCATGGCTCAATTGGCTAATCTGATTCAGTGGAATTGCCGAGGACTAAAGAATAACTTCAATGAAATACAATTACTCATACAAGATCTTCAACCATCAGCATTGTGTCTACAAGAGACAGAAGAGTTTGCCCTCAATACTGATATTTTTAACTTAAGACAGTACAGTGATTATCATTCCTTTTTCCATCCAGGTGAAAAAGCTACTGGAGGCGCTTCTATTTTGGTTCATCAGCATGCCTTTTATAGCCCTGTCACTCTTAATACAAAGCTTTAAACTATTGCTGTTCGTCTGTCTCTGCACATTGCGCTGGCATTTTGCAGCTTGCATATCTTTATATTCAACAATCAGATCTTCAAAATCTGTATGATCAACTTCCGAAGCCATGTCCTATCATGGGCGATCAGGTGCCCAAACTATTACTAATGGTAAAATCCTTCGGGAATTCATTTCCGATAATAATTTATGTATTTTCAATGACGATTCAGCCACATATTTACAGCCAGCTACGGGGACATATCCTTCCCTGGATCAATCACTCGCCGATTCCAACTTATATAATAAATTTGAATGGATGGTCCATGATGACCTATGCGGGAGTGATCACTTCCCCACCATTCCCAAAACCATCAACCCTGGTGATGATCCACCTTTCTCAAGAAGGAACTTCACCAGGTCTGATTCCTGCTTGCTATTGGCTGCGCCCCTGTGTCGGTGGAGGAAGGGATTCTGGTGTTGATGGCTCGGGTTCCGGGAACAGTGGTCCTTTTCCCAATACACTACTTCAACCTTGACTTCACTTTGACGGGTATATCAATCGGCTGGTCATGCCAAGCCCTGTGCCACTATATTATGATGCACAAAGCTATATCGAAACGGTCTTCAGTCCTGGCTAAATAATATTTAACTTGGAATTTCAAATACATGCCAATTTTGTCTTTGTCTGAGACATGTGCCCAATCTGGTATGATGCTATGCTCAAATATATTAATCCTGCAACCTGCTAGTCGCCTGGAGATCCGCCGACATTGAACATCGCCAGTGTAGGCGCTCCATGATGGGCAGGGACCGGGATTGATTGAATGTATTCTCATTACCACGGCACCCACTAAAACACTCTAAATGAGCGAAAATAACACATTCAGATTCAGAAAGTGAACTTGATTCCTCCGACGATGAGTGGGTGATTAAATATTGTTTATGCCACATCAGCCATTCCCGGTGAGAAATGTCAAAAAAGATACTGAATGTTAATAATAACAATGAAAACGATGTTCATTTGTAAACATATCCGTCACATATCACATTCAAGGGTTAAAACTGAATTTGAGATATAAATCTATATTTTATTAAACAATTTGTTTTCTTTGAAACCTGGGAGCTTTTAGGACCTCTCCGGTAGACAGTCTACATGCAGAGACTAACGGACCTTCCCTTGAATAACGCCTCATTAAACCTGCACTGCAGTATATCACTAAATCACGTTCAAATCAGTCCAATCCAGCATTCAATTGTGTTTTCAACACTCTCTATGAAAACCTGTTTCCTAAACTGCCAAGCCTGGTTCCACAACATGGAATCAGAATTCAACCACACATATCTGAAGCTAAAATTGATCTCAATACCATAGCACCTTACCGACTACTGTCTTCGCCACCCTGGCAGATGGTAAAACCACAGGTCGATTTTACTCTCACTAAACTCAAAAAGTCCGAAACAAATCCTTTGGTGTTCCAGCAGGAATTCAACCAGTTACGTTCCAGGTATGACACCCATAGATCCATTTTCACAGACGGATCCAAGGATGAGGGCCAAGTTGCCAGTGCTTACAGTCCTTGGATCCAAGACTGTCTCCTCTAGGATACCTGACAACAGTTCCATTTTCACTGCCGAGGTCAAAGCTATCTTCTCAGCTTTGACCTGTATTAAACAGCAGAATCATTCCAAAAACTTCATCGTTTTAACAGATTCATTATCTTGCCTTCAAGCACTTCAAAATGTTACTTCAAGTAATCCAGTCATTCTAGACATTTTAGAACTCTACAACGACCTCTCTACTGGCCAATGTGACATCGTTCTCTGCTGATTGCCGGATCACATCGGCATAACACAAAAGCCGATGCTGCAGCAAAAGCAGCTCTTGACAAGCCCTTATCTCCACTGCTGATGCCGTACAGTGATTTCAAACCCACTATCAAAAGCTATACTCGGGACCTCATGCGAAAAAGGTGGGACACTCTAGTAGGAAGAAATAAATTGTATGAATTAAAGCCAACAATTGGTTATACCTACTTGGGTTGTCAGTGAAGACGTGATGAGGTAATTTTACCACGATGTCGTATTAGTCACAGTCGGTTTACTCATGACTATCTGCTTAAAACGGATGGGGATGGACCCCCCATGTGTGTCTCTTGCGATAAGGTTTTCACCATCAAGTATATTCTGCTTGACTGTGTGGACTTATCGTCTGCAAGGGACTCACATTTTGAAGCAACAAATCTGTGAAAGATCTGTTCTCCCGCGTGAGCGCTCATCTGTTAGAGAACTACCTGAGGGAAGTTGATCTGTATCATAAATTATAATTGTGTAATGTGACTAACAAATTGCCTGCCTTTAAATTTAGTGCTATGACTTTTTCGGCTTTTAAATGACAATGTAATGAATATATGTATTTGAAATAAAACTCATTCCTATCATGTACTTACAATGTTTATTAAAGCAGATTTGTTCTCGTCACTATACGGCTGGAATAATGCCGATGTGACGTAAAGCCCAACTCAACTCAACTCAACTGTTCCCCAGTTGATAGACCTAGAAAATTTGGTCAGTTGTTCTCTGTGATAACGGGTTGAAGTTTTAGTGATGTTCGTCGTCACTTTTAGTAGATATTTATCTTCATTTACATAGGGAACATATTTTTTTCTTCTTTAGTAGCAGCAGTATTGCTAATGCGGCTTAACCCATTTATGGATAGAGTCTTAGATTATTATCAAATTCTGTGAGCTGGTTTTGGGGTGCAAGCAATGAAAGGAATGAGGTGTCATTTTACCAGTAAATAGTTTTTTCCATACTTTTTTACACTGCAATAGTGCTTCCTAAAAATGGGACGATATGCTGATGAGTGAACTTAAATTAGGTAATTCATTAGGCTTAGGTGGGGAGATCAACCTCTTAAATCTTAAAATTGACTCTTTTCATTTGAAAGCCTTCATGGAATATAACCAAACTGGCTTTTTGTATGAAACTATGTGTATTAACAAATTGAAACCTGAACATTTCATGGGCAATTCTTGATGCCATAAAATGCTTTCTGATGAACTAACATCATGATGTTTAGTTCGTCAGAAAACATTTTATGGGATCAAGAATTGCCCATGAAATGTTCAGGTTTCAATCTGTGAATACACATAGTTTCATACAAACACCAGTTTGGTATACTCCAACACGTAGATCAGAAATTATTGGACGTGCCAGGTTTATTGCTTATTAAGGTTCGTATAAACAGACAAGTAACAGAGAGGTGATTGACAAATTGCGACACCATCAATTTAGGGACAGTAAGGTACTACTTACGCCCCTTGAAACAATTGGAAGTCCTTTTGTATTCTTTCAGTGGTGAATTTTTGATGATCAAGTCCATCCTGGAACGTTTGCGGTTCTGTGTCCCTCAGGGATTCCAGTTGTGAAATCACTTGGTTGGTCTGTGTCTCAATTTTCCTGTATATTTCATCTGATGAATCCCCCTATATATAGAATTTCAGTTTAGTGTGATGTTCTCCAGAACTCTCCAATTTTACCACCAATCGCTAGTAATTGTTGATTGTAGACATCATGGCGCCCGTTACTTATTACTGCTGCCACTTATATGAACCATTATGCTGTTTGTTGTTACTGTAAACCTAAATGGGTATTTCAAACAATTTCTTTATGGATAATTATTGATCGTGTGTCATTTTCTGGAGAATTTCTGAGTTAGTTTCTGGGCAGTGCCTTTTAGTTTGGGCATAACCTCATGAGAATATATACATTCATCAGTTGAATACCTTGGGTGAATGACTCAGTGAAAGAGACAGTGAGCTTGTACGTACCACTTTATCAAGGAGATCTTTAACCTGATCAAACGGTGACGGTGTCCTCTTCTTTCTCCTGTGTTTTTTTAACCCAGATGACAAAATGCTCTTTACTGTAGAAATGACGTGTGTAATCTCGCTTCCTGCTGACATCCAGGATGAACTTTGCCCTGCAACAATGTATCATCAGATAAGGACAAACTGTATGGATGAACAACTTCTATATTCGGATGACGCGACGTTTCGATACAGATTCTTGTATCGTTGTCAAGCAAGTATGAGTCAGTTTAAAAACACGGTGAAGACATATATATATATAGAGAGAGAGAATCTCACCCTCGTGTCTACTGATATCAATTATATCAACACTCGTTGATAAAGGTAAAAATATCCTCGGCAAGCCTCGGATATTTATAACTTTATCAACTCGTGTTGATATAATTGATATCAGTAGATACGAGGGTGAGATTCTATTTATCATCAAAAATTATTCTTCATTAGTTTTCAATGGCAAATGTACATCTCTTAACACCGTACTACCATTAGACTTGTATTGCAGCGATGTCATAGCGTTGTGATGTCATCAAGTTGATGACGTCATAGCATGGTCAGGGCATTGTACAAAATCTACTGTCAAAACGATATCTCTTAGGAGATATCATATGATCTCACACAAGCGATATCTCCTGTGGAACTCAGTTTTGGATGATAAATATATACACACACAGTAAATAATTAACAAGAAGTTAATTGGGAAGTACATTAACAATGTGATGACAAGGGATTGATTTCATTGTCGGTGTTGTTTGATGTGGATGGCTTCAGTTCATTTCCGTTTGGTAAAGTCAAGTTGGTTGGTTGCCAGTATTGTGTATTCTGTCCAGTTGATTTGGTGGCTGGGGTTGGTCTGAATGTGTTCTGATTTAGCTGATTTGTTGTGGGATTTGTTTGTTGACACCTGTTGCTCTTTCACTCTGGTGTTGATTGGCCTGGATGTGTCGCCAATATATATGATGGTCCACAGTTGCAGTCAATGTTGTAAACCACACCCTTGGGATTGGATTTTCCGTTGTTGGGGTGGTCACGCCCGTTGGCCTGTAGATGGTTGTTTAGAGTTTGTGAAGTGGAGAACGTCGAGTCTATATCGGCTTGTTGCTTCAGGAGTTTGATGATCTGGTGGGGGGTCTTGTAAATATAGGGGATGGAGATTTGTATCGGTGCTGGCTCTGGTATTTTGTACCTTAGTTGATGGTGAAAGGGTTAAAATTGAGTGAGTGAGTTTAGTTTTACGCCGCACTCAGCAATATTCCAGCGGTCTGTAAATAATCGAGTCTGGACCAGAAAATCCAGTGATCAACAGCATGAGCATCGATCTGCGCAATTGGGAACCGATGACATGTGTCAACCAAGTCAGCGAGCCTGACCACCCGATCCCGTTAGTCGCCTTTTACGCCAAGCATAGTCGCCTTTTATGGCAAGCACATGGGTTGCTGAAGATCTATTCTACCCCGGCATCTTCACGGGTTAAAACAATTGTCCTGCTGACTAATTGGGGTGGATAATCATTGAGGTGAATGAACGCTTCTTTGAAATGGTTTATTTCCTCTTGATGATCAGTAGAGCAGATGTTCTTGGCTCTCATGGTGAGTGTTGATATTATACCAGACTTCACCTGTGGTGGATTGTTGGACTGGTAGTGCACATGTAGCAGGATATGATGTCAATTGAGACATATCAGATTTTATTGTTATCAGGTGAAGGTGTTTTATGTAATTATATAATTATGCAAATAAAAAGTATAAACTTCTAAACTCCAAAAATATGTTTAAAGATTTCATTGATGAAGGGTTATTTAATAAACATAGTGGTTGTTTAAAATCAGATTTACAAAACTGATAAAAGGTTTTGTTGAGGGTTTGTTAGTAAAATTCTATTTGGTTGAGGTGCATCTGAATTGTGCCCCTTTGTGGAATATTTACATCACTAAGGAAGTGAGGTGGTTCATTCTGGCCTCAATTTCATATTGTGTGTAATGTGACCAGAGATTAAGTCTCTGATTGGGTACAAGTTTTTTAGGCATATTAAATACCCTGAGTGTCCAAGCACATGGTACTTAGTATCCAGCATTGCACAGCACAGCACAGCAGCACCGTTACTTGCCACAGAAGGTTAGTTTAATTAATACTTGTTTTGTTTAATACATTAAAGTTAGAGGTTGTTATTTATATTATGCTTGAGTAAAACTTTTAAAATACTACAAATAAATTATTAGCAAATTATTTCTAGCATAACATGTAACTGTAGTGTATGCACTTGGCAATTGTGTGACATTGGCAATTGTGTGACATTGGCAAATGTTGTTTGCAGGTGCCAAAAAGGGGTAGAATTGTAAACTCCATTCCGTTCCATAGATGGGTAAGGTGTATTTTCCTCAGTACATTGTGTGACTGTTTTGAATGTTGTGTGCGTGTGTATTTGTGTAACATGACTATTTTAATTTAATTAATGCAACCAATAAAATGTTACCGTATTTGTTATATAGAATATTCTCATAGAATGATTGTTTTGCTGTCCATTGGATTCTTTGGCAAATGTTTCAGGGTGATGTTTTGTGGACTGACTACCCTACGGAAATAAAATGTCCTCCCCTATACCAGCGGCTTTGTTATTTTGAAGAGCTGGTCACATTTGGAGCCCTCAGTGAGGATCCCAATCTCCAGGAGTCGTCCACAGAGGGATTTGGGAAGTTGGCCATGTGGTAGGACTGATCTCAAGTTGTGCTTCACATTGTTTGTGATATTGAGATGCTGTGTGTTTCTTGATGCTGTGTGTTGTATTGGACACTGCTGACTAATTACTACGCAGTGATAGAGACTGGATACTAAGGTTTTATTTTGAAACCCGATTATGATTAGGTTGATTGGTGATATTGTGATTAGGGTGATTTGTGATATTTTGAATGTACTTTAAATGTATTGTGAATCCAATTTTCTTTTTATCATGGAATGAATTTTGAGATGTGATATTGTTATCTGTGATTAGGGTGAGGACATAGGTTGCAACATATTCTTAATCATGTTTTGTTGTGTGAATGTAGTAAAGTGATTGATTGGATTGTCTGTGTGTCTTGTGGTTGTTAGTGTCAGTGGGTTCTAAGATACCTTAGTAACTAAATATACTGAAGCTCAGCTGAACTATATTAAGATTTACAACTATATAATTCAGCCAATTTAAATTTCATTTGAGCACTACACCCTGCACAGCTAAGACCACTTTAGTGATTGTTTACTTTTTTACGTTTGTGGGGTCCGATGTGTTCTATTTATTTTGTACTGTGGCATAATGGTAACCTACCTTCCTAGTTAGTCAAATGGGTTTCTAGGTCATGTCAGATTCTGATTCTGAATTAGATGTCACTTAATGAACAGGATCCTGAGCAGGTAGAAGTAGACCCAGAGGTTGTTAGTTTGGGTAATACATTGAAACAACTAGGCATATGTCCAGCAATTATAGAAAAGCCTGATGACATAAGCACATGGATGGTGAACAGTCTAAAGGCTGAGGGTAAGTGGCCCGAGGTAAAACTTGAAGATGATGCCCAGAATCAGCCATCAACAGGTAAGCAAAGCACCACTGTTAGTCAGATTCCCAGGCTGTCCATTTTCTATGGAGAACTAGGTTAGGGGGAAGCAAGTTATGATCTCTGGCGTTATGAAACAGATTGTTTGATGAAGGAAAATGCTTACCCGCATCATGTAATCTCCCAAGCCATCAGACGTTCACTTAAAGGCGAAGCAGGTCGTGTGGCTATAAGGCTAGGTCCTGAAGCTGACATTCAATCTATCTTGCATAAACTACAGAGTGTATATGGCATTTGCGAGGAACGCGAGTCTCTGATAGCTTGTTCTTACAGTGATAAACAGGAAACTACTGAAACAGTGACTGCATGGGGATGTAGATTGGAAGATCTTTATGCTAAAGCTACTCGCCATTCTCAAACTTCACCTGTTGACACTAATAATGACCTTAGAAGTGTTTTCTGGCAAGGCTTGTTACCTACACTGAAGGATTTGTCTGCTCACAAATACGATTCCATTAAGGATTTTGATGAGTTGAGGGTTGCTGTCCAAAGAATTGAGTTTGACTTTGATCACAGAAAGGCTAGGTCAGATGTCCGCAAGAAACCAACTCCTGTTAAGGTAACACAGGTTAATGATTCTTCAGATATATGCAGGAACTTAAGACCATGGTGCAGTGTTTGTCAACTGAATTAGGATCATTAAAGCAACAGGTTACCCAGCATCATCAATCCTCCCATCCACATGGTGGTAATGCATCAACAGAATCTATAAATACCTAATAGCGGAGCCCTGAGGTGGATAGTCCCAAATATCAGAGTTCATCTGGACAAGCAAAGGAACCAGTATGTTGGAGATGTGGTTATCCAGGTCATTTGCAAATAGGATGAAGGGTAATTTTAGATCACTGTCGGTCTTTAAACAGAAGCGGCCCTGAGCGGAGGGGGGAAGCAGGGGCCTCTTCAGTACTAACCCCTCGAAGTCATGGTCGTCACAACCAGAAGGATTAGTTGGTGAAGCCAATAAGGTAGATGTCATACTTGCAGGGTTATCTTTTAAGGCATTGTTAGACACGGGATCCACTGTTTCAACAATTAGTGAAGAATTTTATAGGAAGAACTTAGAACATCTTCCTATTCATCAATTGATAAAGTACTGGACATAGAATGTGCTGATGGGAATCCACTTCCATACTTAGGATTTATCATAGCAGATTTTGAGGCTAAAGGTTTGGCAAGAGGTGATAAGTTACCATGTATGTTGTTGGTAGTTCCATCCAGTAGATATAATCATTCAGTTCGAGTTTTGTTTGGGACAAATGTGTTGTCAACTCTGTTGGAAAGTTGTCGGGATATGCATGTACCAAGATTTCTACAAAAAGCAAACTTGCATACACCTTGGTATTTGTCCTTCCATAGCATGGTTCTGGCTGAGAAGCAATTGGCTAGGTATAGTTACCGTTTAGGACTTATGAAAAATGCTGAGTCTCGTAACATTGTTATTCCAGCTAACTCCCAGGTAGTGATACAGGGTTATGTTGACAAAGGTTTGTGTTATCCTCAAGTTACAGCCATGACACAACCATGTGAGAATTCAGCTGTGCCAACTGACTTAGATATTTCACCAACATTAAGCATTTACCATTATCGGAATCCAGGTCCAGTTCAGGTACACATTTCCAATGTTACAACTCGCACTGTTGTTAAACCTCCAATGGCAGTTGTTTGTGAATTACAGCCTGTTACTATTGAGGATGTGCCCAAGGTAGATGGTAGTTTGGGAGTTGATTCATTGTTAGAAATGGTTGAAATATTACCTTGTGACTTGACTAATGAAGAATTGACAAGAGGTATGGAAGTCATTTCTGAATTTAAAGATGTCTTTTTCACAAGGTGATTTGGATTTAGGACATTCTTCAGCAGTTCAGCATAGAATAGATCTAACTGGTGATATTCCATTCAAACAAGGCCATCGCCGCATACCACTTTCTATGTTTGAAGAGGTTAGAGGACATCTTAAGCAATTACTTGCTTGTGGAGTTATCAGACCCTCACATAGTCCATGGGCGTCCAATGTTGTTCTTTGTCGTCGCAAAAATGGAAAGTTAAGGATGTGTACAGATTTTAGAGAGTTGAATTCCAAGACGGTGAAAGATTCATGTGCTTTACTCAGGATAGAAGAAATTCTTGATCAATTGACAGGAAAGAAATTCTACTCAAAGTTGGATCTTAAGTCAGGTTATTACCAAGTGGAAGTGTTAGAGGAACATAAAGTACGTACAGCGTTTACTGTTGGTCCTTTAGGGTTTTACGAGTATAACCGGTTACCCTTTGGCTTGTGTTATAGTCCAGCTACCTTTCAACGATTGATTGAAGAATGCCTTGGTGATCTCCATCTGACCATATGTGTGGTATACATAGACGACCTCATCATATTTGCTGACACTTACGAGGAGCATCTCTCAAGATTAGGCAAAGTTTTGGAAAGGCTGCGTGAGTGCAGTTTGAAGTTATCTCCAGAGAAATGCAGCTTTTTCAAAAGAAAGGTGTCATATGTGGGTCATATCATATCAGAAGATGGAATTGAACCTGATCCTGAAAAACTAGAAGCAGTTCAGAAATGGCCAAGACCAACCAACCCCTTACAGGTTAGGCAATTTCTTGGGTTTACAGGTTACTATGGACGTTTTGTAAAGAACTTTGCACAGATTACTAAACCCCTGTCTCAGCTAATGCCATCACCGTTGGATAGTAAGAAGGGTAGTACAAGAATAACTGAAGAAGAAGACGCATTTGTGGCACTGAAGGATCGATTGTCTTCTCCACCAATACTTGGTTTCTGTGATTACTCCCTTCCTTTTGAACTCCATACAGATGCTAGTCAAGCAGGGTTAGGAGCTGTTCTTTACCAGAGTCAGGATGGTAAACTCAAGGTTATTGCATATGCAAGTCGAGGTTTGACCAAGTCAGAAAGAAATTACACTGCCCATAAACTGGAAGTTTTAGCTCTGAAATGGTCAGTAACAGAAAAATTCCATGATTATCTGTATGGTCATGATTTCACTGTGTTTAGTGATAATAATCCGTTGACGTATGTTCTGACAACTGCAAAAATAGATGCGACTGGTCACAGGTGGTCAGCCAATCTCTCTTCTTACAACTCTGATGTCAAATACAGAGCAGGAAAGTCCAACAAGGATGCAGATAGGCTATCACAAATTCAAGGTTTGAATGCTGCAGACAGATCAGAGGAGCAGATACTTAGAGATTCTGTGAAAGCAATTTGCCAATCCACTACAACATCAACTTACATTGAATGTTTGAGTGCGGTCGGTGATGTGTCTATGATCTGAATACAGGTAGAGATTTGACTGCAATGACTCCTCGTGACTGGAGAGAAGAGCAGGCCAAGGATCCTGTTATCTCAGCCATGGTTAGTTTTGTCCGATCAGGGGTCAAACCCAAGAGAGGTCAGTTCATCAACAATGACTTTACTACTTTACTGAGAAGTTTTCATCATCTGAAGCTCAAACGTGGCGTCATGTACCGAGTTATCTCACTTGAGAATGTAACTACAGAACAGTTGATTCTTCCAGTTCATGTTCGTCAGAAAGCTTTTGAGTCCCTTCATAATGAAATGGGACACATGGGTCGAGACAGGACATTGTCTTTGCTTAGGGAAAGGTTTTACTGGCCCGGAATGGCGAGTGATACTGAGAACTGGATCAGAAATTGTGAACGGTGTTTATGGAGAAAATCTCAGGCAAATACAAGAGCTCCACTTGTAAGCATCAAAACCATGTACCCGTTGGAGTTGATTGCCATGGATTTTTTAACACTAGACCCGTCTAAAGGTAAATATCAGCATATCTTGGTTATTACAGATCACTTCACCAAGTATTCCCAAGCAATACCCACAAAGAATATGTCGGCTCGTACTACAGCAGAAGCTTTCTTCAACAACTTTGTTGTCCATTACGGGTTGCCATCCAGAATACATTCTGATCAGGGAGCAAACTTTGAGAGTCGTCTCATTTGGGAGTCATGTACCATAACCGGAATCAAAAAGTCTAGGACAACACCATATCACCATATGGGTAACGGTCAGTGTGAACGTTTCAATAGGACTTTACTTGATATGTTAGGTACATTGCAACCGGATCAGAAAGTTGATTGGAAACCACATGTAGCTACTTTAGTCCATGCGTACAATTGCACAAAACATGAAACCACCGGATATTCACCTCATTTTCTCATGCATATTAAATACCCTGAGTGTCCAAGCACATGGCACTTAGTATCGAGCATTGCACAGCACAGCAGCAGCAGCAGCACTGTCACTTGCCACAGAAGGTTAGTTTAATTAATACTTGTTTTGTTTAATACATTAAAGTTAGAGGTTGTTATTTATATTATGCTTGAGTAAAACGTTTAAAATACTACAAATAAATTATTAGCAAATTATTTCTAGCATAACATGTAACTGCAGTGTATGCACTTGTGTATGCCTTGGCAATTTTGTGACATTGACAAATGTTGTTTGCAGGTGCCAAAAAGCGGTAGAATTGTAAACTCCATTCCATAGATGGGTAAGGTGTATTTTCCTCAGTACATTGTGTGACTGTTTTGAATGTTGTGTGCGTGTGTATTGTGTAACATGACCATTTTAATTTAATTATTGCGACCAATAAAATGTTACCCTATTTGTTATATAAAATATTCTCATAGAATGATTGTTTTGCTGTCCATTGGATTCTTTGCCAAATGTTTCAGGGTGATGTTTTGTGGGACTGACTACCCTACGGAAATAAAACGTCCTCCCCTATACCAGCGGCTTTGTTATTTTGAAGAGCTGGTCACACACATATTGGTTGGTGTGCGTCGACTTTCGGTAAACAGTGGCCTAGAGTGTTGGTAGGGATACGGTACACGACAACGTCTAGCAAAGGTAGTTTGTAGTTGGTTTCTGGTTCCATGGTGAATTTGATGCGGTTGTGTTGGCTGTTCAAATGTTGTAGTATCTGGTCTGGATCTTGGCCGGGGTGGAGGATGACAAATATACTGAGTCAAAAAAGAAACTTCACATTCTTTCTTCAGGGTACTATAAAAGAACAAGAAATGGTAAGATGGTTAAATTGTTATTATTTCATTGCTGAGATCTGTGTGATGTACTCGATACACTGACAGTGCCATAATCAGTTCCATTAGGCTACACTGCCGTTCCAAAACATGGGTATACAGAATGACAAGTCACAAGAATAAAAATGCGAAATTTCTCAGTTCAGTATTGTGTATGGCCGCCCCGCGCGTTCACCACTGCCAAACACCGTTTCCTCATCCACTGCCTGATGCTTGTGAACACGTGGTTGGGGATTCTGCGCCACTGCTTTGCAAGGCAGCACCAAGTTCCTGCAAATTCTGAGGTTGGTTCCTAAGACCACGAAGCCTTCTCCCAAGTGCATCCCAAACCTGCTCTAGTGGATTAAGGTCAGGGGACCTCGATAGCCAGTCCATGACGTTGATTCCAGCGTTTTGAAGGAAATTTCGTGTCAACATCGCGGTATGCGGCCGAGCATTATTATTATGTTGGAACTGTAGACCTGGGCCATGAGCCGCCATGAAAGGAACGAGTTCAGGGGTGAGCACCTGGTCGCGGTAAGCAGCAGCTGTGAGGTTTCCACGGATGACCAGATGTCGGAAACGGTTCTTCCCAGAGAAAGCCCCCCACGCCATGCAACTTCCGCTCCCGAATCTGTCGACTTCCTGTACACAACATTGGGCATACCGTTCATGACGTCGTCTCCAGACTCTATGCCTGCCGTCCGCGAATCTGAGGGTAAACCTGGATTCATCGCTAAAGACGACTCGATTCCAGTCTCTCTGGGTCCATCGGAGGAGACGTTGGGCCCACAGCAGACGTTGACGTTGATGAAACAGCGTCAATATTGGCCCAAGATATGGACGTCGAGAATGGAGATTGGAAGCCCGCAACCGAATTCGAATGGTCTGTGAGGACAGTCGACCTCTATAACATCTCAGCCCTGGTTCGTGTAGCCGGCAGAAATCTGTCACGTAGGTGACGTAGGACGATTTGACGGTCTTCTGCTCGTGACGTCACACGTTGACGACCCGACCTTGGGCGATCAGAAGTTGTGCCAGTTTGTTGTAGACGACCTCGCAAGTCATACACAGTACGACGGCTGCATCCCATTGCTCTTGCGCCATCAATAACTGATCTTCCCGCTTGCAACATGCAAACGGCACATTCACGTTGCCCATTTGACAATCGTGGCATTTCAAGTACCGTTAGAACTGTGGTTTAAAAGTGTTTTTTCAATTTTTGAGGCCATTGCAAACACGTGCATATGAAGAAAACTTCGAAGATCACGTGATCGCCTGCACGTGCAAAACCTGATTTGGCACTAACGTCATTTGCACGACGGATGGATGAGTTTGAGTGGGTTTTACTAACGTTTTTCTAGAGTCGAAAGATAGGGATCCCATTTCGGATACATAGATGTATCATCAGAGAAAAATTATTCATTCTTTTTCAAATTCCATTTTGTGAAGTTTCTTTTTTGACTCAGTATATGTCGTCAGCTTTACAATGTCAACACATGGGTTTCACAGGTAAAGTCATGACGGGGTGAAGTCGAGTCCGTGGATGACCAGTGCAAATCATGCTCATCGTCTCTAGGAGACCTAACAAAGATGGTGACCATGTTGGAAAGAAAGAAGAATAAACATAACTCCTACGCGGAGGCAGCGAAACAGAGCACGCCTGACAATGATTCCAACACCAGTCAACAACCAAGCAAATATCCAAGTCTAGAGAGGCCCAAAGAGCATCTGGTAGCATTCAACATACATACTACACACAAAACGAATCCGCCTCCAATGACGTCACTCCAGCTTCTCAAAGCAACAAACCATTGATGGAAGGAACTTCTGAAGGTACCATGCAAGGTCCAAGTACTATATCGTCTGACAATAATAATGACTCAATCAATAGGATTTTAGTCCACATCAGTAACAGACAAAGACCTTTGTCCCATCTTGATGCTGAGTCCAAAAGTCCTGCTCTGAATAATCGATCAAAACTCATATGGTAGAAAGGGGAGATACTCTGACGCACCTTAAAATCTTCATCAAACCCGAGAAACGATATGCTGTTGCACAGATAAATGTACTCGCTCGAGATATGCTACGTGTTGAAAACTAATTACTGGCATCACCAACCTAAGGCTACGTGTTGAAAACTAATTACTGGCATCACCAACCTAAATCACACATTATATAAACAAAACATACACCCAGATGCACTATGCACACACTGCAAACTACCTGACACAATTGGACATATATTCACACACTGCCATCTGCAAAAAACAAACACCACACAGTTACACAACTCTGTACCAAACAAAAATCACAACAACATCCATCTGTTACCCAACCCACCCAACATATTCAACGTTATATCAACCTTCCTCACAAATTCCAACTTAATTGGAAAAATTTAAACCATCCCAAACAAAATCTACGATAACATAATCTCCACTGTTTAGACTTGGGATCCAAATTCACCTTTCCCAGTGCGGACGTCCGCGCGCGCCTTCCTAACTATAGTTTTGCATGAAATGCATGTGGACCAGTTTTTTGGTAAATATCTCTTCATCCAATGACCCAATCGATATCAAACTGTACAAGTGGATGTTTTGTCAGACAACCTAATCACATTGTAAATCACCGATTTTATGCATTTGTATTAAAGCATCTGTCTATGTAACTGTCAACAAAATAAACAGCAGAACGCAAACTGCTGGCAGAGGGAGGGAGCCAATGACCTGTAACAGCGGCAGTGTTGGGTCATCAAAATAAACAGCAGACCGCAGACTGCTTGCAGAGGGAGGGAGCCAATGACCTCACTTTCATTCAAAATTCTAACATTATGCATAAAATTTAGACCCTCCCAAACAAATTATCAAACTCCTTCCCATACTCACTCTTAGCGCCTATATTTAGGAAAGGGATCCAAATTCACATTCCATAGCGCGGATGTCCTCTCCGACGTCCGCGCGCCGCACCTTAAAACAGCCATCTCGATCCCCTCCACCTCTCCCAGCTTCGGCTTACCTCTACAATAACACCAGCACCAGACCTTCAGCATATATCTTTTCACATTCACATTCATTGATTCACATTGATTCATTGATTTATTTTTTCGCTTCGCTTGGAGCGTGACATACAAGGTACGCCTGGACCCGATCGCCGCCATTTATCACCACATCTTCATTGAGCTCACCAAATTAACCCTCCTCCTCTACAAATTAACAGACACCAGCCTACAGCACAGCCAACCGACACCCCCACCCCACCGGCCGCCGTGCCGTGGCCACCCAAGCCAACACAAACCAAGCCGCAAGTGTTTGCCATTTTGACTTTTGTATATAGACTCTAAAATCAATCAAAAGACAATCGCCTACTTCTCTCACAATTTGTTTTCATCTATCACAGTTGTATATATGCTCTTTTGTAATTTGTTTGTCTTTTATCTATATATAGTGTGCATAATCACTCCATCTTCCCCACCCCAGCCAAACACAGCTTAACTGCACTATTACAAATTAAACCCCGATATGCTGTACAATTACTCTCACTGGGGTATGGTGGCTTATTCCTATTAACACACTATTAATTAATTTATTTCAATCCCCACCTACCCCGTCGGCGACATTGGCTATGCTAAAAGCCGACGTTAAACCATTAATTTCGTTCGTTCGTCAGCATACATTCACATTCATACATACATTGTCTGATTGAGCGTCTTTGGAGCCGGTCGCTGATTAATCACGGAGCAGCATCGACGGATCACATCAATTGACGGACCCTGGCGTCGCCTTCTTTCTTCCAACCCTACCTCAAACCCAAGCAAAAGACAATCGCAAAAAGTCTCGACCAGGGCGCCTAGCCACCGGCACTCCGGGCTCTCGCCCCACCACTAAACTGCAAGTACTACTTGCCTATCTGTATTTACCCTCCATCTAAATCAAATCAACTAAGTGTTAATACCATTAAATCATCATCAAATTGTTTTGTAAATATTTCATGTTCATCATTAACCTTGTATGTACATATTGTTCATTTTGTAACATGTCATCCCCACTACCATCCACATCACTATTTTCAACACCAAACAAGGACTTCCCACAACTCGCCTCCCCACACAACATTGACCCAATTCCCATAAATTTTGGCATAAACCTCGAACACCTACTCCCATCTCAACCTAGGGAAACAACCAAATCCCTACCCCCACCCCCCACAATCCTTAATACACAACCCAACAAAAAACGCCCCCACATTTCACCTGAAGCACCACAACACTCTAACAAGAAAACATGTGACAAGGATAAACCACCCAAACAACTACCCACCAAACACCTACTACTTGCATTCGCCACAAACACCAACACACCACTAAACCAAACATACTCTACCAACAAATTCGCCCTCTGTCTCAATAAAACAAAACATCACATACAAATACATCAACTTCTGTGGCAGAAGGTTCAAGGTCACATCGACGGCAACACAATAAAATGGGAATATCCATGGTTGCAGACACAAACACAGGGCGTATTTATATATAATACACATAGATAACAGGGAAAAACCAGCAGACATACAGAAATATATCAACATTGCCAACAACATCAGCACCCAACCCCAAAATCATTGATTACAAAACTATTAACACAAAGAAGCCATCCGCAAGCAAACCTAACACCCAAATCACTTTTCTCACGTTTCAGTCCACTACACTACCCAACTTCATCACATTCGGAGACCTTAATTACAAAGTACATCCACCTCGCAAAAAACCCAACCAATGCAAAAACTGTTTTCAATACAACCACACAACAGACAATTGCAGACACTCCTCACTATGCCCAAGGTGTTGGTCAGACATCACAGAATGCACACACGCTACATACTGCAAACGTTGCGAAATACACGGACATTCAGCAAATCAAAACACATGCCCCCAAACACCCTAACCCACCCCGCCCCAAACCAACCAAACCCAAGTCCAAACCCGAACCCAATCCCAAATACCCACCCCCAAATTCCCAACCCACTAAAAACACTACTACCAGCCCCACCCAACCCAACCCACCCAAATAACCCCGCTCCAAAACTGCACCCCAACCCCCCAACCAACCACTCCCTCCTACATCCTCCACCCCAGCTCCAGCCCTCATTCACTGCATCTCCAAAACGACGCTCACTCAAACCCAAACAACCCACTACACATGCCTCTCAAATAAACCTTACACTCACCCCACAAAACATGAACCACAACCTCAACCTCATCATTGAATTCATTACAGCAGCAATTCTCATGCAAAACCCAACAGCCAAAAAAACTACATAACATCGCACGCAAAAACAAAATGTATCACAAAAGTCTAGCCAGCTTCATCATCGCAGTCAAATCCCTCTCCTAAATAAGTCACCACTAAGCTACTCTAGCAACTAACCTCTCAATCAAAATTTCTGCCCCACCCATGACTTTTTATAAAGTTTTCTTCAAAATTGCTGCAGTCATGGCTCTGATCATTCTCTTCCCACAGAGGTTACTCCTGTCATATCTTCCTACGTAACCTCTGTTCTAATACGGCCCTTTCATGGTGTGAGCGTTCAAGACTCGTGATTGGAGGCAATCAGATTTAGTTGTGCAATCAGCGACGTTGTTTCAAAAGTGATCATTCGCAAGGCCTCGGTAATTTCCGTATACTTCGAGAAAACTAAACCTCTTCCCCTGCGCGATGCGCAAACGTTTCTTCTAGACAGAACTCAGTCATGTTATGGCGGATCAGTGGCGTCTCCATCACCCTCGTTGACAACGGGGCACCCATGAAGGGCCACCTCCTCGTGGTGGGTGCTGGGTAATGCTAAGCGCCCTGCAACCCCCCGTTGTGGACCCGGGGGGTATATTTGGTCCACCAACCTGTTTGCCGTGGGTTGCGCCCCTGTGTCGGTGGAGGACGGGAGTCTGGTGGTTGAGAGCACTGGGAGCTTTGAACCGTGTTCCCTTTGCCCATCACACCACTTCGCCCCTTACTTCACCTAGACGGGTGGTAGAACTGGCCCGGTTCTATCAATCGGCTGGTCACGCCATGCCCTGTGCATGGAAACATTCAAATTTTTATTCATGTACATTTATATAATGTTGATATTGAATGTTGTGTTTCAAAATTATGTTATTATATCTATTTGCCTAGAGTCCTATGCCAGAAGGCGGTGGCTCATGGGCCAATCTAGTGATAATGACCTCCAAATGATGTATGTCTCAAATTTCTTGTCTTGGGCCGAACCAGTCGGGCATGAAATTGGTTGACAAATGCAGCTATTTGTGTCGTTTTCTCTGGAGTATAACACCCCTGTATCCCTGGTGTCAGCATCTTGGATATCCGGTGCATATTGACACTGTCCTTGTTGACACTCCATGGGGGAGCAGGGGTGTCGAATATATTTCCTTTCACCATGTTACCCCAACAAGCTGGTTCAACTAGGAACGAAAAAAAGAGACGATTGGACGAACTAGATCGTCCTAATGAAACTAATTCAACAAATACTGACTCCTGGGCAAGATTTCTTGTAATTGAAGCTGCAGACTTTCTCCCAATAAAACTAAACCCGTTCGCCATTTCAAAGGCTATCTCTGGCATCTGTGGAGAAGTTACAAATGTTACGCGTCTCCGTAGTGGCTCGCTTCTTGTGGAGTGTGCAAGGAGGCAGCAATCTCTCAATCTGTTGTCTATCAAGACTTTTGCAAATATAGAGGTTGCTGTGTCTGTGCATAGGACACTGAACTCTTGTCGTGGCATCATCCGCGACAGGGCAAGATGCCTGGCTGATATGTCAGAGGAGGACATTGCTTCAGAATTGCAAGATCAGGGCGTTTCAGCAGTAAAACGATTCAGCTTCAGGAAAGAAGGCATCCTTACCAAGACAAATACTTATCTTTTGACTTTTTCTCGTTCGTCTCTTCCAACATCGATTAAAGCAAGCTACTTTAATATCCGAGTGGATGTCTATGTACCCAGTCCACTCCGATGTTATAAATGTCAACATTTCGGACATGGCTCACAATCTTGCCGAAACTCTGTAGCATGTCATCGTTGTGGCGATCGCCATGACGGTACCGAATGCACCAAGGATTACAAGTGCGCTAACTGTGATGGTGCACACCCTGCTTCTTCTAAATCATGCCCTGTATGGCAGCGAGAATCTCACATTATGAAATTAAAATGTGAGCAAAATGTTTCCTACCTGGATGCCAAAAAAAGGTTCAATCAAATCTCAACTCCTTTAAACATTACCTACGCTGCTGCAGTCACTCGCTCTGTGGCAGTGTCCTCCCTGCGTGTCAGACTGACTTGACTTGGGTCAAGTCATCAAACCCTATCTCTTCAGCTTCAGCCAAAAAACCTACTGCCACTGTCACTCAGTCTACGTCTGGTTCTCAGACTGATGAAATCGAATCTGAGTCTCACTCACAAATCTCTGTTTCCCAACCAGCCGCACAGAATTCCAAAGGGAAAAAAGGAAAAAGGACTAATAGAGACAAACCTGTTGTCCCTTCACCTCCAGAGGTACTTCTTGAAAATTCATTTGGACCTCTAGATATGGAGGTTAGCTTATCCTCCTCGCATTCACGTGAGAGATCACCAATTGAGCCGCCATGACTCAATTGTCTACTCTAATGCAATGGAATTGCAGAGGACTACAAAATAACTTCAATGAGATACTACTGCTGATACAAGATATTCAGCCGTCAGCACTCTGTCTCCAAGAGACATATTTAAAACCTACAGATAACTTTACTTTGAGACAATACAGCGATTATCATTCCTTTTCTCCCCGTGGAGATAAAGCAACTGGAGGTACTTCTATCTTAGTACGACAGGGTATAATACATAGCCCTGTCCCCCTTCATACTAATCTTCAGACTGTAGCTGTTCGACTGACCCTGCACATTGCTTTGACTCTGTGCAGCTTATATATCCCTCCATCTTCTGATGTCCGTCTGTCGGATGTTCAGAATCTGTATGATCAGCTTCCAAAGCCATGTATCATCATGGGCGATCTGAATGGACACAATCCGCTTTGGGGAAGTGTCCCTACCAACAATAAAGGTAAAATCCTCGAGGAATTTATATCAGATAATAATCTCTGTATTTTCAATGATGATTCAGCCACTTATTTACATCCAGCTACGGGAACATATTCTTCCCTGGATCTGTCACTCACCGATTCAACCTTATATAATGAATTTGACTGGATGGTTCATGATGACCTGTGTGGGAGTGATCACTTCCCCACCATTCTCAAAACAATCAGCCCTGAGGATGATCCACCTTTGTCGAGAAGGAACTTTGCCAGGGCTGATTGGGTGTTATATTAGTCCAAGAGATAAGGCCTGATTTATTTACCTCAGAGGTCCAAAAGGTTTGAACATTGGTTCCTATGGGAAAATGTCTGAATTTTCAGAATATGTAAGTCTTACGTGTCAAAACTTGACCAATTTTTCGCTAGAGGGCGCTGAAGTCATGACTCAGCATTTTTTTCACCCACTACCCCACTACTGGAAATATTGATTTTTTGTGTATGAAATACAAATAAAAGGTGGCATATTATACATCATATGAAAGCCAACACATTTGGCTTTAATAAAATCATAACATTAAGTACATCTTTGAACTCACTACTGTGTCAGTACACAGAAAAGCCAGAAATTACATAAAAAATGGTAAAATGCACATCTTTCGTTTTTTACTATATATACAAATAAACCATTGAAGAGTATGTTTTTCTCATTTTTGATTGACAAACATATAGTCAATCATTTGTAACAAGAATTATACCTTTCTATAAAGTTTTAATGGATCTACACCATGTTTTGTGAGGTAGGTGTCAAATTTGAATTTTGGAAAAGGGAGATAACTCTTGTTTCTTCCATTCTGAGAACCCACATTTCTTTTGTCCTTAACACATAGCTAGGGCAAAAATTTCATTTAACTGTACTTCTACTACTTCTACCATTTAAAGTAGTAGTTGACAAACAACATTTAACACTAATAAAAATATTTACATGGTGAGGAAACCCATTATGTTGGATCAGATGTTCCAGTTATGGGATGTAAACATTTGTTGTTTTTTTCTTTCCAGTAAACAAAAGATTTAATACTTTCTAAATTGTGTCCTTGAAGAAATCTTCTAGCTAGTTTAGGTTCAACACATCCTGATCATAAAGAGTGAAATACCTGTAAATAGTTGTCTGGTACATATCATATTGGCAGCCATTAAAGTTTCATTTAATTGCACTTCTACTACATCTACTACTTCTACCACTTAAAGTAATAGTTGGCAAACAACATTTAACACTAATAAAAATGCTACACAAGTGATTGCAACCAGTTAGAATGATATTACATAGTTGCTTCATGTCAGCCATGCTTTAAGTGAGCACACATGTAAATGTTGTATAGTCATGGTCACTGGTCTCATGGAAAGCATTACCTACTAGTAAGAGGATTCATCACTGCTCGAATCACTATCAGATCCAAAATCTGATAAGTCTGAATCATCATCTTCGTCAACAGTTGATGTAGTAATACAGGAATCCATTTGGAATGACGTAGGCATTTGATTCCCGCTGAACCATGACACCACATATTTGCCATTGACCAACATCCAACCATGTTTCTCGGGGCTGGATGAAACAGGATTGGATATATGAGCATTTCTCCAAATTGCTGATACATAATTCACTCTGGATAGTTTTCTCAAAAGGACATCCTTGGAAGGAGGAAAAGCACTTGGATCACACCCTTTTATCTTGTCAAGTGAGCAGTTTGCCTTGGGGGCATATCTATCTTTGAAGACACTGTACCGAGCTTTGTTCACATAATGGATAGCATCTTTCCCATACATTGTACAGACAAAGTGTTCAATTCTAGAAACAATTTCTTCTGTTGGCTCTTCTAGCCTGTCAAGACTTGCAGATGCCCCTGTGAAACTTGTAGAAGACACCATTATCTGAAATGGGCGAGATTTACCTTTCCTTGCGAAGGCTGAGATATAATCACAACCTGTAAAGGCGTGAAATGCTGGAAGTGCTTGACAGATGTCTGTGCCAATAGTTTTGTGAGCAAAGTGAGCTAACATCAATGTAACGACGGGTGTTGTTGTTGCTACTCCCAATATCCATCCTCACTTGGGCGTTTGGCATGCGGTGGACGTGATGAAGGAGGAGGACAAGAACATCAGTATCAGATGCACGAACTGATATAGTTGGAGACTTTAGCTCACTTGCTATAGTGACGATGTGATATATGACTCTAGTGTCTGCCTCTTCATGTCCAGATTGAAGTTGGTGAACAACAGACCTAACAACTGCACTTGCAGTTGAGCAGAAAAGGTAACACACTTCATCAATGGCAACATATAAGTCATGTCCATTCAAAGTTGAACTGTATTTGTCCTTTGACCATTCATCAGCAAGGAAGCGAAGAAACGAGGTCTTGAATGATGGTGATTGTAATGCCTGACTGAAATCTTTCGGTCTTGTCTGAAGAGGGCCAGATATGGTTGTATTGAGTTCGCATTTCCCACGAAGACTTCTCTCACTGTCCTTGATAGATGGAGATTTGTACGTATCACACACAAAGTCCACACGTTTGCCCATCTGACATAGTTTCCAAGAATAGTGAATGCAACATCTCCATATGTGGATGGCAAATGTGTTTGTGACTGTATGAAATACATCCCATCAACGACACATGCATCGGGAGTGATTGTTTCCAGATTGTGGTCAATCTTTTTTTCAAGACAGGACAAAAGCTTTGATTTGTCAGTTTTGTTCAGGGAACCATCAGTGTGTCCGAGGCAGAGAGGCACGGGGGTTAGTGGATATTTCAGTACTTCCTCAAGGTCTAATTTTGATGTTGTTGCAAGGTAAAGTAAACGTCCAAACAGATCTGTTGTACACTTCAGGTCTTTAACCACCTTGTCTTTAACGGACAGGGCAGCCTTTACTCCAGCTGATGCAAAGTTTTTAACTTTACGCCTTCGAATTGGTTTTTCAAACCTGTCAGCATCACTAAAACATCCATCTTTGAACTGCTCATACCACTCCTGTCCTTTCTCCCTGACAGAGATTAAGTCACAGGCTATATCTTCAGGAACAGGATTACCTGAGCTGATGCAATACAGTTGTGATTTGTCACAGTTATCCCCAAATGGATTGAGACTATTTTCAATGGCCTGTTCGAGCTTTGCAACATCCTCCTGGTCCCTATGAACACGTGATGGTCTTTGGTCATGGGATATTTCATCGCAGCTTCTGATATCAGCCATCTCCAGGAGGTTTGAAACAACTGTGGTTCGCACTGATCGTGTCACCATCCAACGACTAAGAGCAGACATAGAGCGGGCGAATGCTCCTATTCCTGTTTTACGGGAGGCAGCATCGGCATTAATTGTTTGTTCAAGTGCCATATCAACTGGTACCCTTGAAAAGGATTGGGTAGATCTCTTGATTGCAAGTCCGCCATTCTCAAGCATTTGTCTTCCACCGGGATGTGTAATGTCAATGTTCACCAGTTTCAGGTAGTACAGTGTCATCCAGCGTGAATAGTTTGGCCTATTCATTGCAAAGAAGATTGGACACATCTGTCCAAGACAGTGCACAAAGAGATCCAGATCACATGTTCTGTAAGCCCTGCTGAACATGAGATAGAGATTGATCAGATCAATATAGATCATCCAAAATTGTCCAGTTTTTCCATGCTGCCCATTTTCGTGTCACTTGAATATGCTGCATATGCTTGTGTGATTCTCTGGAGGTCCTCATTCTCAAATGCACACTGAACAGACTCTGGTGTTGGTTTTCCTCCAAGTTCACATATGAGATTCTTCAACTCATCAGTGATATATTCAGGGTATTTGTCACAAAAGGATCTGAAGTGTATTTTCCAGAAGGCAAGTGACAGTATGAGATGAATCCTTTTGCACCTATTGTAATGTTTACCAGAAAGGAACCCATTCAGTGAACCACCAGCAAGTATACCAGCTTCAGCCAAGAGATATGGTCCGCCTGAGGCATCGAGGAGGTATCCCAGACATGCAAAGTAGGCTAGGCTTATGTGGAAGCTACCAAAGCATATGAAGAGGTTGTCATAGACGGGAGCTTCTTGGGCTTGGATTTTCAGAGCTAGTTTCGCAACAGCAAGGTCATAGGTTACCAAGCTGACTTCTTCTCCACATTCCCTTGCTACATCTTGGGACACTTTTAGGGTTTGGGCAACAACATTCAATTGTGTAGGTGGTTGTGTCAGATTTTTCATGTAACCCATCTTTTGCTGTGGTAACAAGTCTGCTGTTACTCTGCCATTCCAACCAATCCAAAGTGGTGTTTGTTGATTCCAAGAGAAACCCATCATCCACAACATGTCCACCTTTAGGTATTTTGCATAGTTATCTGGCACCACATCCTCTGCTACCTGGTATTCAAAAGTCTGTATTTTAGGCTTCTTCCTGTAAGGTGTAATGTCATACTGCCTACCTTGAAATGATCTCTTTCCTTTGCCGGGTTTTAGAGAACCGTTTGGTTCGGAAGCTTCAGATCCAGTGGGCATAAATGGAATATCTTGGTAACATATACCAAATGTGTCATGTAAAGTTCCAGCTCCTGATAGGGTTTCAGTATTCTCATCATAATTGTCCCAGGCTGTTCCAGTATGTAGACCACATTGTTTCAGAAGACCGTGTGGAACAGAGGAGTCAGACTGTTGAATTGTCTCTGCCAACTCAGTTTCGATCATCTCCACCATATGGTAACCAACACAATGGCCAAAATGATTTAGGATTTCTACCACCTTCCTACTGCCAGTCATACTTTTCAACCCCATTGCAAGTGTCAAATGCTTTGCTGGTTTAACAACCCCATTTGTTACAATGTACAAAACATCATTGGACACAGACTGTACGTGACGTTCAGCTTTGTAACTTCCTTCTTCACTCAGAGTAGAAGAGCCGGTAAAAAGGGTTCGGAAGAAAGCCATCAGATCCTCTGAAGGATGACCATCACCCTTTCTTATGGCATTTGTTAAAGGCAATTCTAAGTCGCCAGCATTGTCTTTTTGATTGAGGAGTTGTTGCCTTAAGATCAGGGCTGCATCAACTAACTTTGCTTTGGTAGACTTTTCATAAGCTTCAGCATACAGCAGTGCATCTTCGACAGACAGATGAGGAGCATGAATCACCTTCCCTTTCTTGTTTGACGACTTTGTACTTTTGATTTTATTGGCATATTTATCCAGTAACTTTGCTTCCACTTTCTGTGCGGTGTAAATCTTTTCACTTCCAAGCAATGTAACATACTTATGATGCAAGGAAGTTAAATAAATTGCACCTTTCTTTTCAATGATATACTCCTCAATCAAGGTTGACACTGACCGGAAAGCTTCACTGTGTCTACTGTCTTGGGCACCGCTGGCTGATTCTTCAAAAGTTTCATCTGTAGATCGGGACTTTATCTCTGCCCTTTTCAGGTACAATCTCCTACAAGAATGATGATATTTGACCTCTTTTGATATAAAGTCAATGTCATGAATGTGGGTCAATAAATCTTGATCACTTAGAATGTTAGCAGCAGTTTTTATATTACTTGCAGCCTCATGACTTTCACATTTTCCAAGTCGTTCTCTTTCCTTTCCATTCCGTTTCGTGGCAGTTCGGCAAAAAATACACAGAGTTTCAAAAATACCTGAAGATGTAACAGTCACACTTGGGTGTTGTGATCTTAAAGATAATGATGTACTTTTTGGCTTTTCACTTTCTTTTGGTATGGCGGTGAATTTCCTATAGCAAGTGGTGTGATAACCATGTGAATCATCAATGGCATCTAGATTTCGCAAGTATGTACACGCTGTTATATACTTTGACGAAGAGTTTTTTTCAAGTTTGTTTTTGGCAACTCCCTGTATAGTCTGCCAGGTTTTACTGTCAAAAGGTCTCACGGGCTCCTGGATGTCTGTGTCCACATGTAGAATGCATGTCAGGGGGAGATTACTCATTGCTGAACATTCGATTGATGTAATAATGTAGCACCTGAAACAGAAGAAGGGTTTATGATTAAGAGTTTCATACAGCAGAAGATAATAAATCATTAATTAATCACAGCTTAATTAATGATTAAATGGTTATTAATGTTTGAAACAACCGGATCCAGATTATTAATTTTCTGACAGACCTTATGTGTCCCTCATGTCGGGACTCCCTTCAGCTATACAGAGGTAACTGCAATCCATCCAGGATTCCATCATATTATTTGAGGTCATTATCATTTACTGGATCTGTTGTAAAAAAAGCATAAATCATTTATGCAAAGAATTTATCACCAACTTGAAAGCATAAGACCAAAATTGAAATCCAAAACATTTGACCAGCAGACGCATATAGAAAATACAGAAATAAAATTACTCGTTAGGAAAATAGTATCTGCTTCCAAAAGTTTGGCAAGGCCAGTGTTTGAATTGTAAGTTTAAATCAAGAGCAAATCCGTTTATTTACATTTTTTTACCTGTCATTTATACATTATTTCATTCCAGAACATTTAATAATGTAAATAGAAAAGGAATACTCACATAATAACCACAGAAACATCGATGAGAAGCTCCAAAACCACTGCACAATGACAGCCTGTGACATGTTTCCATAGTAAAAATGGCCGCCAATATGATATGTACCAGACAACTATTTACATGTATTTCACTCTTTATGACCAGCATGTGTTGAACCTAAATAAACTAGAAGATTTCTTCATGGAAACAATTTAGAAAGTATTAAATCTTTTGTTTACTGGAAAGAAAAAAACAACAAATGTTTACATCCCATAACTGGAACATCTGATCCAACATAATGGGTTTCCTCACCATGTAAATATTTTTATTAGTGTTAAATGTTGTTTGTCAACTACTACTTTAAATGGTAGAAGTAGTAGAAGTACAGTTAAATGAAATTTTTGCCCTAGCTATGTGTTAAGGACAAAAAAAATGTGGGTTCTCAGAATGGAAGAAACAAGAGTTATCTCCCTTTTCCGAAATTTAACTTTGACACCTACCTCACAAAACATGGTGTAGATCCATTAAAACTTTATAGAAAGGTATAATTCTTGTTACAAATGATTGACTACATATTTGTCAATCCAAAATGAGAAAAACATACTCTTCAATGGTTTATTTGCTTATATAGTAAAAAACGAAAGATGTGCATTTTACCATTTTTTATGTAATTTTTGTCTTTTCTGTGTACTGACACAGTAGTGAGTTCAAAGATGTACTTAATGTTATGATTTTATTAAAGCCAAATGTGTTGGCTTTCATATAATATATAATATGTCACCCTTTATTTGTATTTAATATGCAAAAAATCAACATTTCCAGTAGTGGGGTAGTTGGTGAAAAAATGCTGAGTCATGACTTCAGCGCCCTCTAGCGAAAATTGGTCAAGTTTTGACACGTAAGACTTACATATTCTGAAAATTCAGACATTTTCCCATAGGAACCAATGTTCAACCCTTTTGGACCTCTCGGGGTAAATAAATGGACCTTATCTCTTGGACTATATAAGACACTGTGTGATGATCACTTAAAACATGATGTTTTTGCGAACAGCAAAGATCCTATACAGCTGTTGTCCGATATACTCAATGACATTGCTGACCACGCTATTCCCAAGTCCTCTGCAATTCCACACATTCGTAAACCATGGTTTACTAATGAGTGTAAACAGGCCAGAAAAAGTAGGAAGAAAGCTGAAAAATTTTTCCGCAAACATCCTACAGTCCATAATTTAGACAAAATTAAAATTTTAAATGCCAAGGCTCGACGCGCACTTAAACAGAATAAGCGTCAGTCTTGGAGGAACTATGTTTCCAAAATAAATTCACGTACACCTATGTCCAAGGTGTGGAACATGGTCCAAAGAATAAAGGGCAAAGGTTCTAAATCTACTGTACACCATCTGAAGGATGGTGATAATCTCTTAACTCATAAAACTGACATAGCAAATAAACTTGGCGAAACGCTTGCCAAACATTCTTCATCATCAAATTATGTCCCTGAGTTTCAAAAACACAAGAAACAACAGGAGAAGAAAAGAATAAATTTTAACTCAGACAATGGTGAAGATTATAATGAACTATTTTCACTCCATGAGCTACATACCGCTCTTGAGCAAGCTCATGATACAGCAACAGGGGCTGATGATATCCACTATCAACTCCTGAAGCATTTGCCCGAATCGTGTTTGGAAACACTGCTAAATATATTTGATATGATATGGACTACAGGGAATTTCCCAACTTCCTGGCGTAATGCCATTGTAGTCCCCATTCCAAAACCTGGCCGGGATCATACCGATCCGTCTAATTACAGGCCAATCTCTTTAACGAGTTGTGTCTGTAAAACCATGGAACGAATGGTAAACAATCGATTAACATGGTATCTTGAAACCAATAACCTTATCACCAATATCCAATGTGGTTTCAGGAAAAATCGTAGAATCATTGATCATTTGGTACGTTTAGAGTCCTTTGTCAAAAATGCTATAGCAAATAAACAACATGCAGTATCGATATTCTTTGATCTCGAGAAAGCATACGATACCACCTGGAAGCATGGCATTTTGAAGGATTTACATGATTTTGGTTTGAGAGGCCGTTTGCCTCTTTTTATATCACAGTTTTTAAAAGACAGGCAATTTCAAGTCCGAGTGGGTTCTACCCTGTCTGACCATTATAATCAGGATCAGGGTGTTCCACAAGGAAGTATTTTGTCTGTCACATTATTTAGCATTAAGATTAACAGTTTATCCAAGGTTTTAAACAATTCCATTGATGGATCACTTTTTGTGGATGATTTTAATATTTCTTGTCGCGGTAAAAATATGCATACTATTTAACGGCAAATGCAGTTGTGTTTAAATAAAATAAATAAATGGTGTCTTGAAAACGGCTTTAAATTTTCTAAATCCGAAACTAATTGTATACATTTCTGCCGTAAATATAAGCCTCATAAGGACCCAGAACTATCTTTAAATGGCACTCCCATCAAAGTTGTAAAGGAGGCCAAATTCTTGGGCCTAATTTTCGATTCCCATTTAACATTCCTGCCACATATTAAATCCCTTAAAGCTAAATGCCTGAAGGCACTCGATTTGTTAAAGGTTGTCTCCAATTCAAAGTGGGAAGGGGATCAAACTACGTACGCTCCTTCACTTATACCGATCATTGGTACGATCTAAACTTTATTATGGTTCGATCGTATATGGCGGAGCCTGCAAAAAGCAACCTTAAACTACTTGATTCTGTTCACCACCAAGGGGTAAGACTCTGTCTTGCATCATTTAGAACCTCTCCAGTTAATAGTCTCTATGTTCAGGCAGATGAGCCTTCCCTTTCCCAACGCCGTATTAAATTATCTTTACAATATATTACCAAACTATATTCAAACGAATCTAATCCTGCATTTAACTGTGTCTTCAATCCTCTTTATGAGGATTTGTATAACAAAAAGCCTTCTCTTGTTCCGCCTCTTGGGCACAGAATTAAACCATTCCTTTCTGCTGCTGGCATTGAGCTGGAGAATATATCTCCTTCTCGTCTTCTTTCTTCTCCTCCTTGGCAATTGTCGAGGCCAGAAGTTGACTTAACATTAACCACATTTAAAAAATCCGAAACTAATGATTTACAGTATAAACAAGAATTTAATCAATTAAGAAAGAAATATAATACCTATAAATCCTTATATACAGATGGATCCAAGGACGGTGGCGCGGTTGCTTGTGCCACTGTCATTGGGTCCAAAACAATATCTTCCAGACTACCCAATGACAGTTCAAATTTCACCGCAGAAGCAAACGCAATACTAACAGCTCTTAAATATATTAATAAACACCGTAAATATAAACAATATATCATCTTTTCAGATTCTCTTTCGTGTCTTCAGGCTATTAAAAATCTTTCTTGCAAACATCCACTTTTATTAGAAATCATTGAATTGTACAATGAACTTGCTACTTGCCAATGCGACATCGTCTTTTGTTGGTTACCCAGCCACGTTGGCATTTCTGGGAACACAATGGCTGATATTGCTGCTAAGGCAGCACTCAACAAATCTCTGACACCACTTCTTATCCCATACTCTGATTACAAAGCTGCTATAAGATCTTATATCCGTGATCTGATGCAAAAGAAGTGGGATGCCCAAGTAGGTATCAATAAATTACATGAAATAAAACCCTATATCGGTTACACTTACTTGGGTTGTCAGTCCAGATTTGAAGAGGTCATCATACGACGATGTCGTATTGGTCACACAAGATATACTCACGAATACCTATTGAAAGGTGAGGATCCTCCATTTTGTATCCCTTGTGATGAAAGAATCATGGTTAAGCATGTCTTGCTTGACTGTGTTGAGTATTCCATCACAAGGGATAAATATTTTAAATCACGAACTATGAAGGATCTTTTTAATAGTATCAGTTCTCATTTAATTATTGCATTTTTAAAAGAATTAGATTTGTTAAATGATTTGTAAATACATAAATATTTTAAGATTGGAAGTTTGAATTAGTAAGTAAGATTGTTAGTGGCTGTATCCTCGAGGGGGGTTAAAGTACTGTAAAATTATTGTCCTCCTGAGAGGCAATGTAAGTCCCACAACATTCGAAGTAAATTAAAATGTTCCACTTTTTTAATCGTAGAATACCTGTTCTTTTAATGTATGGCTAGTTTTGCTAAATTGCTAACGGCTGAAGGGATGGTGTAAATCCAGCTAGGGTCCATGCAGGAAGCAAATGTACTGTAAGTCCCCATGGTCCCTAGTATGGTGATCTACCTTCAGTTGTTGGCGATCAATAGCCTGTTTTTTATATTGTATCGTCTTGTATTGTTCAAATGTTTTAGATTTAGTTACTAGTTTTATATCTATATCTGTGATACTCTAGTTATTTTACTGTCCTTCGTCGGCAGAATTTTATAATTTTACTTAAATTGTTGATATATTTATAACTTGCTTTAGTCACGATATGGCTGAAATATTGCCGATGTGACTTAAAATCTTAACTCACTCACTCGTTGACAACGGACAAGCTAGCCATTAAACGTCTTGTGTGTAACATCAACACAAGTCCCCGGCAGATGGGGGGATATTTGTGGCCTCACATTTGCTTGTGTTAGTCAAGTTGAATCTAAGTCGATGTAACACGTGTTCTGATTGGATAGAAAGAAGGGAGATCATTCGTGTTGCGATCTTTTGCCGCTAGGGGATTTTACGAGAACCGGGAAATATGGCCGTATTAGAACAGAGGTTCGTAGGAAGATATGACAAGTAACCTCTGTGTGAAGAGAATGGGCTCAGATGCAATGGATTTGTAACGGCCTTCGAGCAAACGGGCATGAGCTTAAGGCACTCCTCGCCCAAAACAAAATAATTTTCCTACAAGAGACAAAATTATCACCCAAATTCGCCTTTAAAATCCCAGGCTACAATTACATCAGGAAAGACAGACCTCGGCCAATAAACCTCCCAGGAACCCCAGCTGGGGGGCCTGGGGATATTTATCTCAAACAAACTAAACTATTCAGAAATTGATATTCCAACCACTAATCTAGAAGTCCTGGCTATCAAAACAACAATTAATAATAAATTACTAACCTTAATAAATATCTACAGAACACCTTCCATTAAACTTATATCTCAAGATTTGGACAACATAGCAAAATTCATAACGCCCAACACCTTTATCCTCGGAGACTTTAACTCTCACCAACCATTATGGGGCACCAAACCATAAACTGATAACAACGGCATTCTCCTATCAAACTGGCTAGACGACAGAAACGTCATCACCCTAAACGACAACCAGATCACCAGATACCCTCTTTCCCACGTCCAATCACCTACAGCAATTGATCAAACTATCACCGCGCCTACATTATCAAAATCTTGTCTATGGGAGGTACACTCAGACACCTGGGGCTGTGACCACTGCCCCATCAAAATTACCATATCAAGATTTCTTGCACCAGAACCACAAACAACCCCTAATACTACCCCCACCCCCAACACAGAAATCAAATACAACTTACAGAAAGCAGATTGGAACAAATTCACTAAACTATGCAAACAAGTAGACACATCTAATATTGATAACACCGATACAGAAACTTTTAACACACATCTCACCAACACCATTATTGACATAACAAATAAATGCATACCCACCTCTCGGACCACCCAAGCACAGAAAACAGTCCCATGGTGGAGCCCAGATATTATTAAAGCCAGAAAGGCACGGGAAAAGGCCCTCAACAAATCAAAGAGGGACCGATCCAAATTATATTTTGCCAAAAGACTCAGAAACGACACGAAACAACTAATCAAGGCAGCAAGAAAGGAATCTTGGAAAATTGTTTGCTCAACCCTGAGGCTAAAACAACATAACTCCAGGAAAATGTGAAAAAAAAAAATTAAGCTATTCAGGGAAATTCCAAAACTGTACTTCAACCAAACCCTCCGAACCTCCCCACAAATAAAGAAAAAGCTAATATAGCTGCTGCCCACTTTTAGAAAACTAGCAGCTCCACCAACTACACAGCACATTTCCAAAACATGGAACTCAATTTCCAAAACATCATCAAAAACCAACCACCCTACACACCAGAACCACTCACACCTACCCATGAACAAAAACATAAATATACACGAACTCAAGGCAGCCCTTAAACATAAAAAACAGTCAGACAACATCACATACACCATACTCAACAAACTACCACCAAACATGCTCAACTTAACACTCACATTATTTAACCAAATCATGACCACAGGAAACATCCCATCTTCTTGGAAAACAGCTAAGGTGGTGCCAATCTTAAAGCCGGGGAAACCCATCAACTCCCCAGATTCATTTCGGCCTGTATCACTCACTTCACATCTATGTAAAACACTTGAGTCTATAGTAAACAATAGACTAAAACACCAAATTCTAACCCATAACTTAATCAAGGAGGACCAGAGTGGCTTCACTCCAAATAGACAAACTTTAGATCATATTTTACATTTGGAGCATGATATAAAGGTAGCACAAGCACAAAAACAATACACGCTGGTCATTTTTATTGACTTTAGCAAAGCTTTCAACATGATTTGGCACAACGGCCTTATCCAAAACTTACAGGAAAATGCCATACACGGGCGTATTCTAAATTTCATACAGGCATTCCTTTACAATAGACCAATAATCGTCAAATCCCACATCAACTCACTAAAACAAACAAGTTAACCACCAACTTCCACCACAAAATAAACACAAACAAATCCACATGGGTCACATCTATCATAAAATCACCAATAAGAAAAATGCCCACATACTCAAATAATAAAAAAACATTGACACGGCCATAAACAGGCTAATTGCAGGCACTACAAATCTAAATTACACTTCATACAAACAAAATAGATTTCAGTTAACCATACCACTAATTGTCTTCCCCAACGTCCGCGCAACCCTCGCAACACAGCTGTCTCGCCTCTAAATGTAAACAAAGCAGTCACAAGCCCTCTCCTTCAAAGTCAAGCCACTTACCTAAGCCAGCTCACTCGCAGCACAAACCACCCAGCCTCGGTCCATGCCTCACCACCTCCTTCGCTCCCCCTACCCCATCCCCACCCCCAACCAACTTAACCCCTTTTTCTTTCCTTAATAAGCCCCCTTATTTAATACAGGTAGCTTATCTGCACTCACATCAGATGCCCCATATGCTATACATGTTTACATACCTACCCCACCTCACCTCCCACCCCACCCCCAAGGCCCCATTTACACTTATACCTACTATCGTTTAGTTTTAATCGCTACCTCTCTGTTATTAACTAATACTACGTGTATTTTTTCCTCTTTCCCTTTATAATCTCGGCTTTTTATTTATTTTCCTCTCATTTTTCTTAAACGTTTTTATAACTAAATTCTACCTAGGTTAATGCCCCATCATTTACATTTTTGGGGTATGGTGGTTTATTCCTTATTATAAACGTATTGATTATTATCCTAGATCCAACCTACCCCGTAGGCGACATTGGCTACAGCCAGGAGCCGACGTAAAACCTCAAATCATCATCAGCAGCATACATTGTCCTCTCCCACGTCCGCGCCCCTAGCAATCACTCCATCTAGATCCTGTTTCAACTATCACTCTCACCAACAATCTCCCACCTCTCCCCTCAGGCACGGACACCCACCCAATCTTCTTCACCAAACAAACTCGCCTTCTTTGCTCCCTCCCCCCCCCCCCCTTCTTTAAATCCTATTTGTTTACTTCTTAGGCCCCCTTATCTCTACTGCAATACAGCTTAACTGTATTATCTATACAAAGTCCACCTATGCTATACTTATTTCTCATTCCCTAGCAATTAGTTAACACTCCTTCTCTTAGTAAACCACAAACCACCTTTTGTTTTCCTTCCTTTTCCTTTATAAATTCGGCTTTTTGTTATTTTTCTCTTTTGTTCTAACGTTTCTATTAAAATTCATGTAGGTTAACGCCCCAGCATTTACATTTTTGGGGGTATGGTGGTTTATCCCTTATTATAACTTATTAATTATTATCGTGGCTCCAACCTACCCCGTCGACGAAATTGGCACCCGCCAGAAGCTGACGTAAAATCATCAAGCTCATCGTCGTCCTCACACATCACCCACTCTCTCATATAACCCAGTGCAACACCACCCAAGATCGTTTACTTACCACCATTACCTCTCAGATAACCTTTTGGGTCACTGAGTTATGTACTCGTGTGTTCATCTCAATTGGGTATCCTGATTTTCTTTTGAGTAACCAAATAAATTGTACTCACCTCACTCAAACTCAGTTTGGTGTTTTGCCATTTTCCATTAATTTGAAAACATAATAAAGTTTAAATGTTAGTGTTTGTTATATAAATTTGATCTGTAATATGAGCAACGATAAGAAAGACTGCAAATTGTCATGTTCATGTCCTGAAATAGAACCTCTCAATATACCTCAGTTATTTTATCTATCCACCGGTACGCAAGCTAAGATGTGACATTTTTGTGTGTACGCATGTAAGATCACATTTATTGAGCATTTACAAAAATTCAAGCGTAATTTACGCAGATACGCAGCTTATCTGTACCTCCACCCTCACAAACCCCTTACCGCCTTCTAGGCTCCCACCATACCCACCCACCCCCCACCCAATCTCAACCCTTTTTCCTTTCTTTATTAGGTCCCTTATTCATACCAGTACAGCTTACCTGTAACACCAAACTTAAGCCCAATTATGCTTTGCCACCCTACTATATCCCTCTCACCCCCACCCACCCAACCTTATTTACTATCTATTCAGTTCTAACACTTCTTCTTACCTAACAAACTGCTTTATCTTTTCGCTTTCCGTTTATAATTTCGGCTTTTACTTTATTTTCCATTATGTTATTCCAGGTAAGTTTAAAGCCCCTACGATTATATTTGTCGGGGTATGGTGGATTATTCCCTATTACTCCATTATTATATCATATATTTAAAACCCCACCTACATTGACACTACTAAAAGACTACGTTTAACCTCAAATTCAATCATTCTCCAGCCAAAGGTCAAGGCCAATCATCCCAGCTGAGCCACACTCGCAGTTATCGACACCTCTCCACGTACGGCCCCTATCTCACTGCCTTCAATGCTCCCTCTTCAACTCCACCTAACTTAACGCCTTTCTCCTTCCATACTAAGTCCCCTTATCTATAACATGCGGCTTAACTGCATCAAATTTATATAGCCCCACTATGCTTTACTTGTTCATAAAACTACCCTCCAACCCCCATGCATGGCCCCCATTTATACTCACTTTCAATTTTGTTATACCTCTATCAAGAGAAGAAATTTATAAATAGCAAATACTGCAGGGTTTTTTCACTTTCCCTTCATAATTTGGGCTTTTAATTATTTTCATCTCATGTTCTTACACGTTTATGTTCCAAATTCAGAAAAGTTAACTTCCCTTCACTTATATTTTTGGGTTATGGTGGTTTATTCCCCATTATTAACATATTTAGGAGATAAACCTAAATGAAAACTTTAGAGCTATTATAATTTCGTCATATACCTCTGATTTTCCCACACAGTAGGTTTATCTCCATGCTACCATGACAATTTTATGAACAATTTCAGTTAGAACTCTTTTTTTGGTTACGGGTCAATACGTGAAGCGGCCTCGCATTCCTATCTCAAGAGGCATCGCCCGAAACGGGATGATTGGTGGCAAACCGTCAATAACTAACAAACTCCAGATTCAGTAATAACAAATAACGTTTTGTTTTTTCAATGCATTAATAACCAATCATTAACTGATAAATTTGAAACCATATATCAAATAAGTTTAAAAGGCTTGGTTCACATTTGAAAATTCCACCGTCGACGCTTTCCCCACCAGAATAATGTCAGCAACCTCATGGCCTTGACCTTGTCTCGGAAGTCATTGTTTATGTTTACTTAGCATATTCGGAATTTGGAAAGATGCGACAGGAGAGCTTCTGACAGTTTGCGCAAGGTTAACCTGATTGTATGACTGAGATAGCATTTGATATCTAATTACTGGTACTGGTACAAAATTTAAGAGTAGAGGCGTTTTTGATGTAATGAGAAGTCTGCGTTGTGCCGAATTTAGATACTGTTGAATTTTGCGCCCTGTGATGATTTCACGAACCTCTACGTCTGCGTGACAGAAGAGTCACTGTGGTGGTGAATCTTACACACTCATG
This sequence comes from Haliotis rubra, assembly GCF_003918875.1. Taxonomy (NCBI): domain Eukaryota; kingdom Metazoa; phylum Mollusca; class Gastropoda; order Lepetellida; family Haliotidae; genus Haliotis; species Haliotis rubra. The sequence continues at coordinate 3,714,537 of NW_025766558.1, read as the reverse complement.
TGTGTACTTTGTGCTCAAATTCGATTCTACAGATATTATTTTCTACATTTTGGAAAGTGTTTTGTGACCTTGTGGCTTCAAAGTGTAGTGGATTCAAATTGAATCGGATTCGCTGGCATGTTCGCGAGGCTGTTGACAAAGAGCCAGATTTGTGGTGATATTTCCGAAAGGATGGAACATGACATGAGGATGTACCTCTGGCATAAACACGGTAAGGTAATCAATTATATTTTAATAGACTACTTTAGATCAAGCTACACTGCTTGGATAAAAGGGATCATGACAGATAAATCATTTTTTCAACGATATTATGTTTTTAGAAAAAAATATGTTGGACTTAACAGAACGGTTTTAAGTTAATTTTGCAGATTCTGTAAATGTGTTTTACTACCACTAAATTTGAAACCGTACAAAGTTCTAAAAAATATATCATTTTGTTTGAATTGATAACCAAACTGTTTATTATGCATTGACATAGTAGAGATGAAACCCCAGTGAGTGGAGCTAATACGCAGTTGCTGAGCTAGACAACCATGTTGCCATGCAGGCGTCATAGGGCATTGTTTCGAGAATGTGCTTTCGAACAAAATCACATTACATTACGTAAAAGGGTATTATGACGTATTTTTAAAGTTTGTGGTGCTGCATTCTAAAGGTAGGCCATTTATTTATGTGGACGGAAGGCATTAACATTTCTTCGGGTTCGATGTTAATGCATCCTCCGTTACCGGATCAAGATCAGTGGCGATATCGTTGACAAAAGCTGATAATAAACTTAAAAGATTATGTAGCAGTCAATTGCTTAATCTATTCTGACATAACATAGAATCAACGTAAATATATTTTTCTTGTTGGCTTTTTATGCAGAAAGCAGACGATGTTTTGATGTTGTTCGACTGAATATTTGTTTCCATGCTTTCGAAACTCTTTTGTATGTATAAACACCTATTGCATTGATTTACGCAAGTAGTGAGTCGAGCCCCTCCTCGCAAAATCCATCTTTAAAGACATATATGTAATTTCCGACAGCAAAATCGACGTAATTTATCAATGCATCGGTGTGTTGTTTGGTGTCCGCCATGTTGGTGTAGTGCATTACCGTAAACCATGTATAATTGCGCACGGAATATCAGAGACCTATATAACGTGATAATATACCTCTGAATGACTTTAATTAACCAATCACAATCCAGTGTTTATTGAAGTCATGGTAGAATCATTATCATATTAGCTCCCACCTACCCCGTCGGCGACATTGACTACAGTCAGAAGCCGACGTTAAACACTCATCATCATCATTATCATCATCATTATCTGACTCAAACCTGCTAAGACACCGAAACAAGAATCTGTATCGAAACGTCGCATCATCTGAATAAAGAAGTTGTTCATCCATAAAGTTTGTCCTTCACCAAACATGCCACTCAAAGACGTTAATGCATCATCATTCTGATATGTTATCATGTTGATACTCTTTATCTTGTGTAAAAGTGTATTCCAAATGTTTTATGTATATATTTTCTCTAACAAAACATGCGTTGATATATAAACCACACACTATTAAGATATGATTGCACATTTTAAAGATTAAATGGAATAAATGAAGTTACCTTTAAGCAAAGAAGTCGCTTTCCTGATGACAGAATTTGCTGAAAATATTCGACCCATTCCAAGCTGGAATCTGAAATGAATATTTCGTCAATTAGTTAGCAACATATTCAAACTCAGGTCACAGATTGGAGGAAAACCAAGCGAAAATTCAGAAATCAATTTGCCAGTAAATAGGTTTTCAAAGACCATTTGGCACCCTTGAAGAGCAACCTCCTCGTGGTGGGTGCTGGGTAACGATGATAGCTCTTCGCCTCGTGTGGACCCGGGGTCGAATGTATCCACAGCACTCATTGTTGGTTGTAGGATGCGACCGAATTGTACAACCTGTTTGCCATAGGTTGCACCCCTGCGTCGGTGGAGGACAGAATTCTGGTAGTTGAGTGCAAATGAGCCAGGAACCGTGTTTCTCTTGTCCAACACGCCACCTCGACACATACTTCACCTTGGGTAGAATAGGCCGGTACTATCAATCGGCTCGTTATAGGGGAAAATGTTGGTACATTAAAACTTTTTATTGGAATGTTCGTGCTGTTACCAAGGCTAAAGATTACGAACATTGCCAAGCTGCTCAACATATAGCACTTGATTGGCTACTGACCCAACAGTGTTGCCAGATGTGAACTTGGTCGTTATTCACTCATGATGAAACTCAAGGAGTTATTATTCACTATGGGCTTTGGATTGTCTTGGCTGGTACAAGGTGTCGAAAATGTTAACTGATTTCGGAATATGTTCAAACAACGATGTGTGGATATTGATACCAGTCATGGACTGATTATCTAGGGCAGTATTCTAAGTCGAAGTTTTATAGACAAATGAAAGAATTTCATGTGTATGAACGCTGTTTATCATCACTAAATGTTTCCGCTTATCGCATTGCCTGTTGTAATTACAAATTCCGTTGCTCAAATCATAATCTAATGATTGAAGTTGGTAGAAAATATAAGATTACACCAGAAGATAGATTATGTCCATTCTGTATAGTACCTGTGCAAGTTTCATATTTTATTACAGTGTCCATTTTACTCAGATCTGGGGGAAATATTTTGCCAAACTATTATTGTAAATCTCAATCTCCAAGCAGACGAGCCTCTAAAACGATGCCGTATCAAACTATCTTTGCAGTATGTTACAAAACTTTATTCAAATGAGTCAAACCATGCACACAAATGTGTGTTTAATTCCCTATATGAGGATCTGCATTAAAAAAAGTCTTCACTTATTCCGCCTCTAGGAATAATTGTAAAACCATATATTTTTGCTGCTAACATTGAGCTGGAAATTATATCTTCTTCACGTCTTCTTTCTTCCCCTCCTTGGCAATAAGTGAGGCCAGATGTTCAGACTCCCTCTCGTGTTTTCAGGCTATCACAAATCTATCTTGAAAATTTCCAGTTGTAATTGAAATTATTATCCCCCGCCGCGCGTTCAGTGCGAAGCGGGGGATATAGTATTAGGCTCCGTCCGTACGTACGTACGAATTGGACTATCTTAAGAACTCGATTCCTTTCATAATTGGTACCTAGGCTCATCACAGCATAAGAGTGAGTGAGTTAAAATTTATCGTCACATCGGCAATATTTCAGCCATATCGTGACGAGAACAATTAATTGGTACACATAGTAAGGAATAGTAAATTAAAAAAGCCTGCCTACGAAGGACAGTAAAATAACTAGATTATCACAGAGAATAATTTAAAAACTAGTAATTATATCTAAAACAGTTTAACTATAGTTGACAATACAATATAAAACCGGGCTATAGATTGCTAACAACTGAAGGTAGATCACCATACTAGGGACCATGGAGACTTACATTACCTTTGCTACCTGCATGGACCCTAGCTGGATTTACACCATACCTTCAGCCATTGGCGTTTATACCGAAAAGTAGCCATATAGTAAAATAACAAAATTTACTACGATTAAAAACCTGGTATACTTAAATGTACCTCTCAGGAGGACAATAATTTTACGCTACTTCAACCCCCTTTGAGGGCACAGCCACTAACAATCTCAGTTATTAATCTAAACTACCAACAATAAAATATTTCACTATTTACAGATCAGTAAGCAAATCTAATTATTTTAAAAATTCAACTATTAAATGATAATTAACATTGTAAAAAAGTTCCTTCAAAGTTTTGACATTGAAATATTTATCCCTTGTGATGGAATATTCAACACAGTCAAGCAGGACATGCTTGACCGTGATTCTTTCATCACAAGGGATACAAAACGGAGGATCCTCACCTTTTAATATGTACTCATGAGTATATCGTGTGTGGCCAATAAGACATTGTCGTATGATGACCTCTTCAAATCTGGACTGACAACCCAAGTAGCTGTAACCGATAGTTGGTTTTATTGCATGTAACTTATTGATACCTACTTGGGTATCCCACTTCTTCTGCATCAGATCACGGATGTAAGATCTGATAGCAAGCTTTGTAATCAGAGTATGGGATCAGAAGTGGTGTCACAGATTTGTTGAGTGCCGTCTTGGCAGCAATATCGGTCATTGTATTCCCAGAAATGCCAACGTGGCTGGGTAACCAACAGAAGACGATGTCGCATTGGCCAGTTGCAAGCTCATTATGCGATTCAATAATTTCTAATACAAGTGGATGCTTACAAGAAATATTTTTAATAGCCTGAAGGCAAGAAAGTGAGTCAGAAAAGATGATATATTGTTGATATTTAGGGTGTCTTGTAATATATTTTAAGGCTGTTAATATGGCGTTTTCTTCTGCTGTAAAAATAGAGCTGTTATCTGGTAAACGAGAAGATATTGTTCTGGATCCAATGACAGTGGCACAGGCCACCGCGCCGTCATCCTTGGACCCATCTGTAAATAAGGATTTACATGTATTATATTTACTTTTTAATTGATTATACTCTTGTTTATATTGTAATTCATTAGTTTCTGCTTTTTTAAATGCTGTTAGGTCAACTTGTGGCCTAACCAATTGCCAAGGAGGAGAAGAAAGAAGAAGGGAAGGAGCTATATTTTCCAGCTCAATGCCGGCAGCAGCAATAAATGGCTTAATTCTGAGCCCAAGAGGCGGAACAAGAGAAGGTTTTTTGTTATTCAAATCATCATAAAGAGGATTAAAGACAGTGAAATGCAGGATTAGACTCGTTAGAATATAATTTTGTAATATATTGTAAAGATAATGTTATACGTCGATGGTTAAGAGAAGGTTCATCTGCCTTGACGTAAAGACTGTCAACAGGAGAGGTTCTAAAAGACCCAAGACAAGTCTTAGGCCTTGGTGATGGACAGAATGTAGTAGTTTTAGGTTGCTTTTGCAGGCTCCACCATATACAATGGAGCCATAATCAAGCTTGGGGCGGACAAGTGATCTGTAAAGGTGTAGGAGCGTAGCTTGGTCCCCTCCCCACCTTGAATTAGACACGACTTTCAATAAATCGAGTGCCTTCAGGCATTTAGTTTTTAGAGATTTGATATGCGGAAGAAAAGTTAAATGGGAGTCGAAAATGTGACCTAAGAACTTGGCCTCTTTTACAACCTTGATGGGAGTGCCATTTAAAAACAGTTCTGGGTCTTCATGTGGTTTATATTTGCGGCAGAAATGTATGCAATTAGTTTTTGATTCAGAAAATTTAAAGCCGTTTTCAAGACACCATTTATTTATTTTGTTTAAACACAACTGTAGTTGTCGTTCAATGGTATGCATATTCTTACCGTGACAAGAAATATTAAAATCATCCACAAAAAGTGATCCATCGATAGAATCATTTAAAACCTTGGATGAACTGTTGATCTTAATGCTAAACAATGTGACAGACAAAATACTGCCTTGTGGTACACTCTGATCCTGATTATAATGGTCAGACAGAGTTGAACCCACTCGGACTTGAAATTGCCTGTCTTTTAAAAACTGTGATATAAAAAGAGGTAAACGACCCCTTAAACCAAAATCATGTAAAGCCTTTAAAATGCCATGTTTCCGGGTGGTATCGTACGGTTTTTCGAGATCAAAGAATATCGATACTGCATGTTGTTTATTGACTATAGCATTTTTGACAAAGGATTCTAATCGTACCAAATGATCAATGGTACTACGATTTTTCCTGAAACCACATTGAATATTTGTTACGAGATTATTGGTTTCAAGATACCATGTTAATCGATTATTTACTATTCGTTCCATGGTTTTACAGACGCCACTCGTTAAAGAGATTGGCCTGTAATTTGACGGATCAGTATGATCCCGGCCAGGCTTTGGTATAGGGACTACTATGGCTTTACGCCACGAAGTTGGGAAATTCCCTGAAGTTCATATTGTATCAAAAATATTTAGAAGTGTTTCCAAACATGAATCAGGTAAATGTTTCAAGAGCTGATAGTGTATATTATCAGCTCCTGTTGCTGTATCATGAGCTTGCTCAAGGGCAGTACGTAACTCATGCATTGAAAATAATTCATTGTAGTCTTCTCCATTGTCTGATGTAAAATGTATTCTTTTCTTCTTCTGTTGTTTCTGATGTTCTGAAACTCAGGGACATAATTGGACGAAGACGAATGTTTGGCGAGAGTTTCACCAAGCTTATTGGCAATGTCAGCCTTACCAGTTAACAAATTATCACCGTCCTTTAAATGATGAACTGTAGATTTGGAACCTTTGCCCTTTATTCTTTGTATCATGTTCCACACCTTTGACATCGGTGTTCGAGAATTTATTTTGGAAACATAGTTTCGCCAAGACTGACGCTTATTCTGTTTAAAACTGCGTCGCGCCTTGGCATTTAACATTTTAAATTTATCTAAATTATGGACAGCAGGATGGCGGCGAAAATATGTTTCTGCTTTCTTCCTACACTTCCTGGCCTGTTTACATTCGTTATTGAACCATGGTTTACGAATATGTGGAACCGCAGAGGACTGAGGAATTGTTCTGTCAGCAATGCCATTAAGGATATCAGAAAACGACTGAATAGGATCTTCACTGTTCCTAAAACGATCACGAGTTAATTGTTCAGCACACAGAGTCTCATATAATGACCAGTCAGCCCTGGCAAAGTTCCTTCTCGATAAAGGTGGATCATCACCAGGGTTAACTGTTTTGAGAATGGTGGGGAAGTGATCACTCCCACACAGATCATCATGGACCATCCATTCGAATTCATTATACAAGGTTGAATCGGTGAGTGATAAATCCAGGGAAGAATATGTTCCCGTAGCTGGATGTAGATAAGTGGCTGAGTCGTCGTTGAAAATACATAAATTGTTATCGGAAATGAATTCTTCAAGGATTTTACCTTTGGTATTAATATGAGCATTTCCCCAAAGCGGGTTGTGTCCATTAAGATCGCCCATGATGAGACATGGCTTCGGAAGTTGATCAAATAGATTTTGAAGATCGGACTTTTGAATATTGGAAGAAGGAGGTATGTACAAGCTACACAATGTCAGTGCAATGTGCAGGGTCAGACGAACAGCAACAACTTGAAGATCTGTATTTAGAGTGACAGGGCTATGAATGACACTCTGATGTACCAAAATAGAAGCGCCTCCAGTAGCTTTATCGCCTGGAGGGGAAAAAGAATGATAATCATTATACCTTCTGAGGTCAAAGTTATCAGTATTTTTAAGATAGGTCTCCTGGAGACACAATGCTGACGGTTGAAGATCTTGTATAAGTAAGTGTATTTCATTGAAGTTATTCCTCAGTCCTCTGCAATTCCACTGAATTAGATTGGTCAAGTGATTCATGGTGGCTTAATTGGAGTGAGTCCACGTGGATGTGAGGAGGAACTATTTCCCCGCCTGTCCTGTGAGGACAGTGTAACCTCCATATCTAGAGGTGCAAATGTATTCTGTGTTAAAACATCATGAGATGAAGGGACAATGGGTTGTTTGTCTCCATTTAATCTCTTTTTTTTCTTCTGTTTTGAAGTTTCACTTACTGGTTTAGAAACAGTCGTTTCAGCTTGATGCTCATTGTGATTTTCTGTTTGAGAAGCAGACGTAGAGTGTGTGACTTTCGGAATACTCTGAAGGGCTGAAGCAGAAGGAATTGGTTTAGGTGATGTAACCTATGTCAAGTCGGTCTGACAGGAAACGGAGGACGTTGCTACAGAGCGGGTGACTGCAGCAGAGTAGGTCAGATTTGATGGAGTCTGAGTTGATGGAGTGAACAGTTTCTTTGCCTCAAGGTATGAAATATTGTTTTGGCATTTGATTTTCAATATCTGTGATTCCCGTTGATACACGGGACATGACCTTGATGAGGCAGAATGGGGACCATTACAATTGGCGAACTTATACTCTTACTCACAGTCAGAACCATCATGTCGATCACCACAACGATGGCAGACTGAGGAGTTGCGACAGGATTGCGAGCCATGCCCGAAATGTTGACATTTAAAACAACGGAGTGGACTGGGGACATACACATCCACTCCGATGTTGAAATAACCAGCTTTGATAGACTTTGGTAGAGATGATCGGTCAAAAGTCAGTAGATACGTGTTAGTTTTCACAATAATTCCTTCTGTCTTAATCGTAAAACGTTTCACTGCAGATACACCTTGATCTGCCAACTCTGAAGCATTGTCCTCCTCTGACATATCAGCGAGACAACGTGCTCTGTCTCGGATAATGCCACGACAAGAGTTAGGCGTCCTGTGCACAGATACAGCAACCTCTATGTTTGCAAATGTCTTGATCGACAACAGATTCAGAGATTGCTGCTTCCGTGCACACTCGACAAGAAGCGAGCCACTACGGAGACGGGTAACATTTGTAACTTCTCCACAAATTCCGGAAATGGCCTTTGAAATTGCAAAGGGATTAAGTTTAAGTGGAAGAAAGTCCGAAACCTCAATAACAACAAATCTAGCCCATGAGTCACTGTTAGAAGACACATGTCCAGTAGAGAGATCTAATTCCTCTAAGCGTCTCTTTTTTTCATTTCTAGTTGAACCAGATAGTGGAAGTGCCATGATGAAAGGAAAAATATTCAGCACCCCTGCTCCCCACCCACCACGGAGTGTCAACAAGGACAGTGTCAAATAGCACCGGATATCCAGGATGCCGACACCAGGGATACAGGGTCGTTATACTCCAGAGAAAACAACACAAACAGCTGCATTTGTCTACCAATTACATGCCCGACTGGTTCGGCCCAAGACAATAAATTAGAGACATGCATCATTTGGCGGTCATTATCACCAGATTGGCCCATGAGCCACCGCCTTCTGGCAGAGGACTCTAGGCAAATGTATATAATACTATAAGTTTGAAATGCAACATTCGATATCAGCATTATGTAAATGTACATTAACATAAATTTGAATGTTGTCCATGCACAGGGCATGGCGTGCCCAGCCGATTGGTAGAATCGAGCCAGTTCTACCACCCGTCTAGGTGAAGTTAGGGCCGAAGTGGTGTGTTGGGCAAAGGAACGCTGTTCCTGGCACCTATGCCCTCAACCACCAGAATCCCTTCCTCCACCGACACAGGGGCGTAACCCACGGCAAACGGGTTGGTGGACCAAATATCCCCCCGGGTCCACAACGGGGGGTTGAAGTTCGCTTAGCGTGACCCAGCACCCACCACGAGGAGGTGGCCCTTCACGGGTGCCCACTCAAGAACCGTTCACTGGATTTTCTTCATATTTAAGACCAAGCTTTATCTAGGGAAGGTGCAGGGCCCAGTCTATTTTGGCGACCTTCACTTAATTTTTCAAGGTTACAGAGACACTTTGAAGATTTCAGCATATTAACCTGCAGGTTATGCTTGTCAGTGAGATACCTCAAGAACCATTCACTGGAGTTTCTTCATATAAGAAACCAAGCTTTATCCAGTGCTGGCGCAGGACCCAGTAGATTTTGGTGACCTTCACTTAATTTTCAAGGTCACAGAGATACTTTGAAGATTTCAACATGTTAACCCGAATTGTCAGCAAGATATTTCAAAAACGTTTCACTGGATATTTCTTAAATGACTCCCCTTAAATCTTTTTCAAAAAGCAATTTCTTTAGTACTATTTTTGCATATTTCATTCACTATGACATTCATGTCAAGGTCAAAGTCAGTCTTGAAAATATATGTGTGTTTGAACACCTAAAGAGCAAGATATCAAGAGAGATTGACTGGTCATGTTTTTGTTGCCATTTAACTTAAACTTTCATTACTTTATAACTTTGATTTGATAATTTGCGGCGGGGGATTATGTCACCTTAGTGAAAATTCTTGTTGATAATACAATGATCTTGCAACTGGCCAATATGACATCGTCTTTTTCTGGTTACCAAGGCATGTTGGAATCAATGGTTACAAGATGGCTTATGCTGCTCCTAAGGCAGCACTCAACAAATATGTGACACCACTTCTGATTCCATACTGTGATTACAAAGCTAATATTATATCTTACATCTGTGATCTGATGCAGAAGAAGTGGGTCACCCAAGTAGGTATTAATAAATTACATGAACTAAGACCCTATATTGGTTACACCTACTTGGATTGTCAGTCCAGATTTGAGAAGTTCAGTATACGCCGTTGTCATATTGGCCATTCAAAATATACACATGGCTATTTGCTTAAAGGCGAGGGTCCTCCATTTTGCATACCATGTGATGAAAGAATCACACTCAATCATGTTCTGCTTATCTGTATTGTTTTTTACATTACAAGGAAAACATTTTCAGTGTTAAAGTGTTAAGGATCTTTTTAATAATGTTTAGTATCATTTTATTATCGAATTTTTAAAAGAAATAGAACTGATTGATAGATTTTGATTCATATATTTTGTAGATAAGTCCAATTTTATTATTGGTGGTTCAAATTAAAAACTGAGCTTCTGAGAGGATTAACGTATTCTAAAATTATTGTCCTCCTGAGAGGATACGTAAGTCCCAAAACATTTAAAGTAAATTTTGATCTACCACATTGTTGAATCGTAGTATTATTGTTATTTTAATTTGTGGCTGAATCTATGCACAATTGCCAAAAGCTGAAGGGGTGGTGTAAATCCAGTGAGAATCCATGCAGGTTTCAAAAGTACTGTACAAGTCCCCATGGACCCTAGTATGGTGATCTGCCTTGATTTGTTGGCGATCTACAGCATATTTATGTATTGTATTGTCCAAATAGTGCTATTAACTTTAACATAACATGCTAGTTTTAATTCTAACTGTGAAAGTGTAGTTTTTTACTGTCCTTTGACGACAGGTTTTATCATATACACACATTTTTTAGCATCGTCAAAATTGTTCTCGTCACGATATGGCTGACACATTGCCGATGTGACGTTAAATATTAACTCACTCACTCACTCAAAGGCGATTTGGCATGTCAAACAAGACACTTTGCAGATATTCACCGTTATTGACACTAAAGGTCTGAATTAGTACCCCAGTAACACCTTCCGTTTTCAATATGATAAGTAATATCTCAGAAATTATTCATATTTACCCAAGTTTGGCCTTTTCTAAGTGTGAGAATGCTTGCTTAGGATATTTGGCTATTTTGTCCATCAGTTTGGTTGCTGTGTTGACACTGTCCATTATTTCCTTTTCTCCCACTGGCAAGGCCACGATACTTTCAGCAGATAGTTTCTGTAATTTCCAAATATACATGCTTTTATTATGTTTCAAAACACGAGCCGCATCTTCCCCTTTTTCATTTTAATGCCCCAAACCCTCCACATAAGAAACATGTATCAAGAGCCATTTTGAGTTTACCAAGTGTCTGTTGACCTCACAAATTGATGTTTTGTTTGTTTTTGTTTTTGTTTCGCACTGTATTCGAACAGTAATCGAGCTGTATGAAAGCTGTATGTAAAGAAGAGTTTGCAAAATATTCTATTTTTGTGAGCCTAACAAATGCATGTAACAGACAAGTGGTATTATTATATTATTGCGACGTAGAGATACCGTCTTACCATGTAGAAATTCAGGGCATCAGTGTTTATTCCTTCTACCAATGCTTGTGCATGATTCACAGCTTGCTGAAGACGAGTCACCCAAGGCATACCCTGGAACTGCTGAGTCAGCATATTTAGTTTCAAAACCGAGGAGAGGGCCGCATCTGTTTTCACTGGTAGATCCTTTACTGCGTTTGCAAGAGGCTCAAAGTTGCTCTTCGTTGTTTTGCCATCAGGTTCCAAAAACTGAGAGGTCATCTTAGTGGCTACATCAGTTATGGGCTTCATGATTTGTTTTGCCATGCTATCGAAGACCCCTGTAATGTTTTGGGCTAACCCAACGCTTATGTCCTGAAGTGGAAATTAGTTTTTGTCATAGGAATGTAACATTTGCTGGGTTTAAACAAAACATGAAAGGAAAAACTCGATTAGATTTTATACCTACCTTAAGCATGTTTGCATTGTACTCCAGTCTACCCTTGTAACAAATTTCAACGCGGAAGATGTCGAAGAAAAACTTCATCAAGCTGATGTGTACCTCGGCCCATACTTTGTTATCGATATCGATATCCACAAAACCGCTTAGAGGCCCTGAAAGTAGATAGATAGTGAGAAACAATATGTGTAATTGAGAGTGATACATGTTTGCATCTTATGGACGAACAGAAGCTGTTTCTAATTTAAATACACATGCATTGGTTTCAGTAACAGGGACGTTGTTTCAAACAAGGTAAAAATGGTTAGTGGTTGAACTACTAGACAGGAAAAACGTAATACATAGCGCAACTTGGTTACCTGGGTTTAAGCAAAATGCTATAAATGTAATGCTTTGCTGATACAAACTTATTTACAAGAGAGAATGTCGACAACGCAAGTCAGCCTATATTTGTGATCGTCCTTTTCAAATGCTGTTTGATAGCTAGAACCAGGAACCAACATACTATCATTATGCATTTTACACAACTTACGGAAAACTGCTGATATTTCATTTTGAAACAGGACACCGAAACTGGCCCCAATGTCACTGTTCCCTATCTCTTTTTTCCAATCCGCGCCAGGCAAAGCTAATCTAAACTGGAAGAGAACAGCATCTGACACACTTCTCCTCATTCTGGCAATTACTGGCCATGTGTAAGAGTGGCTGAAACAAAAAGGAAAATACCAGTTTCAGGAAATACCCTCAGATCATCAAGATTTAAGTATTTAAAACAGCTGTGGGAAAAAAAATGAACTGTTGTAATGGTTATTAACACATTATTAGTCTATTATAATATATTTCGCTGTACGTGTTTGTGGACTATCCTGTACCTCAGCATGATGTCCTCTTGTTCACGTGTTATGTTGTTTGCCCTTGGGTGCTTGAGGTACAGGTATCTGGCTGCTCGTCTAACACTCTGCTTGTCGTCTCCAAGAGCACTCTCAAGCAATGCTCCCGCACTCTGTTAAAATGTTATCAAAATTCTCAAGTCGTGTCGTGTTGAGTATAAATGATTGCAACTGAGCAGCTGTAGAGCATACTGTAACTGACTGAGAAGGATAACTGGAAATGTAAACAGCAATCATTTACTTTGAGTTTTATACTTATAAAGGCTTTGAGGTTATCTGTAGGAATTATTATTCATTATTACATTAGGTCATTTAAATTTGTTTAATAAATCTAATATTGACAGTGGCTCGATATTAGGGGTGGGTATTGCAAGGAATTTTCATATTGGGATAAATTGCGATGCGAAAGCATGTATGGCGTTATGTATTGCAATAAATTGCAAAAAGTTTCCTTTAACAAAAACATACGTATAATCGAGTTAATCCTTGATCTATAATCATGACAAAATAAAATGTAAATAATGTTTGGCACAAATAAAACAAGGAAAGGAACAATTTATAAAACGGAAATATCCGAAGATTTCCGAGTGTTACGAAGTTTTTCGAATGCATGTTAAAATACCGGTTTTCGATCAGCGTATCGTTTTCATGTCTGAACCGGTAAATACCGGTAAACCGGTTATATTGCGCAGCCCTACTGGATATATACATACCTATGCATGTTACATACAGATTACATGCTTATATATAATGATTGATAATGACATTTCTGACTATCACATGTAACAACTGGAAGGTTCCTTTGCATAAAAGAAACTTTAAGTTTGTTGTTCTTGGTTGCTCTTTTACCTGGTTACACCGATAGTGCCTTAGTGCCTCAACTGCTGCACGTCGCCAGTCGTGGTGACCGTGTCCAGGTGAAGTAAGGGAGATAATTCTGTTAAGTGATTGTGGATGACCAGCATTTCCAAGGCTGTGGAGCAGTATCTTCTTGGAGATAATGTAGTGACTATCCTTTTCAATACGGACTGACCTTTTGTGTCTGTAGTGAGGATCTACGAACATAGAGCATACACTTTGAAGTAACGATGTATATCTTTGGGCCAAGTATATCTCAGCTGAGTGTGTGAGTCGTCTACTCAGAGACGACCCTTTAGCATGAGGTAATGGTAAGCCGGGAACAATGCCCACCCAGACACATAAAACCCTCTTTGTACCACCCATGCCTTCATTGCATTAGTGCCCAACATGTTCGAACATGATGGTTTAAAACTGCAGCGTTATATACTGAACCGCAAAAGAAACGTCACCTTCAAAACAAGATGCAACATTGTGTCCTCACAAGGTGGTGTTTTTATTATGTTTATACCGTTTTGTTAACATCCTTTTCAATCCAAATTGACAGCTATTACCAACATCAGTGTGTATTCTGATACAAAAGCATATCGACGAAACGCACCTAAAAGGCAGGCGTGGTAAAAGGTTCTGAATAACATTCGTGAAAATGGAAATGCAGTGCATATAGCCACACACATACCAATGAAAGCGACTCAAAAAACGCCTGAAATAGTCTTGTTTTGACACAATCGCCATGTCACGACTTACGAGAGATCAGAGGACAATCTACCATCCGCAGGAGAGGTATCAGGTCACTAACAGCATCCAAGACAGTCCACGCAGATGACGACCTTAAGTAACACCACAACGTCAATTGACAGATTGTGCGCAACCATCGCTTCACCAGAGCGACGGAAACACCACGCCAGTCCCATTAGTGACAATGCAGTGCGTCGACGTTTGCGTGGAAGAAACCTCTGCTGTCACAGACCATATCGTGGTCCTGTCCTGACCGCTCGTCACCGCCAAAACAGACTGCAATGGGCAACTCAGCATCGAAATAGGAGTTATCCACAATAGAGAACTGTGCATTTTTCTGATGAGAGCAGATATTGTGTTTCGACAGCCGATGGCAGAGTGAGAGTATGGCCAAGGCGAGAGAAACGGTTTTCCAATGAGTGTATTGTTGAAAGAGAATCGTGGGGCGGTCCAAGCATCATGGTGTGAGGTGCAATTGGTCTGAACCACAGAGTTGGCACCGTGGTGTTCTAGAATCTCAGTCCAGGATGAGGAAATAGCGTGACAGCTGCTCGCTATATTGACCCAAGTCATAAGAACCCATGTTGTACCATGGACGTCACAGAAATCACATGGCGGAGCAACTTGGACAACATGGCATCCAAACCTTACAATGGCCAGCACCCAGTGTACATTTTAAGTCCAATAGAACGCCTTTGGGACGAGACTCAAAGAAGACTGAATGACCTCCAACCAAGGCCAACAACTGCGGCTGGACTCGATCGAGCATTGGCATAGCATGGATACACGGGCCTATCGCCTTCATCATCCGGATATTTTTTTTTATGTACAGGCGATGCAACGCCGTCATTGATATCCATGGAGGCCAGTAGTAAGACGAAGGCGGAAACGGACCACTTCCCCTCATGGTGACCCCTTCGAAACTCGCGTAAGGATTTGTTGCTCTCTGTATATAAATCACGCAAACATCACGGAGTTTTACCCCCTGTTACAATTTCAACATCTTCGTTTGGAGATGCCTCCCTAAGCAAGACTTCGATATATAGCGTAGAACGTGGTGGCATCGTTTCTAAGATACTGAACACAGTATCGAAGGTTGGAGCGTCGGTCGACTCGATAGCATATGACATGCCTTTCCCGATATGGTTCTCACAAGTACACTCGTTCTTTGCGATGGGACGTAAGCCCCGAGTAGAATCCCATTATTGATTACTTTCGTTACATAATGATCCTTATTCTCCGTAAACACATAGGTAGAAACGAGGGTGATATTGAGTACCCAGTCTATTTGGGGTGATATCATCATCCATTGGTAATCATCGGTAAGGATAAGATGGCAGAACGTGTTTTTTGAGAGACCGCTGGTCTCAACATCGTTTAAATCACCGAGACCACCATCTAATGCTGCATCCGTTTAATATTGTTGTTACGGACGAGATTGTATTGAATGTTGTATATGAGTCCCCGGTATCGACATCGTTTAGATCTCCAAGGTTACCACCACCACAGCAAAAATAACAAGGATTCCAGATTTTTGGAAACCTACATGAAACGGGACAATGTCAGAATCATGTAGGTGTTTGTTCACGGAAACTATGATTGTTGGTTTCGGGAAGTTTTCATTGATGGTCTCCATAAGTGAGAATTTGAATGAAACGATCGTAGAAAAATACATATGACTCCATATATATATAAGAAAACGGAAACATAATTGAAAGAATATGGATACTTAAGATTCTACTCAGTCTCCTTTACGTTTTGTTTGCTGAACTTACGGAAATTTATATGTTACTGAGAAACTGGTTTGGCTCCATTGGATTTCAGCTACCAATTGGGTTTCCGGTTGTTATATTTCTTTCTGGAAAGATACGATGCATATCACGATATGTTTACTTTAGTTAGTTTTTAATAGCAACACAAGTGACAGCGTAAATTTTGACATAACCGCCAAAAGCCAGTGAAAATTAACAATTTTAAGGCAAACGACACATATCGCGATACGGAAAAACGTATCGATATATTTATCGTTAGATAAAGTATCACGATTATCGATACCATGATATATCGTCAGTCTGTACCCGTCTGTATGTCTGGCTGTACGCCGTTGTCTATTGATATGTGTTTAGTGCGTGCGTGCGTGCCTGCATGTATGTATGAGAATAAGAAAGACCACCTGATCTGTTTCATATAACTCGAGTTAACCTTTGATGGTATACAATGTACATCATTACAGAGTCACTATGGTCATATGACAACATGGGGTATTCTTTCACTTCTTTTGAGTAGTAGATGTTTCTCTTTTTGTGTCGGAGGGTTGGGTAGCCTAGTGGTTAAAGCGTTCGCTCGTCACACCGAAGACCCAGGGTCGATTCCAAGCATGGGTGCAATGTGTGAGGCCCATGTCTGGTACCCCGAGTAGTAATGTTGCTGGACTATTGCTAAAGGGGGCGTAAAATCATACTCACTCACTCTGCGTGTGTCGAGTGTTTGAGACTGGATGTGTGTACCGGTCTGTACCTGTCTGTACGTGTATCTGTCAGTTTGTATGTCCCGATCTACGCCTCGTGTAGAGTTGTAAGACGAGCTATTTAAGTGCCACATGCTGCTGATACATACTGGTAGAAGTAGCTGGGAGTGGTTATGCACATAAAACATAACTGTACAAAAAAGGACAATGTGTCCGTGAATGTTAACGAAGAGAATTTAGTTTTTTGAAAGCAGCATACTAGTAATACAAGCCACAACACTGACTGACTGAGTTTGGTTTTACGCCGCTTTTAGCAATATTCCCGCAACATCACGGCGAGGGACACCGGAAATGGGCTTCATACGTTGTACCCATGTGGGGATTCGAACCCGGGTCTTCGGCGTGACGAGCCAACGCCTTAACCACTAGGCTACCCCACCGCCCCAAGCCACAACAAATTATACAGCAGACATAAAACAGTTTTAAGTTTAACTTCATTTGCCAGTGGTAACAACTGTCAGGATTAAAAGAAAATGAAGTCAATGTACGTCTAAATATGTTTGCCTTATAATCCTAGCATAATTAATTGAATATTATATTTTTATATGCCCTTTCGAACCCCATAAAGTAGTACACGATCTGTCTTCAGTGAATTTATAAAAGGACTGTAGTTTCTAGATATGTTATAGAATACTTAAAATTGTTGCAGATATAAACGAAAATTTGCTGTCAAGTAAACAATTAAATAGTGTGGACTTACTGGAACGAAAAAATCTATACAATGTTATTAAAGAACCTACTAGAATGACTAGAACCACTGCTACGCTAATAGACCCTGTGACAGTAAGTGAGGACATATCTATTCGAGACAGCGGTGTTGTTGAATTGGATAAGAAAGTTAGTGATCATAGAGGAACTTAGATTTCGTTAGACATAAATGTCAACACCAAAATGTGTTTTACTAGACAAGTATGGTGTTACAAAACTGGTAATTACGATAAACTCAACATTCATATCGAAAATACCGATTGGTTTGATATGTTTAACAACTGTGAATGTGTTGATGATGCATGTAAAGTCTTCCACGATGTTTTCATAGGATATGTTAGTTCATGTGTATATTCTAAAACTGTAACGATTCGTCCTAGTTCGATACTGAGTTGAGACGGGAATGCAGAAAACAGGATAGAATGAGAAAGAAAGCAAAAAGAACTGATAGTGAAAGAGATATTCAATTGTATAAGAAAGAGACAAATAAAGTTAACAATATGAAATACCATGCAAAAGAGTATTTTTATTCCAATCTTGATGATTTTATCACTGAATTACACTTTAACAATAAACCCTCCTACTGGAAAATGCTGCGATATGTTATAAAACATTCAGGTACAGCAACTTGCATTCCCCCTCTCAAACAATATCCTAATGATGATGACCCGTCGCTTTTCTCAGATATTGATAAAGCTGAATTTTTAAATAACCACCTTGCCTCGATCTCCTGTGTAAATGACGAGAATATGGCTCCTCCTCCATTTGATAGACGTACAAAATCCACTTTAGAATTTATAACAGTGACTAAACAGGAAATTACAGATATAATTAAATGTTTGCCACTGAATAAAGCTGCGGGTCCCGACAGAATAAGTCATAAGCTTT
Source organism: Haliotis rubra (assembly GCF_003918875.1). Classification (NCBI taxonomy): domain Eukaryota; kingdom Metazoa; phylum Mollusca; class Gastropoda; order Lepetellida; family Haliotidae; genus Haliotis; species Haliotis rubra. The sequence goes on along the minus strand of NW_025766558.1, from coordinate 3,695,983 downwards.
TAAAAGAAACTGTTCATTCAATAAGTGCGCCATTATGTTTGCTTTTTGAATTGCCATTACGAAAAGGTGTGTATCCATCAGAATGGAAATTAGAACATGTAATGCCTGAATTCAAGAAAGGTGACAAAACTAAAGCATCAAACTACAGACCGATATCCCTTATAAGTTGTGTCGGTAAACTGTTTAAGAGAGCTGTATTTAAGCATATATCTAACTATTTCAACGAGAACAAGTTATTGTACAAATACCAAGCTGGTTTTTCAAGCTGGGAGTTCACCTGTCCATCAATTAATTGAAATATATCATCAAATATGCCAAGCTCTAGATGATAAGGACCAATATTGTATGGTCTTTTGTGATGTTTCGAAGGCTTTTGATTGTGTTTGGCACGGAGGGCTTATACATAAATTGGAAATGTATGGTATTAAAGGTAGATTGTTAGAGTGGTTATGTAATTACATATGTAATCGCTATCAAAAGGTCTTTATAAATGGAGCCCTGTCTAAACCAAGGCTACTCCAAGCTGGAGTCCCACAAGGATCAGTGTTGGGTCCGTTTTTATTCATTGTTTATGTAAATGATATTGCTGACGACTTAGATTGCATAACGCGACTATTTGCAAATGACAAATCATTAGACAAGGCTTCTGGAAATCGTAACAGAATAGAAACCTCATTAAACATAAATCTCAGGTTAAACGACTAAGCAAACAAGTGGTTGATATCATACAACTCAGATAAGACAGAATCAGTACTTTTCTCACTTAAAGATGGTATTTGCTCGATTAACGTACTATTTGACGATAAGATTGTTAAAACGGTAGAAGATCATAAACATTTGGGGATAATACTTTCATCGAACGGCATATGGTCCTCCCATGTATTTAATATGGTTTCCAAAACCTCTAAAATGATTTACTCCATGAGAAAACTTAAATATATTCTTAACAGAAAAACACTTCTAAAGATTTACACACTTTTTATTAGACCACACTTTGAGTACGCATGCGAAGTCTGGGATGGCTGTGGAAAAGAACTAAGTTTAAATTGGAAAGGCTCCAGATGGAAGCTGCAAGAATTATTACATGACTTCCCAGATATTCTTCTTTTAATTCACTATATTATGAAACAGGCATGGAAGCACTATCAGAGCGTAGAAGAATAAGAAAATTGTCTTTGTTCTACAATATTCAAAACAACAAAAGTCCAATCTACCTAAAAAAAATAATTCCTCAGAACGTGGGCTCCAGGAATCAATATAATCTAAGAAATTCAGGCAATATCTGCTTGCCAAGAACAAGAATAAAACATTCTCATGAGTCGTTCTTCCCACCAACTATAAGACTGTGGAACAATCTACCTACAGATGTAAGAAATTGTACTTCACTATCAAAGTTTAAATCCAGCATAAAAACATCATATAACTCAGCTCAACTGTACTTTTCTTACGGTATTAGAAAATTTAACATAATGCATACTCAACTATGTTATGAAGCTAGTAGATTAAGTTACGATCTGTACAGAGTAGGGCTAATCACTGATCCATCCTGCGCATGTGGAAACCCATGCGAAAATGCTCATAATTATTTCTTAGAATGTTCTTTACACAATCAACATAGAAAGATCATGCTTAAAGCTATTCAAGATGTATGTGGTAGAAATTCTGTGATTACAATATCTGTTATTTTAAACGGCATTGCAGATCTGACAAATCATAAAAATGAAATTATATTAAAAAATGTACATCAATATATATGCAAATCTAAACGATTCCAGTAGTCTTCTCTCTATACACCTTTTGTATTATAGCATTTCCCCCTGTTAACTTTCAGTGTTTCTCTGTCTCTGTTTCTAATAATTGCTTGTGATGTAATTAGTTATTGTACATATCTTCGGAGAGGGGTTTTATAAGTTGAAAGAACTTGTCCCCGATCCTTTTCACATTGTAAATAAAATATGTTTAAACTAAACTAAACTTAAAATATAAGTGATCGCACACCGCGTTCATCCAACTCGGACACTCTGTTACGGCTATCTCTGTGCTCTTCTATACTGATTACTGTGTACTTGCTGTTGTCTGCATTTGTCTTGATCAATGTTAATATGATTTCTGAAAATGTAAACTTTGATCGATTTATCTCAAGCGAACATGACTGTTTTGATCAATGACGTCACACTTCATTACAGTTAACGTGTTCACTGGTGCATATCGGCATTTGGACATAAACGTCTCATTGTTTGAGTATGATAGTTCTGTTAATGCTATCCCAATACAATTGTGCTCTCAAACGATGTTGAGACTATTCCAGGGCCTGGAGTGACTATGAGAGACTTGAATGCTGTGAAATCTGAAATAAAAGCTGATATTCTCTCCGAAATTAGAGAATTAAGACAAAGTATGGTTGCAGAGGCCTGCCATTAAAACTAAACTGCTACGTGTACGTTTCTCGGAACATCTATAACGGATATACGCAAGGACAGAGATCATCAGTGACGAGCTGGCTACTATGTACAGCGACATCGACGCGCTTACCCAGAAAGCTGACGATATTGATTCTCATATTGTGAAACAAGATGCCGCTATCAATAAGCTCGAAGCTTTCAGCCACCGGGATAATATTACGTTTTATGGACGTGCAGAATCAAAAGACGAATTATGTGAAAAACGTAAGGATGCAGTGGTTTCAGTGCCTAACAATTTGACATAAAATAGGCACTGGATGAGATCAGACATTATACATGCGCATCGAATCGGCAAAAAGCAAACAAATCCGGAGAGGCCTTGCCCCTCGGTTCTCTCTGACAGATAAATTGGTCGTCTTGGCAATTTTCGTATATGGGAATTCATGAGATCGACGTCCGGATTTGATTTCGGTTGCAGTATCCCTTTATTATCTAATTCAAACAATTTTCATTTCCTCTGTGGTGTCATAATAATCATTCACAGTTATCTTTAACGCTTTCACCCATGAATGAAGTGTCACCTGTATCATCGATCAATTGGGCTTCATCGTTAGGACCTGGGAAGTCGTCCATTTGGATATCGTCACCATCCATCATTGTTTATATTGAACATATTAAACATACTTTCAATATAAACGATGTTGTCGCAATAAGGACACAACTTAAACTTTTCCTAAGATTGAGGGATCCCTTGGGGGCCAAAGGCAATCCGTGACGATCACGATTAATTCGAGCACTTTCGATGAAAACCAAACACGGTTGGTTCACTTCCCTAATCTAGGCATGCACAACGTCATTGTCCCTGGTGCCTGGTACTTGAAGAAAACAACGATAAAAATAAGCGATAAAGAGGTGCTGAGCGTTGATAATTGCAATGTGTTTTAGTTACATAGACCTCTGGTGAACCACGAACGATAGGGAACATATGAAATATCAAGAACTGGAAAAAAAATCCACATTTACAACCTTGTAAATGTCTTGTAATGATGGGGTTTACCAGACATCCACAATTTTGTAAAGATGGGATTTACAAGACATTTACAATTTTTTAAATATGAGACAAAAATTTACAATTTTGGAAATGTCCACAATGCAGAGATAATAGGTGGGTGATGGTAAATGATTGTTCTTTGTACGTCCCGAGACGTTAATTGATGAGTGAGTCACGTCAGTTAAGATTCACCAATTAACAGCCTCTGGAAGTAAGTTATTTAAATCTGCTGAGCCGTACGTTGGTTCGATATGTCCCGATGTGATCATCGCTCTAATACACCTGAGAGATTCTTCAACACGGTGGTATGCACAGGCGGTGATTGTTGTATTGTATTGAACTAGGTTGATTGTATATTGTTTTGTGTTGAGCAGTCAGCTTGTATGGTATGTGTGAATGAGGAACCTCGCGTATTATGATATTGAAATCCAACTGAACTTAACATTATTCCATGTTCAATATCACAATGTTGCTGAAATGGTAGTATACAGAAGTATCACATTTTTGATAATCCCTTCTTTTATGCAGATAATGTTAAAAAATGAACGAATAATGTCATGCTTCTCTCAGAGTGAGGGAAGATAATCTATATAGTGCTTCTAATCAAATTTTTATTCGTCTATATTGATGGGAACACTAGAAGAATATGGGGATTCAAAAACAAATTTTATTGAAACATACTACGTACGTGATAAGAACTCCCTGTTTATTGCAGAGAGTGGCATCATGATGTACATTGTTCAGGATAAACAAGCTGATTGAATGCTGATTGATTCCACCACTTGGACAATGGAGTGGATTTTGACTTTGTCATACTGAAGTTCTTTTACAGATAGAATCTGTCTATCAGCCTGTTTACACTTTGTTGATCTTACTCTCCTGCTGGCCACATACAACGGTGTGCTACGTGCTAAATTACCTGACTGTTCTAACTACCGCCCTGTCGCACTCACATCTTGTTAATCGAAAGTCTTTGAGAAATGTGTATTTAAATATTTATTCAATTTCTTAAGAGATAACGACTTAATGACAAATTTACAATCAGGATTCATGCCAGGAGACTCCACAACAAATCAATTAACCTTTTTGTACAACTTTATAGCCAAAGCTTTTGTCGAAGGAAAAGAGGTAAGAGCAGTCTTCTTCGACATAAGTAAAGCCTTTGATAAGGTCTTGCATAGTGGAATTATTTATAAACTGAAAACCTATGGTATCCAAGCCGAACTATTACAATGGTTTGAAAGTTATTTAGAAAAGAGAGTACAACTGGTCGCAATTAACGGCTATAAATCTGACAAGAAAACTGTACTAGCTGGAGTACCTCAGGGCTCTGTCCTTGGACCACTTCTTTTTCTGATATACATCAATGATATTGTATGTGATGTTGACAGTAACATTCGTCTCTTTGCGGATGTCACCTCATTATATGTTATCATAGACGATCCATCAGTTGCTGCTACCTGTCTTAACAAAAATCTAGACAGAATTTCACAATGGGCCCGTAAGTGGCAGGTTACATTTCATCCAAATAAAACCGAAACTACTCAGTTCTCACGTAAAAACGAAACCGTCTCTAAAACCGAACCTATTCATGGACGGAACAATCATAAAAGAAGTCAAAATTCATAAATATTAAGGATTAACAGTCCAAAGCGATTGTACGTGGAATTATCACACTAGTGATAATGTACGTAAAGTTCGCCCTATGATCAGTTGTCTGAGGAGTTTTAAATACCGATTATCGAGTAAAACGTTGGATATTATGTATAAATCCTATATTTTGCCAATATTTGACTATTGTTCGCACATTTGGGATAACTGTACTTCTGAGCAATCCCGTACGTTAGAAAATTTACATCTTGATGCTCTGAGAAGTATATGTGGTGCCGTTCGTGGCACAAGTCATAACAAACTGTATAATGAAACCAAATCTCAGTCCATGCAAGATAGAAGGAATTGCCAGAAGTTAACTTTTTTCTATAAGATGTACAACAACCAATTGCCAAAATATCTTTGTGACCTGATCCCAAACTCCGTCTCCGGAACTACAAACTACAGCTTGAGGAATAACTCTGAAATACAAGAAATTTACAGTCGCACTGCCTCTTATGCTAAATCCTTTTTACCTGCCACAATAAATTTATGGAATGCCCTACCAAATTCCAAAGCGTCATGTAATCTCACAGAATTTAAAAACCTAATTACAAAACCTGAAAATAAGATTTACTTTGACCTTAATTATGGCACTCGTTTTTTGCCAAATCGTTCACTGCCGCCTCAGGCTCGGATGTAACGACCTAAACGCCGATAAGTATAACAGACATTTAATAGACAGCCCTTATTGTTCTTGTGGACATCAGAGTGAAAACGCCCTACACTATTTCCTTGCAGTAACTATACTCAGTAACTATACTCGGATATGACTTAATATGTATTTTTACACTACCGGTTATAACCTGGATACCATTCTTAAGGGAAACAAAGAACTTACTCCCTGTGTAAACCAGAAAATAGTTGAATCCGTCCACGATTATATAACCAAGACACAACGCTTTAAATTTTCTCAACAACCTTCTCAGGATTGATTTATATTTCTACAATGGCTTGTGAGACACACACAACTGTAACTCTCTAACTTATGACTACTTAGAGAATAGTTGTATTTCATGTAATTTTAAAAATATTATATTTATGCAATGGTCAGTATCGATGACGTCAAACCCTCCATTTTCATGTTGTATTATATGTTGCATGGGAGCGGTGTTAATATAAGCAGTAATGCTTGTTCACCAATCCCAATTCATCTTCATGAATAAAAATCAAATTACCTGTTGTTGTTGTTGTTGTTGTTGTTAATCTGCTGCTTGTCACTAAGCATGTATACTTCTATTTACTCGGTTGTAGTAACTTTTATCGGTTCTTACCCAAACTGCTGACAACTAGGATTAGGTACACCATAATGTATGTCTACAGTGCTTCCTTTGCCATGATGGTTGGTGAAACTTTAGTAAATGCCCTCGCATTTTTGGGTAGCAATTATCTTTTTTCTACATTACGATCATCGATTGCTAACACCGTCGTACTGCACACCTTCCCACACACAGGGACTCGATCCGAGCACCACTGTGTTAGCTGGATTGCTAGCCTGACGCTTTAGACAGCTCGCCCACCATGCTCTCCTTTCAGGAAACATTGGCAAGATAGACTCACAGGGGTTCTCGGTGGGTTATGGGTAGTATTCGGTACTATCTATTCAGTTATAGTGAACTATAGGCCATCGTTGACCAAAAAAATAAAAGCGATGATTGTATGAGGGTATCAATTCAATTTGCTTTATTTCAAATAAATTCTCATTCGGATAGGCTTTCGAGCTATCCCACGGATGAGGCCGATGGCCTCAACTTTCCAAGTATAGATGAGCACACACCCATCTCCCAAATCCCTAAAGTTGAAAACCAAAATATTTAGGCATCAGCCTCTTCGGATTTATCTTCAAAGTTATCGTGCGCAGAGTAAGCTCCGTTACGGAAAAAGACGTGTGCAGGGTTAATTTATTCTGGTCGAAAAGGATGATAAATTTCACTACACCTGGATTAAAGGTATAGGCAGACTGTTATACGACCAATCAACGATTAGAGCAAAGAAACACTTCTGCGAACGATGTATGGTAGTCTGTCTCACAGTCCCTGAACCATATTATTTTCCCTAATGCTTAGCCCTCCCTGCAAGGCTAAAGCCCTAAATGAAGCAAGTCTGGTCTTCTGAATCTCTGGTCTCACTTGGGCTCCTTTTCAATTTAAATGGGTTTATTTGCTACTATCACAATTATATGTATTCAGAGACTAAACGTTAGTCTATCTGTATGGTCACAGTTGAGCAGATCTTTTAGGAGCGCACAAAGAGGAGTGCCGAGGTGGGGGACAGACCGCTATCAGGATCGACATGCTTAAAGAAGATTTTAAAATTGATCAACCGTAACAAACAAATAACTGTGCCCTATGTCATTTACTCTGATTTTGAGGCCCTCATCAAACAAATCACACACGTCACGCCTGCCAAGTATGAATGAAGTTTCGCGTCCAAACTGCAAGAACACCAAGGTTGCGGGTTTGGTTAAGTGGTCATCTGATACGATGGGAAAACGAATTCCCCCGTGATCTATAGAGGCCACAAGTTCTCACAACACAGCTACAAAGAGAAAACAATCAGGGAAACTTTATCAAACATTATGCCCACGCGCATGACGAATGATGACTTGTGAGCTCATCGTAAAGCTAAGAGGTGTCACGTGTGTAACCAACCCGTGAACGGTCACAGGTCATTACAGAGGCACTGCCCACAAAGCGTGTAACTTGCAGCTAAGAACAGATCCCTAAAACATCCCCATCCCTGTGGTGTTTCAATATCTTTGCGGCTATGATGCACACCTCATCATGCTGGTCATCTCGAAATTCGATAGTCACTTAACATGCATCCCCAATCATGTGGAAAAATACATCTCATTATCGTTTGATGGTCTGAAATTCATAGACAGTGCCCAGTTTCTGCTATCATCGCTCATCAGTTTAGTGAACGCGAACAGCCCGGATGCCTTCACCATAAATGAATACACTGACATGTCAACTCGACCTTTGTTGCTAAGCAAGGGTGTCTATCCCTACGGATAGATGGGCGATTGGTCTAGATTCACAGAAACGCAATTAACTCCCATTGACGCCTTTTATAGTCGCTTAACCGAATCGGAAATAACCGAAGACGGTTACACCCATGCCGGATAAACTGGGCAGCAAGGATTTCGGTGATTATCACGATCTCTACTTGAAAACGACCATACTACTGCTCGTTGATGTGTTCGAAATCTTCAGAAAGACTTGTTTGAAACAGTATGGTCTAGACTCAGCGTGGTATTTCTCCAGCGCGGTTCTATCTTTGGACGACTTGTTAAAAAAGACAGACGCGGAATTGTAACTTTTGATGAATTACAATATGCACCTGTTTATTGAGTGAGGATTACGCGTTGGTATGTCAATGACCAATAAGCGATATGCTAAAGTTAACAATAAATACATCAAAGGCTATGACTCGAGTAAACCAGCCAACCATATACCATTTGTACGTCTGGGCCATGCAACCCGCTTTGTGCACTGACGGGTTTGAATGGAGTACCTCCGATGTTCATGTGAATAGCATTCCAACAGATTTGAACAAAGGTTACATACTCAAAGTGGACGTTGAATATCCAGTAGAATTACAGCTATCCCTTAACAGTTACCTCTCACTCCCGAAAGATTGAGGGTGAACAAAGATTGGATGTCTGAATATCAACGAAACGTGTTGGGAAATAAGAAACTGACCAACGTGGAAAAACTCGTACCAAACTTGATGGACAAAATGAAATACATCGTTCACTATAGAAATCTGCCACTTACTTGACTTTTGGTATGAAACTTAAAAACTACGTAGAGTTCTTAAAATATGTTATATGTTGGGATTACACCTTCTTTGTAAAGTACAGATTCTAGTACTTTTTGTTGGGTTGAGTCCCATCCGGGATTCGAACCCACACCCTCAGAGTCAGGTACCTAATTGCCAGCACACAAAGAAAGTGTAATCCCAAATATTACATAAATATACATTTGACCACTTTCTAAATGAAATTGTGTCATTTCTTAGAGTTCTTAAGTTCGATCAAAGTCCTTCGATGGGTCCTTACATTAGATTGAACACTGATCTGAGAAAAATCAGTGATTTTTAAAAAAAATCTTTACACTCATGAATAACAGCGCCTTCGGCAAAACGATGGAATATTTAAACTTAGGAAAGTACATAGAGAGCCTTTAACATAAGAAAGATATTCGATAATGATTTGGTGGCATTGCACATGAACAAGAGTTGCATCAAATTCAACCGGCCAGTCTCCGTGGACATGAGTATTCTCAACTTATCCAAGCACTTGAAGTACGACCCAAACTCAAGAAGCAAACTGGCGATGGATGCGAGGTATTATATACCGACATCAATTCGTTGTCATTGGGTATTCAAACTGAGGACATGTACGAGGACATGGCGAAAACCAAACACCTGTATAATACGAACGATTGTGTGTCACATCAACACAAGTTCCTGGCAGAGGAGGGATATTTGTGACCCAACATTTGCTTGTATTAGTCAAATTGATGTAACACGTGTTCTGATTGAACAGAAAGAAGGGAGATAATTCGGGTTGCGATTTTCTGCCGCTAGGGGATTTTACGAGAACCGGGAAATGTGACCGTATCAGAACAGAGGTTCGTAGGAAGAAATGACAAGTAACCTCTCTGGGAAGAGAATGTGGTGAGATAAGAAAGGCTAAAGGTGTGAAAATATATGTTGTGAAAAATCAAAATCAAACACAACCAATCCAAACAGGTCCTGTTCAAGAAACGAACGTTCAAACACGAAATGAATGCACTGAGGAGTGACAAGCACAGGATATACGGGATAAGGTTAACTAAAACACCATTGTCGCCTATGGATACGAAAAGATTCATGGATTGCCAATAATGGCATATCAAAGAAGACGAACTCTATTCGTGCGAGAGGAATTAATCATCATAACCCACCCTAAGTACTATACGTTTGAACCCTAACATATGTATATTATGTGGAGATTGATCGAGATACGACCCTGTACAATAGTCTAGGTCATGTGGGTACTGAACGGTTAGAACAACTCGTGGATGCTTTAGTTGAGTATAGCCTCAAGGCAAGCGAACGCCTTTCCCCATACGGAACCTACTCCTTAGCCAACTTCGATCGGTTTATGTTAGACCCTAGCAATCGTGAGTTCGTTGTACTATTACGGTTCCACTGGGAGCCGAATTGGACAGAAATCACAAAATGAGGGAAAGTGGTCCCGTTACCCCATCGTCTAACTACTAGGCCACACACTATACTAACTTTGAGGTATCCTCATGGAGCCATTTTGGTGATTTTGTGCATGTGAATTCTAAATGTGATTCAGGAAAATGTATTAACAATATTTGTCAAGCTTGAACTCAGTGCTCCGTTTTGATTGTAAATTAGAGAGAATAATAGTGTGTGCTTTAAGAAGCCTCTATCGGTGTGGCGTTTCTTTTGCGGTTCCGTATATCTCTCTGATTTGCAGTTGAACTTTATGACATGTTCGCGTTCACTAAGTGATTCAACAATCAACTAAATTATCCAAATGACCTGTGTTCTAGCCCCAAAAGACAAAAAATACAGATGCATCTAAAATATCTTAAGTATCAGTATTTTGAAACATATTGATTGTTTGGGCATGCATTACAGTGTATATTTCACAGAACAACAATGAGATCTTTACGCATTTCGTGTTTAGTGATCCAGGTCTCAATCTTCTCAACCAGTCTGACAGCATCTGAAGAATTTGAGTAGAGGTGGAGGTTCCTGGCAAGAGATCCCACAGCCAAACACGCCCGAGTTTGTACCACTGTCAGGTTTATTGAACCTGTCAAACATACAAGATTTGACATATAAAAGCCCGATACATACTAGTAAATATGCTTTCCGTGGAAAGTGAATGTTAATTTTTCGAACCACTGATAGTGTTGCATATAGATTCAGAAAAAGCATGGATCCATGTTTTCTGATGATTATAAGTGCCATTCTCGTGTAACTGAACATTGGTACCCATAATCGAGCTGCAACACCAATGTGAGAAGGACATATTTTTATAAATCTACAACACAGGCATGTAGCATATCGAAATGTACCTTGCGATGGGTGATTTACAACTACCATGTATGAATCCCAATCGTACATGTATGCATAATAATTACTATGATCATAACTGCCTCTGCCAAAACCGAAGTTTTGTATTCAGCCCTGTCTGCGTGTGTATATTGATATGTTAGCAACTTTACTCAAAAACTACTAAATGGATTTCCATCAAACTTACTGGATCTCTTGAGTATGTCCCCAGGGCAAATACATTAGATGTTGAAGAAAGTACACTCTTCAAAAAAAAAAAGAAAACGCAAAGCAAAATATCATTGAAAAAATTGGTCTTATTCATTTATATGTACATCAACGAAAGTAAACGGTACAACATTGAAGTTATGTAGAGCAATACATTGGTATATCGTGCACATTTCACAAGCATGACAGTCAACATAGTCATTACTGCTGTCAACGAGGTGGCGTTGACATTACTATCTTGTATGACCACCTCTTAATGCCAGAACTGCACGACACCTCCTTGACACAGGTTAAATCATTTGTTAGATGTTTCGTTATGGAATCCTTATACATTCCTCCTGCAGCATGTTGAACAACTGTTAAAGGGTCAATGGCACATTAACACTTTGACGTACATGTTTATCGATTTGATCCCACAGATAATCAATTGTTTTCAGATCTGGGGATCTGGAAGGTCAGGGGAGGACATTGGTGTTGTTATTGACCAGATAGTCCACTGTAGCACGTGCTGTGTGAGGTCTGTCGTTGTCTTGTTGGTACAGCTCCCTCTGGCGGTCGACAAGGCAATGCATGTGATGACAGAGAATCTGTCGATATATCAAGCGACCGTTAGATTGCCTTGGACGAGCACCAATTCCGATCTGCAGGTGTATGAGATGGCACACCATGACGCCATCTTCACCAAATTTGTCCACTTGCCTAATGCAGTTGGGTGCAAAACGTTCATTGAGTGGTCTGTTGGCACTTTTGTCTTCCGTCGCTTTCGCTTGAGGGGATACCGCGATTCATATGTGCCTCCAGTTTCCAAGGTTTCATGGCTGCACCGCGTTGCACCACCTGACACGCGGACGTTGATGTAATCGTATCAGAGAGGGGGCAACTTTTGGACGTCTGGCACGCATACCTGCCTCTCGGAGACGGTTCTTGTGCTGTGTCCCGGGTGGAACGATGGAGTCACAAAGGTGGGTTACCCGGATGTAGCGTTCTTGGGCTGGTGTGGTGACTCGCGGTCTTCCTGGACTTGGATGGTCATTTGTCGAAATGGAATGCACAAAACGATCCCACAAACGCTGAAGGTCCTCGCCACGACATTTCGAAATGTTGAGACGTCGCATTTTCTCATCCAGGATTTGCAAGGGTCTTGAATGACTTTGCGATATGCATTTGGGTCTTTTATAGTTATAGGTTGTAATCATGTTTTGCACGGGGAAAGCAATAATTGCGGCTCTTGGTTGTCTTCCATAACAGTCAAGCTCATCATGACAATCATGATCGATAAAACCATTCAAGATCGTTTATGGTTGCATTCGCTCACGCATGTTCTTCTAAACCATACCAACAACAATATTCAACCCTCAAAACATGCCTAATTTGACATAGGCGTACAAACTTTCTATCATTATTTTCAACTTTTATGTTGCGTTTCATTTTATGAAGAGTGTATGTTAAAGTACATGTACACAGAGGTACTTTGAAAATAATCGCAGTGTTAAGTAAATGGGGAATGTGAATAATATCTTAAGTTATTGATGGATTTGAATGAATCTTGGTGGTTACAAGGGCTATCGGTACGGTTTGGTGAAAGTACATTAAAGTACAAGTACACAGTAGTACTTTAAAAATGTAATAGTGAATGGAGATTGCCGTGCAAGGCGTAGGCATGATCTGTAATGAGGGTCTCTCTTGATGCCTATGTTTGTATGACAAATAATTTCGAAGCTTTTATTTCAACAGCATATTTTCTCTTTGCAGGTTAATAACGGATTGATTGACAATGCAAGTTACTTAACAATGCTAAATCCTTCTGAAAGTTAAAATAAATATACTAGTACACATTATAGATTGCACTTGTAAACCCCACTTGTAATATGTAGTTATCTGTTCACTACGATATAATTTGTCAGTCCTGTGTTAATAATTTCACTTTATATTGACTGTAGATTTGGCGTTATGTCATTTATCATTTAAGTATCCAGACCCGAGTGTCAGTGTGTCAATTCTGACTGTATTGGTAGGCCTGATTGGACAGTTGTACATGACTATGTGATAGTCACATTAACCTTACCTGGGTACTATCATTACTACATAAGTGTGTCATGGTAGTATATATTATGAAATGGTAGAATACATTAATTGAATAAATGGTTTCCATGAATATGGACCAATACTTATGTCACCGACAGCCTTCTACTTCCCTTTTATTTCACCAGAGGGCTGCTTCTCCACTGGCTAAATGTAGAGAGTTGTACGTGCCACCCGTAATCGGCTACCCGCCAAATCTCGTGCGTTTCATGCCTGTGACGTGTGACACTTTCATGTCACCATCCGACCATGTCGGATACACCCAACATCTTTCTCATGTTGTAATGTTCGTATTTCACAGGTAAACACCCTCTCTACATATATTCTTTCTACATCTATATCATTGCTAGTATATATATATATATATTATTATCATCAACATAGTAATAACATATATCTTAAGTTAGTAATTAATCGCGACCGCGTAATGTAAATTTTCTCTCGCGTGGATCACTTACTAACTTAAAGCACTAGCATTGCACGTAATGATCAATCATTATGATTTTATATCTACAGTATTTTATATCTACAGTATACCAAATCATCAATTTTATATAATTTTGACTGATCGCTAATGCGTGACGTCACATCAATTGTAAATATCCCGGACAAAACGCTTATGCGTGACGTCATATATATTTTATCAATTATACAATTATAGCATAACTATTATATACCAATCTTATATCTATAATTGTATTGTTTATTGCCGATGTATTCATATAACAAGACTTTCATCTCACCATCCGACCATATCGGATACACACAACATCTTTCTCATGTTGTAATGTTCGTATTTCACAGGCAATAAACTGGTTCATATCGTAAGCGACGTTCCCCGTCTCATCAATTATTGTCCTTGGGACATCTCAAGACCAGAACCCGCGACACTTATAATGTCGGTGTCCCGTGAAGGAAAGTCAATATTTGATTTATTTATATGATCATGTCATATTGTATGCCACCAAACTGAAATTAGAAGCACATTCTATGGCTATTTCTATATTATGCATCATAAGCTACCTTTTGGTATGCTATATGACGATGTTGTGATAAGTTAATGGAAATATTTTTGTCTCAAAATGGTGTCGCAAGCAATTTTGGGAATTCATATTCAATCACCCCACAATGACACTTATAGCAAACAGAAAAATGGAACCATCTTTATTCTTACTCCATACACAATAGTCATTACAATAAGTATTGGTTCGAACAATTAATTTGAATTACACAAGCCCCTGCACTATACACAGGAAAAGTGATACTGTATAGCGTGTGAAAGACTAGCCCTTCGTCTTATAGTGAATCATATACGGCTGCTTACTTTCAATATTCTAATGACTCACCATGATGCTGATCTCCGGATCCAAAGCAGTAACCCTCTACAGCTTGGACGACTTGCTGAAAATGTGAAAATATATTATTTTGATAAATATATTGGCCAGAAATAGTCATAACATCCATCTATAAACAATACAAAGATTATATAAGCAATGATCAATTCAAGTATTACTTACATGATCAAGAATCATGATTTTGTGTTTAAAGGATAAGACTATCATTACTGACTTAACATTACTTTAAGAGGTCACGTTACTATTACTACATATATATATACATGTACCGACCATGATCGGCTTCTCTATGGCAATGCAGTGTATGAACACATGTCGTAGTTCCTCTTCATCGGGGTCTGTCCTGTTAAGAACATGTTTGACGATAAGTTCTTGAGATATTTCATCAGCGATTCTGGCGACAATATCTATGAAGACGAATCTTTCCACCGAACAGTTGGACTCCGCTGCTCCACAAGACACGTTAAGAACCGAGTTGACAAACTCCTTGTAGTCCTTTGGGTGTAGTGCCTGAAGAACCTTCCGGAGTTCCTGTACACACTGGGTTCGGTTAGCGTCACCTATACCACATATCATTAAAACATATAGGTAATGGTGTGGGCGCCTCACTTTCAGGTGATAGTGATATTTGATCATGAGACATTGGGGCGAAGATATTGCACATGTAAATACAAGACAAGATACTAGTACGCCGAATGATAAGTGGATTAGAAGTAACATAAGACGTAATGGAAGGCATTTGATCTTTGTAATGCAAACACTGACATACAGTGTAATATTTATAATGACATTTGGATCGAGGTTAAATCCCACAATTATGCATCTAAAACCAATAACATTTCTTTTTTAACAATTCGTTTAATGTTAGTTAATCTATCTCAATTTAAGTAAATCACGTATCTTCTGAATGAACAGTCAAGCATGTATGTCCTCCTTGACTGCATTGATTTTTCCATCACAAGAGATCAATATTTCAATGTCAAAACAGTTCAGGATTCTTTTTAAGGTTAATTATCATTTATGTTTTGCATTTTTAAAAGAAAAAGAATTGTTACATAAGGGGGGCTGAAAATGATTGTCCTCCCGTGGGGATACGAAAGTCCCAGGACATTCACCGTAAATTAAGCTTACGAAATATTTTAAAACATGGTATATTTTGTGATTTTAAGTTATGGCTAAATTTAACTACTATCAACAAAGGCTGAAGGGAAGGCGTGAATCCAGCTAAGGTCCATGCAGGTAGCAGAAGTATCTATAAGTCCCCTTGATCTCTCGTATGGTGATCTACTTTCAGTTGCTGGTGGTCTCTAGCCCGTTTTTATTGTAATGTCTTGTATTATATACTAGGCACATAAAGAAGCTGTGCATACAAAAATTTAAAATCTAAATTTATCAAACCTGTATAGACACATAAGGATTTAAACTCAGAGATTAGTAACATGTATCCAACATGCATGCACGTGCCACGTTCCGTGACGTGATTGGGTTCGTCCTTGAGACGTGCAATACGTTGTTGCACGTGCATTCCGGGAAAAAGAAAATGAGCAAATGAATGCCACACAATACTGTCACTTCGGAAAGCTCAACCCCTGCTCTTGCGATCGTTCAAAAAATTAAACGGCTATTGAAACGCATAGCAGGCTCACGTCTGCACAACGTCATGAGGCCATTGGGACGGTCCGTGGGGGAATGTCTCAACAAGTGGCTGCACATTTCCACTGCCACCGGAACACAAACGCTTCCAGAACGCAACTGACGTCATCGATCGGCCACGTTCTGGACGTCCACGTGTAACAACACCAAGACAGGACAGATGGATAAGGGGGACCCATCTTCGCCACAGGTTTCAGACTGCAGTGATGACTGCCCGAACCATCCCAGGACTTCGCGGTATCCACCCCAACACAGTTCGACAACGTTTAAGCCACCACGGGATCGGACCAGGACGTGGAGAAATGTTGTTTTTACAGATGGCTCCAGGTTTAACATTTCCCATAGTGATGGACGTCAACGTGCATATAGACTCGTGGGAGAACGTTATGCACAGGCCTGTGTCTTGGAATCGCTTTGGTGGTATTCCGTGATGATTTGGGGTGGAATAACAGCACGCCAAAGAACTCCTTTGGTGATTGTTCAGGGCAACTTAACTGGTGTGGGCTACAGGGATCAGATTCTTCGACCTGTGGCAATTCCTTTTCTGCAACGTCATGGCCCTGGGTTAACATTCCAACAGGACAATGCCCGCCCTCATACGGCAAGGGTTGCTATGGATGTCTTGCAACACCACAACATTGACTTACTGCCTTGGCCTGCAAATTCACCGGATCTCTCCCCGATAGAGCATGTTTGGGACGAAATGGTTCGACGTCTACGTCGTCTTCCTCATCTGCCAGATAACGTCCTTGACCTTGCTACAGAACTTGAGAGAATCTGGCGTGACATCCCACAAGCCTTCCTGGCACGTTTAATAGGCTCTGTGCGTCGTCGATGCACTGCTGTTCTCAATGCCGATGGTGGACATACCCGTTATTGAGCTTGTGACATGGTCGTTTGACCAATGTCCCGCTTGTGGACTTGTGACGTCATTGTGATTGACTTTTCAATTGAAATTCTCCCAACTTGTTATGGTCTCATGATCCCTCCATTAAAGTTTATATGTACCTTTGACATTGTTATCGTACTTATCAGCAGGGATAATATTTTAACTTTATGTGCCTAGTATAGTATAGTTTAATTTTAGTTAGATGCTAATTTAATATCTTTATCTGTGATACACTAGTAGTTTTATTGTCCATTGTCAACAGTTGGTTGGCTTTTTTTTAATTTCTAATTTTATTGATCCTTAATATGATAATTAATTGTTCTCGTCACGACATGGCTGACATATTGCTGATGTGACGATAAATATTAACTCATTATGAATGAACATTTAATCAAAATATTGGTTTTAGTGATTTGAAAGCACCTCTTTTTAAAAAATTGGTACTCATTTTTTTCATTTAACAATATTGTATGCTGTTGAATAATTGAATTCAGTTACTGAATTAAGGGAAATATGTTCCTGTTTCTTTCAATAGAATTTACCACTGTCACATTCTGGTGTGAGTAGGATCCACTGTACTGACGCGTTTTACCTTTCTCGGGATACATATGCACACACTGCAGGTAGTGAGATATGTTCTGTTGCACGTCGTGGATCCGTTTGTGCACCTTTTTCTGCAATGACAGAAGCCATCACATTGCTATCAGTAGAGTAAGTAAATATTGTGTAACGACATTGAGGAATGTCCACCGCTTCAGAGTACAATCACAAACACAAATCAACACAATTTAATCTAAGTAAACTGATACCGGTGACAATATCAAGAGGAATATCATTTGGGTCTAAAAGGTTTCTAACCTCCCTTAGCACAATGTTACACAAGTATCACTACAGACTAATTTAGGTTACCGGGGACGTAGTCAATCCCAGAATACCCACAGGGTACTTTCAAGTGCATGTATCATCCAACAAAATACTACACTTGGTCTCATTACATACGAATTATACGAGTGTCCTTCCTATGGTATCTGATCGAGCTTTTGACAATGAGACCGAGTGTGGTATTTATTTATTACCCACATCTTACCTGCATAAAATCGACACAATAGCGTATTTGTGTTATTTTTATGGTTTCAAATCGAAACCAGAACGTTTTAGGACTACATTTGCACTTCTTTTTCCATTCCTGAATATGCTCAATTGATTGTAGGTCTTATCTGTTTAGATTAAGACAAAACATATTGAAACGCTTTAAAATTAAATTATAGCAATTCTAAGATGCTTTGCTAAAAGATCAAAAGCGTCGACAGCACTTTTTCAGGCGATAATTACACCTTTTTACATGAGGTTACATTATATTTATCGTCACTAAGCAATTCTCGTCTGCGCCCTCGTAATCAAACGTACCCATGGTAACCGACGTCACGATGTATGCCAGGTGTCATAGCCTCGTACAGCCTCCAGCAGTAAACTACTCCGTAACAGCCCGTTTCTTGTTTTGCAGTTGTTTGGGTAACATCACTGGTTGAAACATTACGTTCATGTTTTCCGACGGATACAATGTCTCAGTTTGACTCACATTAAACAGCGACACGACAACGTTCGCCATGTTTATATTCCCACCATGCATCCATGGAATGTCGCGTGACTAATCAGCTTCCTCTGATCTAAACTTACGTTGGTAGTAGAAATACGACGTTCATATTGACCCATTTGGTTTACGTTAATCACAGATATAATTAGAATAATTCAGAGAAGTTTTTAACCCGAACATAAATCGACATCAAACTTTTTATCGTTTGGTTTTCTTTCTAACAACGTGCGTTTTAACGCAGGGGAGCAGGCACGTCAACAGAACTGTGCGTCCGTTAGCCCTGAGCGAGGACTTTTAATTTAGGTCACCGACACCGTCGTTTTTCTGGGGTATTTGTTCTGATTCAGGTCGTAATTAACCTTAGAAAGTACTGAATTTGGCATCTTAGAAAAGAAATACAGTTATACTATACATTTACCACCATAGTTTTGCCCTGAACTTCTATAACGTTAAACCGTCTAACTTAATTGACGTAGTAAAAGTTGTAGAATGAATGAATTCACTTGTTTGTTATGAACGAGAAAGTAGTTCCGTCAGAAAGTGTCCTAACTGGCGGGTCATCGGCTATTCAATGAAATCGTTAGAATCTCAGATTAACGCGATACGACACACGTGTGATGTACGAGTTCAGTATGCAACTACCCATACGATGACAACATGGGTAATAAAAGCCAGTTCCATATACCATTTTGAATTCAAGTGTGTCCTGTGCCAGATCTTGCAGATCTTTATCCTCCAGTGGACTGCTGACACGGCTAAAATGAAATATATCACAAGACATATACTCTGTAAACATCAACATGTATCAATCTGCACTAAATAGAAGGTCGTGTACATAAGACGATACTTATTAATAAACTTTGAAGTCATCCTTTAGTTTCAGGTATATTTTATTACATGTCCATAACGAACCTCTGTCCGTCCAGTTGTATGTTGGTTGTCGAAGCAGTCCATATATCAGGAACATCTGTTGAAAAGATGAATTGTTAATGTAAATTATTTTCGTACATATGTGTGATTACTCACTTTTCATGAAGAAAATATTGCACGTTTCTATTCTCACAACTGAAATGTATTATATCAGCTTTAGTACATACCTCCTGAGGTTGATATCTCATAGAACTTTTCTCCCGGTTGTAAAGCTCTAAACAGGAGAAAATGAAACGTTTGTTCTTTAGCACATAGGTTTTTAAAAGTTAATGATATAATATAATAATATCTTGTTTTTCTTTTCACCAAACACAGAACACGAATATTGGTGGTGAGAAAACAGAAGATCATACTAATGACTAAACTAAACATATTTTGTTTTCTACGTCAACGGGCTTTTACTTTCTGATTGTATTGATCTGAAATATAATATGTAATTGTTCTCGTCACGATATGGCTGAAACATTCCCGATGTGGCGGTAAATATTAACTCACTCACTCAAACATCTCAGCTATTTTAACAGTAATATTGCTTTAAGAAAATGTTTTGGATTGGGTCCAGACTCGATTTGGTTACAAACAAGACCGTACAGCTGTAATACTGCCGAGGTAGATGTTTACTCTTGATATGGTTTTCTTACCTTGCTTTTTTCTTTTTGCTGTTTTTTGGTTTCAGGAGGATTTTGTCATAGGCATGACCTCTGTGTAATGTCCCGTCGACATGATAGTGCAGAGTCTGTGCAAATATAATATTTGTTATACAGCACGTGTAATTAGAACCCACATAGAATGAGAATGTCTTCCATGTTGATGTGTTGTTGTTTTTTTACTTATTTCATCACACAATGTCAACGTCAAATTTCATGACCATGTCCTAATAGGTTTTGATTAGGCATTGTTTAAGGAACATCTCGTCACCTATCACTTAGCATTATCAGTATTACCGTATTACGTTCTTCAAAAAAAGGAAACGCATAGGTGATTTAGATTCGTGTAGCTGCATAAACAAATTTACAATTTCTTCCTAAAACGTCATCTTTGTGTGACTGTAAACCATTTCAGCGCCACGACGCAGCAATTGTAATGTTTTCCCTTGTTTTGGAAGCTTTAGAGGAAATATTCGCCATACCGGCACCAAGAAAGCATGAAAAGCAAGTATGCGGAAGATTATGCGGTATGGATCACTACAAAAAGGCAAACGTTGTGTTTAATTTCTTAAAGAGGAAATCATCATGCCACGACTGAGTGC
This sequence comes from Haliotis rubra, assembly GCF_003918875.1. Classification (NCBI taxonomy): domain Eukaryota; kingdom Metazoa; phylum Mollusca; class Gastropoda; order Lepetellida; family Haliotidae; genus Haliotis; species Haliotis rubra. Next base: position 3,674,819 of record NW_025766558.1, on the reverse strand, counting down.
CGTCAATTGAAACATCGCCATAGGCCGGCTTGAAGCTGGGGAGTCGCAGTGTGCAGTTCCCAGACATTTCAACGTTCATCAGAGCACCAAAACTCGCCTTAAACGTCGTTTCCTGCAGGCTAATTCCGCTCAACATCGCCCAAGAAGCGGCCGTCCAAGAGTTCGCACCCAGACCGAGGACCACTACATCCGGGCTGCCCACTTGCCACAGCCGTGGAGACTGCACAACGCATCCCTGGTTTGAGAAGAATTTCCGACCAAACTGTCAGGAATCTATTGCGTGAAGTGGGTATTCGCCCAAGAATGCCAGTTGTCGGCCCTGTTTTGAGAGACTTCCATCGGCGCAATCGCGTACGGTGGTGTCGTACAGTCCGGAGCTGGAACCTTACAAACTGGAGGCAAGTCGGGTTCAGTAATGATTCCCGATTTCTTCTTCACTGGCGAGTTTGGTTTTACGCCACTTTTAGCAATATTCCAGCAATATCACGGCGGGGGACACCAGAAAAGGGCTGCACATATTGTACCCGTGTGGGGATTCGAACCCGGGTCTTCGGCGTGACGAGCCAACGCTTTAACCACTAGGCTACCCCACCGCCCCTCTTCACCGGCGAGATAGAAGATAGCATGTTTACCGTCGGAAAAAGATTGAGTGAGTTTAGTTTTACGCCAGACTCAGCAATATTCCAGCTGTATGGCGGTCGAAGAAATGAACGTTTTTCCCCTAACTCTATTCGACAGGTCGACAGATTCGGTGGAGGAAGTGTCATGTTGGGGGTTAAGCTATCCAGCACACAAAGATCTGATTTAGTGGTAGTTCAGGGGAAATTGACATCAACGAAGTCCTTGCACATCACATGCTTCCAATTATGGACCGACAGAGGGAGTTGTTCCAGCATGACAACGCTACTTCACATACAATTTAAATTACATGAAATAATCACTCTTAAACGAACGCAATAAATTCTTCTGAAAATTCCTTATGTGTTTCCTTTTTAAAGACTGTATTGTATTAATATGTAACAAGTACACATTTTTTACCAAACCCCGTTGAGAAATATTTATCAGAATTAATCTAAGGAATACAATCCTGTATAAACATTTGAACGTCCCCAATATAGGTAAAGAGGAGACACTGTTTGACTTTGACGCACAGAACTTGATGTCACAGGTTAAAAAGTTGATATGCAAATAATGATTTTACATCGCATCAGCAATAGTAACTATCAATAATTCAATTATCATGGATATGGTTAAGTGATACTAAACTCAGCCATGTTGGATCCTACACATGCTTGGAAATCAGATATTGGAACAAATTCTGTTGATCCTTCCGTCTTTCCGTCCACCCGCTTCTCAAAGGGAACATATTTCTAAAAACAATATTTAACTAACATTTAAAACACTAATGTAACTACTCAAAATCTAAATCGTTCGAGTTTGCAAGGATGGTCCCTTATTCTATGCCTTTCAGCTTAGTTCGAACTGCGTGAATAGGGATCACGTACGTTTTCTCAAAAACTATTTACGTTATATTTTAGACGCTGATGTTACTAAAGCACTGTCGGAAATAGACGAAAAACGGTTTAGGCTGTTACTCTGTATCCCTTAAATTTACACAGTTGCAAACAGCATGTGTCCAAATAACCCACAAACGGCCTAACTGGGCTTTCTGTTGGATGCGTAATAGTATATCCAGAAAAGCATGTTTACTCGTAAAATCGGGCAAAACCTAGAAAAATGCTCCATAGCTGCTAGATCAGAATATGGATGGCTATTAGGTCCCTCAGTCAGGTGTAACGACGGACCTCCGACTCACTTGGCATGAAATGTATGTGCATCCATCCATGTGCACAAGGGGTCATCTCAGAGATATTTTAAGCTTTTTGCGTATTGAAAAAGTCTCATCTATTGATTAACATCTTACGTGTCTTTCTTTCATAAACCATATGTTGAGACATGTGAAAAAGTATGATACCCCTAGAAAAGCTTAAATCAGTCATCGTATTACATGTCTCATAATATATAGGCGGCATGACCACCCGAAGATCGACAGGACTGGATAATCTTTGTAAATTGTTATGACATGCAGTTTGCTTCCCCAGTTAAATTCCCCTGAAGGATTATCTTATCTCAGCTGATATCTCTATCCCCCAGCCCGACCCCCACCACCGTCTGCAATACCCGTCCTGGTTTTGCTTTTGAGATGACCGCTGATACATGTTTCTTTTTATTGTTATAGTGTGACGCCATGGTAGCTACATCCTTAATAATTTCAGTATTAAAGTTATTATTTTATACGTCAGCTACTTTTAATTTCAAAATTGGCATTTAAAACGTGTCTTTTGTAATGCAATATCATCGCACACAAATTTGCATAAAGCCATGGTATGTTCCAAACAAGTCGCTTTGGACTAAGAAAAAACACATTGCTCTGCACTAATCTTTCCCCAGTAAAGTCCTTTTTCTACGTTTCCTATTTGTTTTCTATTTCCGACAGTACTTTTAGCCATGATGTAACATACGTTCAGCATTGCTTTCTTAGATTCTTTTGACAGAGTTATGGCCCATGGTCTATGCTTGTGAAACTGCTACAATATTCTAATGTGATAACGCTGTTTTCTTGTTGACAAACCTTTCCAAGTTAAAAAATTGGTGAGTGGTACTTCTATTTCTTTTAATTCCAGATGCGTTAAGGAGTTCATGGTGGGACTTAGCGATCAGGGCCCGGTTGTGCAATACTCGGTTATCTTAACCGGCGGTTAACTCCTAACGGCCGGTTAAATACTTAACCTGCCGTTTGCTAACCGAACGCTAAATATGCGTTGCTCAAAACATGGTTAGTGATGCCGTTAGCTGACGTCACCGTCAAAGATTAACATTGCGGATGACGTCATTCATTAGCTTACATATATGCCACAATTCCGTTTTCTGTTTACTTCCGGTTTGCCAAAAATGGAATCGCAAAATCTCGACTGCACCCCTGGGAAAAGTAAAAGTAAAATTTTTCTAGTGACGAGGAGAATGTGATCCAGTCAATAGTTGAGGCCAGCTGGTTTTTGTTATCGGAGAAACATTCGACTGAAATTACGAAGAAACGGGAAAATGGTTACAGTCAGAGCTTGTAAGAGAGGGGAATGTGAAGACCGGCGGAAGGCCAGCACTGCCTGAGCTCAGTCAAGCAACCAGCCGCATCATTCACGTGGTGCCTGACTCGCAAGTTTTGACAGAGTAATTTTCATTAAATCATCAAACAAAAAATGAAGCTAAATGTCCTGTTAAGTAATTTTACTCAAAGTAAACTGAAGCTTGTACATTGCACGTAGGCATAAACTGGATCTAGGTTTCGATATTCAAATATAACATTTAATCAAAGTGACTACGAAATGGGCCAGCATATCACTCGCAGAAATAGATAATGTTTTGTTTATTTTATCCTACACATCAGTTGCGACAGCAATGTTTATGCGTTAACAGCCTGTTAAAAGTTAACAGTTTTGAACAACAAGATAACCCTATGTTATCAGTTAACAGTCGGTTAAATGTACTTAACGGCTGGTTAAAAGATAACAGAGTTTTGAACAACCGGGCCCAGCTTGCTGAAGAGCTAAGGAACCGTTATACACAGAGATGAAAGGGTAAAGGTTGGGTGCATTGCAACAGCTTAAAGAGTGCATGTTTTAACACATTAGAACTGTGAATAACATCTTGCCTCACAAAGTTAGGGCAATTCATGGTCTAATCTGCAAAACTTGTTATTATGAATCATCCATTATATTGAGAAATTAGAACTACAAATTTTAAATGGCTTTACCTTGTGGTGGGTTCTCTCTGCTCTCTCATGGCTGAAGTGGGTGCGAGTCAGGGTTCTCCCGGATGGCGATGTATCCACGGTATACTTGTGCGTCAGATTGCCTGGATAAGTAAACCAAAGCATGTGTAATGATTGAACTAAAATTTAGTTTAAATTCAAGCAGTATTCTCGCAATATCATAGCAGGGGTCAAAAGGACTAGGTTTCACATATAGCAGCCTTGTGGAGAAATGAACTCGGCTAAACTACTAAACTTCAAGGGCCTTGTTTCTCTGTTAAACGTATGGACGTCTTCAGATCATACCGTTTGGCTCTATTATGGCCGTCCTCAGAAGGTGATGTAGCACACGTGGGAGATTTCTACAAGGGATAACTCACCTAGGTGATCTAAATCTGTTGTCTCGTAAGAGTCCGTGCTTTCTCCAGATTCCTTGACAGCAATGACCCAAAACGTATACAATGTATGTAGAACTATGCCGCTACACGTTGGGATTAACGTAACATTAATAATCGCAAACGTCTATCAGAACAAACACATAATGTACTATTGAGAAGAGACATAGAGCACAAAGTATGCTCAGCAGAGTGAATTTTAATTTGATTTTTTATAAGCTAAGCTCAGACTCGTGTGTTCAATAATATATGTCTTGGCATAGCATTTATGTAATTTCCATATCCATTTGGCCTTTACATCCAATGGTATCAGTTGGGGCAGAACATCGAGGATGCCTTTTCTCTAAGATTGAAGTTTTACATATAGTATCGCAATGTATACCCTGACAGTAACAGAGAAAAGACCGGTGACAGCTTTCTTGATGACCACCAGCTCGTCCTCGTCTTCAGGATGAACATGGACCAGGTCAATAGATCCTTTAATATTGGTCCCAAACAGGAATCTGCAAGGAGAGTAATACAACCTTATAAAGACATCTAAAGTCTCCAGCAAATGTCATCCAGTGGCAAGGAGCAGGACCTGCACATATTAACATTGTCACAACCAAGTGTAATAAAAACCCGTAGTCCAGGCGAGAGCTAGCGAACAAGTGGGTACAAACATGGGCTTTACGCGCGGGAAAGGCACGCAGCACGTGCGTGTGTCGTACATAGGCGGCTGTCTGGGTGCACAGCTTGTTTAGAGAGCGACAACGACTAGGTTGAGGGAGCTTCGTTACGTGAGCAGATCTTGCCTGTGATGGGCGCATGATGGCGCTGTGATAGCGACTTGAAGTAGAGGGCGCTTCGTTATGGTGTGGAGACGGTGTCCCATGGGAGTTTTGACCTTGGCCAGGTCGTGTGTTTGTGTCGTGACACTGGGATGATCGAGTCATTCGTTTTATATGCCTGTGCAGCAATATTTATGAGCATTTCAAGAAGAAGATCTATTTCAATAGTTCACATTTCTTGCACTGTATGCTATAGATGTGACTACCTTGTCGGCCATTCTGAAAGCTCATTCATTAATGGAAGCAAACGTCCGATTCAGCTCGTTGTTCCAGCAGCTTCTTGCAACACGTCGAAGACATACAGACAATGACACACTCGACTTTAAGTCAGGTAAGTTGAAACAGTTCATTTAAATACAAAAAGCATTTGTCAATATCAAACTGATGTAAACGCAAACTATACTCAGCAGCAAAAAGACACGTCAGTGCGAATTCAAAATTAGATAGGCACTATAATCAAATCATAACAGAAATTGACATAATAAACGGATCAAAAGAAATCAATTGTGTACAATATCTTGAGACATCAATGAATAACTCAGCAGAATTTCAAGACATTACGTGAATGTTGTAGTCCATTCAGACTCTTGACTTCAGTATCTAGTGTGACCACCACGAGCGGCAATAACTGCAGCACAGCGTCTACACCTGGAGTGCACCAATCGATTGATGAAGGCCATTGGCACCTGGAACCACACTCTGAGAAAGGCCTGGCGAAATAAATCGGCTGTGTTCGGCCTTGGTATGACATTATTCAGACTCCTCTGAATTTCATCCCAAAGATGTTCAATTGGGTGTAAATCAGGACTAAGGGCTGGCCACTGCAAAATGTTGACACCGTTCCGCTGTAGGAAATACCGTGCAGCTCTGGCAGTATGGGCGCGAGCGTTATGCTGGAAAATGTTGTTCCGGTGACGTGTGAAATGTGGTATGATGTGGGGTCCGAGAGCTTGGTCGATGAAGCGCACCGCTGTGATGCCGCCTCCTCTCCCTGGAACAAGGTTCTGGAACACCACGGGACCCACTCTCGGGTTCATGCCTATTCCACCCCATACCATGATGCTTCCATCTCCCCATGAGTCTCTTTCCATAACACATTGGTCTGAGTAACGCTGTCTACGTCGTCGCCATATTCTTGTTCTGCCATCTGCAGTTGATACGCAGTACCGACTCTCATCTGTGAAGAGAACAGTTCTCCAGTGCCTGTATCGCCAGTTTTGGTGTTATAGGGCAAACTGTAGACGTTCAAGACGATGACGAGGGGTGAGGATAGGTCCACGTAGGGTCTACGGCAATGGAGGTCCCCGCTGTTAAGACGTCGGCGGACTGTATAAGTACTGATTGGTCTTCCGTGTGTTCCCACTGTCTGGCGTGCTGTTTCGGATGCCTGCATGAAGGGATTATGTACACGGCGGTGTTGTCGTCGTGTGGTCACCCGTGGTCCGCCAGTATGGGGGCGATCATGTGTGCTGTTGGTGGCCCGGAAATGTTGCTGCAGCCTGTAGATGGTCCGAACGTTGATCTGGAAGCGATTGGCAACGGCCTGTGCAGTATGGCCAGCTTCAAATCTTCCTAGCGCCTGGTTCCTCTCAGCTGTCGTGAGTCGCGGAATCCTGCTGACGTTGTAATGTGAATGTCTCAACCAGGTTTGGGGGTGCATTTTATAGGGCTGGTCCTTGTGAACAGCACGTGCAGCATGAGTTACATGAGAAACATGTCGAACACCGATCTCCGAGATCTGGTTGCGTTTTTGGGACCATTTCCTGGGTTCCATTTTGAGTTTGGGAAGGAAAAGTTGGAGATGTCCAAAATATACAATCAAAACATTAAATGAGTTTACATTTATCCGTTTCTGCGAAGGAAAATTCCAAACTGACGTTTCTTTTGCTGCCTAGTATATATCGATATAGTGACCTTTAGAAGGACTTTAGTTTCTTATAATGCTACGAAAATAGTGACCGCCCATATTACCTGATGTTTATCATTTACTCAGTGCTTAGGATCATTTGGTCATATAGTCAGGAAAAGATGTGTAAAAATACTCACATTGTTTCTAAATTCCAACCTTTGGGGTTATTGAAGTCTGCAAAATAACGAAACATATTTGTTTTAATAGTAAATACACTTTTTCAAAAACACACTATCCGGTAAGTGGCACACTTAGGTGACCAAACGAGTTTCATTTTACTCGGCTTTTACTGGCATAACCAGACATTATTGAGAATTTTAGGAATATGTTTAATTGGATTTCTAGTATAAACAACCTTGACCAGCTATCAAGTGATTGGTTTTATTCAAGAGAGACAACTCCGTTAATCGTTTTTCATTAGTTTGTGAAGAGTTATCCACCTTTGTTTACTTGCTCGCAGACGGCATTTTCAGTGATCCTCAGTATGGATGATTTAGAGAAGAGGAAGTTGATTTTAGAGTATTATGACAAGGAAATCAGATCAGCTAAAGTGATTGCAAGTAGAACAGGCATCCCTTTGTCCACTGTTTATCGTGTTTTGAAAAATATTGCAAATGGATATGGCATTGAGCACCAGGGAGGCGCAGGTAAGCCCAGAAAATTGACTGTCGGTGACAGAAGGCGGCTTAGTAGTCTCGTTTCTAAAAACAAACGAAGGAGTTTAGAAAACTTTAGACTGGATATGATTGATAGAGGAACTGTGGCTGTCTGTAAGGAGACAATTAGAACTGAGCTGCATGCAATGGGTTGGCAGAAAAGTCGAGGAATTCCATCACCGATCATAAAACATGAACAAAAGGAACTAAGGTTGAACTGGTGCTTACAGCATAGAAATTTTAACTGGGACAATGTGATTTTCTCAGATGAAAGTTCTGTGTGGCTGTTTCCTAATACACTGAAATTCTGCACCAAACAAACTGAAAAACCTTTGTATCAGTGGCCAAAGTACAGTCCGAAATTCAACGTGTGGGGTGGCATATCTGTGTTAGGGGCAACGCCCCTCTGTGTATTTGAAAGGAATATGAACAGTAAGCGGTACACAGATATTCTTGAGGGACATTTACTTTCATCTGCTCACGTGTTCTATGGAAAGTTTTGGATTTTCCAGCAGGACAACGACCCAAAACATCGTTCAAAGCATCCACAGGCCTGGTTTCATTATAAGATTGGCCAAACTATAGCCCTGACCTAAATCCAATAGAAAATGTTTGAGACTTATGAAGAAAAGTGTCAATAAGAAAATTCTGACAAATATTGCTGAAATGAAAGAAGAGGTGGTCCGATATTGGGACAGCATGGACCACGACTTTCTAACTTGATCAGTAGTATGCCCCGCCGCATTGAAGCCTGCGTTGCTGCCCATGGTGACTTGACAAAATACTAACTGTTCACCTGTCTTTGAATCTGGAGTTATGTTCTGATAATATTCACGTTTAATACGTGAGTAATGAGTGAAAAAAATATAAACATTTACAATCTCTAAATTCTCAATAATTTCTGGTTGTACTGTACGATTATAACCGGGTTTATTTCAGGGTTAATGGCGAGACCTAACCTGACGCATCCGTCCATTTCAACTGAACATGGAGTGTATGCAACGCGCCCTTTTGGCAAAACGCGACCCTACAAGTGTGCAAGATCACGTGATCACAAATTCATGTACCAAACCACCGTGTTGAATTTGAAGGTAATGAGAAAAAAGACAATCTTTGAGAAATGAACAATTCTCGTGCCACGCCTTACAAATGTTAAACGTGAACGTGCAATTTGTATGCTACAGGCTAGCCAGTCCATGGCTGTTGTACATGCCATGAGATGCGGTATACGAACAATTCGAAAACTGAGGCCACGTGTGCATCTAAAGGGTACGACATCTGACTGCCCCAGGTCAGGACGGCAATCCCGGAGACAATCAAGTTCGGCTTCGTTATTTGTGCAATCGTTTTACGACCGCAACGTCAACCAGCAACGCACTATCTAGGGGTCACGTAAACTTCTGTGCACTCATCAATTTTTCATAATTCGTGGGAACGTCAATGCAGCGGAACTGGTGCCGTTCGTGGCTGCTCATTGCCCAAGCCTCCAATTCCAACATGACAATGCTACACCACCCATAGCTGTTACACGAAATGCAAAATGCGGGTACTGACGTCATGAGTGGCCATTGAGATCACATGACCTCAATCCCACTGGATGCTCATGGAAGTCGTTGAGACCTCAGCCCCAGAATGTTGAAAAAAGGAGCGACATGTTGGTACAGCAATGGCGCAGGTTGCCAAATGCTGTGTTCACGGGTGCTAGGCAGTCAATGAGACAACGTTGCCATCCTGTTGTGAATGCGACAGCGGGGGCATACGCGGTACTGAACCAGTTCTAATACAGAATACATCAAAAAGTGACCCCCTTCGTGCGCCTGTTGACTGTGGAGAGTGCAGCAAGCCAAGAGCACATTGATTCCTAATTCTGTTTAACTCTACGCCCATTACGTCCATAAACCAGATTTATCCACTAGCAATACACTTTGTTTTAAATGGGTATGTTTGGGGCATAAAGTAACACATGGGAAGTTTCTTGTTTTGTTCAGTATATTACATGTATAAGATGTTGTTTGAAAACAATATTCGTAAAAGATATACTCACATCTGCCATCTGCAAACTGCACAATACTGATCACACGTAACGAATGCAGTCTCCCTCCATCATCTGTCGTATTGAGAGCTCTGATCTTGAACTGAAGATATTCACAGACACCCATGCGGTCATTTATTCTGTCAAAGTATACTCAAAGGCAAAAGTTATTGCGATTGACTTGAAGTTAGATATGTGAATTAACAACTGATATTTTCATGATGAGACAACAGGATTGCAAATGGCACATTTTAAACTCTTAAAGTGAGAGAACAGTCCAAGTGAAATTCACAGTAAGTAACGTGTATGTCGTAACATCAATGCACGCTTGACACTTCGCGTCATAGAGACAATCAAACGTCGCAAGAGGCCTTGCGGAATGACATTCCATATCTATGGAAGCACCTGGTGGAGATAGTGAAGAGTGATGGGGAAGGGGATTTACCCATGTTGTAATCTCCATTTCGTTGTGTTCGATAGAGGACAGATCTGGGGATTCAGCGGGCCAGGGAAGGACGTTAACGTTGCGTTGCGCCAAGACCTGCTCAACCACTCTGGCGACACGAGGTCTGATGGAAGATTGTTCCTGGACCATTCTGCTTGAGAAACGGTATGACGTCTGAATTAACAATTTCACCTCTGTACCTGAGACCCGTTAAATTTCCATTGATGACAAGCAAAGATGTACGTTCAGCACTCTTTATCCCACCCCAAGCCATCACTCCACCGCAGCCAAAACGGTCAGCCTCAAGGACACAGTTTCTAACAAAACGCTCACCATGTCGTTGGTAAACTCGCAAGAGGAATGTGGTGTCGTCAGTGAAGTGAGCATGTGTCCACTCACGTGCTCTCCACCGCAGATGGGGGCGGTGGGGGTAGCCTAATGGTTAAAGCGTTGGCTCGTCACGCCGAAGACCCGGGTTCAAATCCCCACATGGGCACAATGTGTGAAGCCCATTTCTTGTGTCCTCCGCCGTGATGTTGCTGGAATATTGCTAAAAGCGGCGTAAAACCAAACTCAGTCAGTCCACCGCAGATGATGTTTGCACCACTGCAGTCGTAGTCGTTGGTGACGTAATGTCAAAATGTCCTGTGTGCAGCCAGACGTCGGCGAATGGTCTTTGGCGATATCCTGTTGACATCAGGAACTGTTCGCGCTGTCAGTGTGGCTACTTGGAATCTTTGGCGCAGACGGGTGCTTCGAACCCAACGATCGTTACGTGGCGTGGCTTGGTTACAGGTCGACGGTCACTTTGTGGACTATCTGCAACGACGGCGTTTTGTTGATAATGTCTCCTGTGCACGTTAAACTGCTGTGCAACGCTGTGCTGGGGTGTTCCGGTTTCAAGTATTCCAATGGCTCGCCATCTTTCATTTTCAGTGACATGGAGCAATGCAAGCAGATTCTTCCAAATTTGTGGGGTTCTTACCTGTCGACGTCTAAACAATGATATGGGTGACAAAGATTCGAGGTCTAGAACAACACGTTTTAAAGCGAACGTTTTATGTATTTTTCCACGGACATCTTGAAAGCAAACAAAAAATTGCCGACAGGGCCCTGTTTAGGTTATAGATTAAGTTATTTTAAAGAATATTAAAAAGCATTATAAAAATGTTCTCATTTATACAAACAAATGAGTTGATGACCTTCCCCTTGAATATATTTCGCCCTTGAATTAGTTTGACTTACAGACGAAACAATCTCCTGAAAGTTCATACGTTACACTATGGGTTTTTTCTAAACTTTGCACCGACCATTCTCAATTGTACACCTCACATTGAACAAAGAATGTTTCAGCACAGGAAAAATTTAAAATTGAGTTTAGAATGTATCAAATTTCATTGAAAAACGAAAAACGAATCCTCAGCAGGCATTTTGTGGTATTAAAGACTATTATTTTCCATATCAACACATGATATCATCTTGCAACTTTATAATTTACTTTGATAAATCTAGCAATAGCATAGATATCATTTTTTTATCATAATTTGCATGAAAGTCATTTTGATAATAAGTATGAGTAAAACACTTACATTAACAAACAATCCAGGAAGGACAAAATATTCATAACGAATTATATGTCAAGTTTTCCACATGACATTGTGTCATAAATATCAATATTTCACCATCAATTTCACTAAAATAATAGTTTAGACATGTTACAGAGTCTTTACCACTGGTAACGGAGAATTTTAGACTGAAAGATGATGGTAACGGATCATTCAGAATATGGTAATACGTAGTATATATATTGTATATAAACATTTCCTTGGGCGATAACTTGTGTGCATCATGCAATTTCAAGTCGCCAAAATAAACAAGTCCTAAGGTGATAGGATTTCTATATTATCCCAAGAGAAATTTTGTGTGCATCATGTATATTTCTCCAGTTTTACATTCTTAAAGCATGACTATGTCACATCATTACCTCTCGAAATGGAACACAGACAAATGATAGTACAAAGCCACATTCACAATGCCTAACACACTTAGACTGTACAAAAACAATTATTTTCAGAAGATGAATTTGATGATGATTGTAATCTACACATTGTTGTAGATAATGCTGACTATCTGTCAATAATAAATAGACTTCAAAATGTAACGTGTTGTTTCAAGTAACACCATATGTGAATAAACACTACAGGCTTGATTAATAGACTGTAATTTTACATCTCTGTTCAAGTGGCGATTCATGGCTCTTTTAATCCCACTTCCGGAATATTGAAGTAAAGCTAAGGATACTTCGTTGTCTTTACCGTGATTCCTTATTCATTTGGTGAGTATACATTCATATTTGAATGTTCAATAGTATTTTTTTGCCATTTATTGTTTTTTTAGACCACATGCCCGCCCAAATCTGGGAACAGTCAAGCGATGAGAAACACAGAATTAAATACGGACGCCCTCATGCATGTTATACACTGCGCATGTGCTGTCTGGATATGAACTCTTAGTCATGTGGTCTGTATTCGTGAACAAGCTTGCTGTGTATGACCTAATTAAGTTATTTTCGACATCAGAGCTGATTGCAGAGAAAACAGCATTGGGGGCCGAGAATGAATGCCTGATATGCTTGCTGCGTAGGCAAACATAAACATGTTTTTGAAAATATGTTTCTAATCTGACTTTTTTAAATATTCTTTCCCTGAGCAGTTAGAATGATTTTATCGTTTGGTACCAATACTACTACTACCACTAATACTACAACTACCACTAATATTACTTTTGTTTAAAATTGGGTCCAACAATTCAAGTCACTACAACTACCACTAATATTACTTTTGTTTAAAATTGGGTCCAACAATTCAAGTCACTACCACTACCACTAATTTTGTTTAAAATTGGGTCCAACCATTCAAGCCACTACTACTACACTACCACTAATTTTGTTTAAAATTGGGTCCAACCATTCAAGCCACTACCACTACCACTAATTTTGTTTAAAATTGGGTCCAACCATTCAAGCCACTACCACTACTACTACCACTAATTTTGTTTAAAATTGGGTCCAACCATTCAAGCCACTACCACTACTAATTTTGTTTAAAATTGGGTCCACCATTCACCACTAATTTTGTTTAAAATTGGGTCCAACCATTCAAGCCACTACCACTACTACTACCACTAATTTTGTTTAAAATTGGGTCCAACCATTCAAGCCACTACCACTACCACTAATTTTGTTTAAAATTGGGTCCAACCATTCAAGCCATACTACTACCACTACCACTAATTTTGTTTAAAATTGGGTCCAACCATTCAAGCCACTACCACTACTACTACCACTAATTTTGTTTAAAATTGGGTCCAACCATTCAAGCCACTACCACTACTACTAATTTTGTTTAAAATTGGGTCCAACCATTCAAGCCACTACCACTACTACTACCACTTTTTGTTTAAAATTGGGTCCAACCATTCAAGCCATTCACTACTAATTTTGTTTACCAACCATTCAAGCCACTACCACTACTACTACCACTTTTTGTTTAAAATTGGGTCCAACCATTCAAGCCACTACCACTACCACTACCACTAATTTTGTTTAAAATTGGGTCCAACCATTCAAGCCACTACCACTACTTTTTGTTTAAAAATTGGGTCTAATTTTGTTTAAAATTGGGTCCAACCATTCAAGCCACTACCACTACTACTAATTTTGTTTAAAATTGGGTCCAACCATTCAAGCCACTACCACTACTGCTACCACTAATCTTGTTTAAAATTGGGTCCAACCATTCAAACCACTACCACTAACACTAATTTTGTTTAAAATTGGGTCCATCCATTCAAGCCACTACCACTACCACTAATTTTGTTTAGAATTGGGTCCAACCATTCAAGCCACTACCACTAATTTTGTTTAAACTTGGGTCCAACCATTCAAGCCACTACCACTACCACTAATTGTGTTTAGAATTGGGTCCAACCATTCAAGCCACTTCCTACTAATTTTGTTTAAACTTGGGTCCAACCATTCAAGTCACTACCACTACCACTAATTTTGTTTAGAATTGGGTCCAACCATTCAAGCTACTACCACCACTACCGACCATTCAAGCACTACCACTACCACTAATTTTGTTTAGAATTGGGTCCGACCATTCAAGCCACCATACCACTACCACTAATTTTGTTTAGAATTGGGTCCAACCATTCAAGCCACTTTCACTAATTTTGTTTAGAATTGGGTCCAACCATTCAAGCCACTACCACTACCACTAATTTTGTTTAGAATTGGGTCCAACCATTCAAGCCACTACCACTACCACTAATTTTGTTTAGAATTGGGTCCAACCATTCAAGCCACTACCACTACCACTAATTTTGTTTAGAATTGGGTCCAACCATTCAAGCCACTACCACTACCACTAATTTTGTTTAGAATTGGGTCCGACCATTCAAGCCTGGAGTCCCAATACAGTGGTTTACAGCAGTGTGAACATGTTGACTACTAACGTTTGATTATCAGGAGCTGAACGTTTGCAATAAATTGAACCCATGAAAATACATAACAGATTATTAATAACAACTTACCTTCAGAACAGTGGTGATATTTTTATGGCCGAACAGTTCCGACATAGAAGAGTAGGTATACTGATGGTCGTAGCCGTCTTGGAAGAAATACCCCTGACTGTATGAGCACAGTAGCAGGAGGGCTGCTCCAACCCAGCCGGCGCTCTTCATGATAACGGTGAACGCGCAGCTAATGTTGAAATCTTAGCTTGAGCCTACTGTATATACTGACAAGTTATTGTAATTATCCAACCAACAGCACTTTAGCAGGCGTTACAAGCAATATGGGTTACAGAAAGACAACGTTTTCAGTATGGCTGGGTTTTATTTAACTCCAAACCAGTGCATGTACTGAGTTGTCTAAAGAATACTTCTTATCTTGCGTACATAACACACCATGGCGTACAGCTGAACACCGCAGGCTTGTCATGTTGCGTCTGGTTTTCTTCTTTGTTATATCGGGGCTGTTCCCACACGACAGTCATTCTACCGACAACTCCTTCCACCACAACGTGGACTTCACAACTGACGACAACGGGGAACGGTTCAAACTTCACAGTTCTGGTGTCCTCAGTGATGTTGTTGATCTTGATGTCATTGATGGACTAAAGGTATGTGGTTATGAACGGTTTCAAGTGACTTTGTTTATATACACTCTTCAAAAATAGAAACGCATAAGGCATTTTAGAAGAATGTATTCCGTTACTTTAAGAGCTATTATTTCATATAATTTCAATTGTAAAAAGGTGAAAATTCCATGACCACCCGATCTGTATAGTCGCCTTTTACAAGCATGGGTTGCTGACAAAACAATTCTAACCCGGATGTTCACGGGTACATAGACACGTATGACGAAATCTGACGTTGGCTGGCATGTCTTGAGGCCAATGGGTACCGAGACAATACTGACATTTCAATTCCATATTGCATAGTGATTTTCTCATACGTTAGGAATATTTTCTTTTCAAGCCTGACATTGCTGTTATTTTTTTTGTGATATAGTATATATCCCTGATAATATGCTGTTATTTGGGGAAACGATAATGGCCACCCTACAAGGATTAAATATTTATCAGGATTCATTTAATTTGTTGATTTTGAATTAAAGCAGTAAACATTGGCAGAAACTCGACATTTCATCCTTTTCATTGTCATTAAATGGTAACAAAAGCGATCACGAGAGGACATATATTTTCCAGCGCCTCGTGTGTGTGGATGACAAGATCCTGATGGTGACCACCCAGAATGATGTGGGCAGGGACTGGAGAGTGGGTCAGCTCATCCTGGGGAGCACAACATGGAGGTGTAATGCGTCACAGGGATCTGGTGGAGATGGAATCTATGCTAAGATCTCCAGCATCTACTTTCCTACTGAATATCGTATTTCCATACACGTTGTCCCTGCTGGGTGAGTGTACACACTATCGTGATATTGATGAGTTTTATCTATGGTCTTCAGACAGGAGGGGCGGTGGGGTAGTCTAGTGGTTAAAGCGTTGGCTCGTCACGCCGAAGACCTGGGTTCGAATCCCCACATGGGTACAATGAGTAAAGCCAATTTCTGGTGTCCCCCGCCGTGATATTGCTTGAATATTGCTAAAAGCGGCGTAAAACCAAACTCAGTCAGTCAGTCAGTCAGACAGGAATATTTATGGAAAGTTGTAATATCTGTAGATTATCCCTGGTAATATGCGCGTGGAAATGCAGCAAGAGGAATTTTCAGCTGAGTTAAAGAAATATACATCGATCAAAGGATTAACCTATAACGAGTTGATTGTTAAATTACTTTTATCATGCGGTTTTGTCAAAAGGTAGTGTTTATGTATGTATATGTTTACTAACGTATATTGAATACACCCACATTTTTTTGCAAAGGTTCACTCCCATAACGCAGACCCCCCAAAACCCAGACCTCCAAAAAAGCAGATAAAAATAGCACACTAATTTCTTGGGCCATGCTGTCACCCCTAATTAATGAATTAATTAATGTTCCACACTTTCATAAATATGGAGAACAAAGGACTATGTGGACATCCTTGTCTAACACCAGTGGAACAATCAAAGCAATGGATAGAATTTGCTTTAAACATATATATTTCCAATAGTGGAACCGGATTGGCAAACAAGCAGGATACAATTTCTTAAAAGAAGATAAAGTAATTTATTTCGGTTAACCATGGCATACGCTTTCTTGATCTGCCTGTGTAAAAACAAAGTATTAACCTTCACAGGATAACCGACAATTTCAATTCTAACATTTTTTACCACTGGCAGATGAAATTAAACATTTATTATAATGATAATGAAGATAGAAATATTAATGTTAAAAAAGGTAACATTTTCCAATTAATTCAGTACGAAACTGTACTTCATCTTTGTTGATCAATGTAAGAATACGCACTTATACTACCAAATGCGCTTGCGGGTGGCACTGCAGAGATCGCAACCCAGTCAGGAATTATTGGATATCATCCTTGTAGTCGCGGGGTAAAAACAACGAGTAGACGTGGAATTGTTCAAGATCAATGTCGCACTGTTACATTTGTACCTGTAGATTCATTAACTGACCATCAAGTGAATGATGACAAATAAACAGGTGTAAGTTTATACCACCAAACACGGGTTACAGCAAGGGAGTAGTAATCGCTGT
Source organism: Haliotis rubra (assembly GCF_003918875.1). Classification (NCBI taxonomy): domain Eukaryota; kingdom Metazoa; phylum Mollusca; class Gastropoda; order Lepetellida; family Haliotidae; genus Haliotis; species Haliotis rubra. The sequence goes on along the minus strand of NW_025766558.1, from coordinate 3,657,519 downwards.
ATTGCATGCAATTCGAACTGCCCAATAAACGTAGGTGTCCACACTGTTTTGATGATACGAACGGAACTTAAAATCTGTATATACTTATTTATCTTAGTTATTTTCAGAATTGTATTTGCAATGGCAAAATGGGGTTGTTTTGTGTAAGGATTCAAATTATGTGTTTTTTAATACCATACGTAACAAACATCACATTTTTACAGGATACGATTAAATATCGAGGTAATAAATCCCCAAGGATCAAATTTGATCAGTCATTATACCAACCACGTATTAGAAAACCCGTAAAAGTCTACACTGCTGTTATACTTTATTACAATTGGACAACAACTACAGGGAATATTTTCAAATAACGGCATATGATGGCATCCACCCTTCTTAATGCCCATTGTTTTGGCTGAAGAAATCCTACCAAGGTGGACGGTAGCCGGGTGTCCGGGTCCGTCACGGTCGAGAGAGCAGGGACTGACCATCTTGCAGCTGGGATTCGCAGATAGTTGGCGCGGAACATTAATCCCACAAGATCAGTGAACGTTTGTGACGCTACTGCGTGGGGAAAACCATGCGATGTGCTTTGGTTTTCTGTTTTTCTCAACATGAACGTTCTTGCAAAGACTGTTTGTCGTCAACACATGTTTTACTTCTTATGAACAGTTTCGACATGTTTATCTAAACATCCCAACTTTTTGTCAGTCTGCATTTGCTCCCAGATAATTTTATTTAGAAAACATACCACCGTGGGAATGAGAGACGGCTGAAATTAATCCACGTCCATAGGCGGATCCAGGAATTTTCAAAGGGGGTTTCGAACCCCCTGAATCCCACAACCAACCACCCACCCACCCACCCCACCCCCGATCCGCAAATGCATAACATTAACTTCAATATGGGCCTTAATCATTTTCAAAAGGGGGCTTCGAACCCCTTCAAACACACACACACACACACACACACACACCACTTGAATCCGCCAATGCATAATATTAACTTCAACATGGTCTATAGTCATTTTCAATAGAGGGGTATCGAACCCTCATCCACCTCGGCTTTCACAAATATGGAAGTCGGACAGCTGGTAGTCTAGACTACGAACTTGGTGTACCCCTCTGATAGTGTAAATTGACACGGCTCCCGAAGCCGGAAGCTATGAATACACAATGCTATTTAGAAAGTGGTCAAATGTAACATATGTTAACCTTTTTGTAGAAGCCGCGGTGGCTAAGCGAGTTAGGCGGCTGACTTTGTGTGTTGGCGATTAGCTGCCCTGACTCTGAGGGTGTTGGTTCGAATCCCGGATGGGACTCAACCCAACAAAAGAATTAGAATTTGTACTTTACTAAAAAAAAGTAATTTCAAATGTAACACATGTTACTTATGAAAACTGTATTTTCATGTATTTTATGGGGTGTAAATAATGGTCCGTTGGATTACTATATTTATTTACCCATGTGCTTATGGGGCGTCCTGCGAGGTCTTTAGACAAGTGGGCATGCAGAGAGGTGCACCAGGCCGACTTGCCGGTGTCCTTTGAAGTAATTAACGCCAATAACCATTGTTTTGACAGTATGGGGTCGTCTCAAAATGTCAGTGAATTAAGCATACCACTTACTGAATACATTGAGTTTGAGCTCACAACTTTAGTTAAAAAAAACATGTTCACCAATTATTGAATTTACTTTGGAAAGTAGTGAACTTTTTTAAGGAATGATACATTTACTAAACCATGAACCATAAGTTCTTTCCGTCCCGCCGTGGAGAAAGAATATTAGTGCATCAAGGTTACATGTTTAAGAAATGTATGAAATGTAATTGATGAATTGAAATGCATGAAAAGTGCTGAAAACAAATATATGAAATATATCTGTTTTAAAATAAATGTATGTAATGTATGGAAATTGTTCAAAATTTAATGTTATGTGTGAAAAGTGCTTGTAAATTTCTTTACTGTGATCGATTAATTTATTATAAATGAACGAACAAGTGTATAAAATACACATGTTTGTGTGATGATGTGATAAAAATATTATAAACTGCAAATAAACGTATCATCTTGCCAGTCGTAAATGAGAACAAAAACTCTATTTTTCTCTGGAGGCAGTCGACTTGAAAATCCTTGCATGCTCCACCGGTTTGTTGTTTTAAACGTCCCTGGTCTTCCAGGGAATAAACCGATCAACATGATGGTATCACAGCCTGGCCCCGTAGCCTCGTGCTTTGTTCCTGTAGACTTGCTGCAAGGACGGGGTCTTCCCACTTACCCAACTCCTATTGTTTCAATAGAAGAAATCACTGGGATATGATAATCCTCTTTAATCCCTTATTTGGCTCCCTGTGAAATAGTATCCGGGGCCAAATGGGATAAAATGCTACTACGTTTGATTCAATGTTTGTCTGTATTTATTGATTATATATATACATATCCATTTATACAACTTAATACAACATCAACATCATGTTACATATTATACATCAATATTTCACATCACACCATTCACACTTAATTACCAGTTAAATGTGATAATGAGTCTCTTGTACATTTCCAAGGCATGGTTACGTGCAACTCATCTTCTCTTCCTACGTGGAGGTTTGGCACCGTTTCTTATCAGAAGAACACATGCCTCCACCCAGCCTTGTTCCTTCTTTAAAAAGCCAATGGCCTTAATGTCGGGTTGGAAAAAACAGTCCTTCGTCTGGTCTTGATACCGAGTCCCTAGTGTTGTGATCTACCTTCAGTTGTTGACAATCTGTAGCCTGTTTTTTTATATTGTATTGTCCAAATAGTGCTATTAGTTTTAACTTTCCACACTAGATTTAATTGTAATTGTGATATTCTAGTGGTTTTACTGTCCTTTGACGACAGGGTTATATAGAATACACATATTCCATTTCAATATCAAACATTTTCTCGTCACGATATGGCCGAAATATTGCCGATGTGACGTTAAATATTAACTCACTCACTCTTGATACTGAACTTACAGCCCCTGTAGACCAAGTACTGATCGTCGTGTCGATTGGGAATGACACAAGTGTTTACGTGAAAGTTTGCCATAGTGCATACTTGATAATACTTGTCGTTGGCTTAGTTCACTTAATTAAAATTTAGTTTGGAGCAAATGTTATGAATATGTTACATATGTTGCTCTGATCGGCCCTGATTGGAGTGGGTGATAAGCAAAATACGTAATACGATCCGATCCGGTTGCACCAGCAAACGTACACATCCGGAATGTCATGACTGCAGCGCACTTGTTATCGTGTCCTGATTCCAGCTCGACAGCTCAGCTTATCAGCTTATCCCACGCCACTCTTTACATAAGGAGGGTGGGGGTGGGGTTCGGCGGTGGTTAGCCTAATGGTCCGCTCGTCACGCTGAAGACAAGGATTCAATTCCCCACATGGTTACAATGTGTGAAGTGAAGCCCATTTCAGGTGTCAGCAAACTGTGAAACCGTAGCGACACCCTATTATTTTGTACTTGGTGATGTATGTCATTGCTTAATGTAATGTTTCTTTTTTCTCTCACGAAAACGAAATCATTTGAGTAAATATATACAGGACCAAAAAAGTGAAATGTCATTATGTCTATTGACCCATTTTTCATTTCTTTAAGAGTTTGTAAAACATTCTCGTGTTTTTCTTTGACGTTGATGTTTCGTATTGTATCAGTTGATAGTAACGCCTGCATCAGCACCTTATAGCGCTATCCATTTAGACGAAATGATTTAAGTGCACATATTGGAGCACTATTTGATTTCGGACTATGCGCTCTTGACTGATTTAATCGCTTAACTGTCCAACAGCTTCTTGATTTACATCAATACCAATAGGAGAAAGTGGAATACGTTATATGTTTTATAGCCAGAGGGAATGTTATAGGATTGCCGACATCATGAATACATGCGAGCGTGTGTAAGCAGATGTCCGAGTTGGGTTAAACCTTACTTTGCAGTTTTGTAGTTTTCCAAAACATAGGCAGGGGTATGTTGTTGAGTTCGAACCCACCACGTAGGCAACTCCAATTTCACGCTGTCCAACGTGTAAAGACACCCGCCAGTAGTGTGACAATGTCCATATGTGTAACCGAACCATATATTTCTCAGCACCAGATTAATCCACACACACACACACACACTCTTAACATACACACTTTGTTCAACATTGTTCTTTTAGCATAACTAATCATTACTAAACCTAATGGGTATTTTTGTCATTTCAAGGCCTTATGACATGATAGAGGAGGCCAACATTCACTTCCGCTACAGCCCTGGACGATCGGATCTGCCCGTTGAAACCAAGCAGCGTCATCGCCGTTATCTGTCGAACATCCTCACCAAAATACTCGGGAATCTCGACTGGCACGCCAATTTCTCAACCAGAATACCCTTCAATGAACATCATAATCAAAGCAGTGCCCCAGACAAATACTTTGCAGTCCACAAGACCTCAGGTGCGAGACAGGCAAATGTGACATTTTCTCCGTCGCAAGAAGACCTTCTTATGCTGAAGGATGACTTCATTGTGAGGTGCATGGATTGTCATGGAGGAACAGACATGTCATATGTGTTGTGAGTATGTTGATGTATATTGTATTAGTGTTGATATATGACATACCCATGAGTTCAAACCAGCAAGAGAGCAGCCCGTTTCATTTGTTTTTTTAAGGTCAAACTAAAAAATACAACGACTACATAAGTAATCGAGTGTTGACCTGACAACCTTTTTGAGTGAGGCGAACATTAATTTGGTTGCAGTAGCATGGTATGGAGCAGAATTGGATCCTAAGATCAAACGTGTTATGTAGTGATGGTTACATTAAAGTTCTTGTTATTTGAGGCCTTACAAGTGTGAACAGCTGCAAACCTTTAATGTTGGGCAACCAGTCTGAATGACGGACGGAAGGAACTGAATGGGTTTATTCCGTTTGTGATTTCTCCTTTGCGCTTTGTGCTTTATATTAATGAGAACACTATTCGTTGACATAGCCCACTCTTAAAGATGAAAAATATTCAACTGCCCCCTCGTTTCATTTTTTGCCATATACACAGACAATATCCATAATGATTTTATAGCTGTGATCCCATTCGGTTGGAGGCCGAGGCTGCTCATGATATTTTGGTCCAGGTTGGATATCAGACGAAGGTCTTATACATATATTGATATCATGCTGTGAATGTTTCAATATTGGTGAATACAGCAAGCACATGTGCTCATCTGATGGCCACGGATTCCAATCGTGACGAATTTGGTATTCAAATCAACGGTCGGTGCATCGTTGAAGCTGGTGGACTCAACTCGCTGTCAGAGATCCCCCTAGCAGTCCGTGAAACTGCTTATTAGGATAAAGAAGTTATCACCAAGATCGTTATACTTTATTATTACAGTGAACTACTCATAAAGAAGGTAAACAACAAGCCGAAACTGGTGAAATACATATCACAGGTGAGAAGGAGTATTGATATAATTAACACATAAGTATGTTAGCATTCTTAGAAGAAGAAGTTCATTGTATTTTAGGCATCAGGCTCACATACAGATTAAACAAAATATACAGTAACTTACACAATTAGATGTTACATGCAGTATTACATCAATCTCGATATACAATATTTTTCAATACGTTATTTCTTAAGGGTGTTGCGTTATTCATGTTAGCATGTTTAGCAAATCTTTCTCTGTAATATCATCCATAAACTATATGAATGACATTTCTGATATATTGTGACTGTAATACCATTAGCTACTTAAATAAGAGATACACATTCACCTATTTACTTCTTGGCCTTCAGCTCGAAGGTGAATCCCAACTACGGGCTGATATTGAAGTAGAGTTTAGCCAGGAGATGGGCGTGAACTATACAACCCCTGTGTGGGAGACTGGGCCGATAGAACTCATCCGCATACCCGTGGCTGTTGTCTGGCGACTACCCCCAGTGGAGCTATCTCTTGCTTACAACACACAAGCTCTGGTTAGCGTCTTTGGCTACTCCAGAGGCTCTGGTAGAGGCAGGACAGGATTCCGGGCAAGCGGCAGATATACAATTTGTGGGTATACATGTATATGCAGTTAACTGTGTAAGTGAGTGAGTTAATATGTATAGTCACATTGGCAATAATTCAGCCATATCATGACTTTAAAAGTTATTAATTCACAATAAACGCAGTATTATAGGGAAACGATAGTCCGATGAGTTTTGAGCAAATCTAGTCCGAAAGACAATCCCGACAAATTCCGCTAGTGGAAGTGCACTCCAATTAGATATGCAGGTGTATGGATATAGAACAATGTCAGAAACCAAGCTATCGCGCCATAGAAGCCTATGCCAAGATCCGATCTGGTCATTTGTCCCTTCGGGAAGCGAAGAGGAAATAAGAGTCGAAAAAAAGTATCTGTTTCGTATGTATGTTTGCGTGGATGTTTGTATGGTTTTGTTTTATTGGGGGTTTTTTGGACTAGATAAAAGATATACCCGATCGGTCTCTGGGAACAGCAACTCGACTTCTCGATCGTCTTTCTTTTTCGATATGGGCGAGCGACAGATTTTGCCGAGTCTAAACAGAAAAGGTCCACCCACCAACCGTAGGCATTCTATTCCGCCTGCGTCTCGAACCGTTTCTCGTATCTTGTAGCCTTAGACCGGAATAGTTTCTCCAGTCCACGTCGAATCGAGTAGCAGCAACAATGTGTTCTTCCCTTCGTATTTGGCTACGGCAAACTGTTTACACGAATAGATTCCCTCGGGAACGTCTGCAGCTTTTCGTTGTTCTTTGCACAGAGGGGCTGCCACTTCCATATCCTTGGGCTCGCCGTAGTTGGGCAAAGAGGTATGCCGAATATGGTTAGACTGTGGTAGGTCTGCTTTCACCGCTAGCTGCCGAAAGGTACAAGAATCTTTCTCGCATGGACATTGTCCACCAATTTGTCGAGGAGGCGTTGGTGTCTGTCCTTGGGTTCCGGACAGTCGATGCCGAGAATGATTCGGAGTTTGTCCGCTGTGAGTCGAAATTGGTTAGGTGGGTAGATGTAGACAAAATCGACTATTTTACCATCCTCTACGAACTGGCGAAAGCACTGCAAATAATGTTCAAGAAACTGTCGAGGGATCTGGTATCGCTCGTAGACGGTGTCCTGATCGCTCCAGGACTTATTTCTATCTGTCGGAAAGCAAGACATGGGGATACTTCTCTAGCAGGGTCTCGAAGACTTCTGCCATGTTGGAAGTTGTCTCCATTTGTGGCTCGGGGTCTATATACTACCTCGGATTTTCCTGTATCTGGCCTGTGATGTGGTTTTTCCTCTTCGCTTTCCGAAGGGACAAATGGCCAGATCAGATCTCGGCATAGTCTTCGCGCAATAGCTTGGTTCCTGGCATTGTTCTATATCCATACACTTGCATATCTCTAATTGGAGTGCACTTCCACCAGCGGAATTTGTCGGGAAACTTTTTGTCTTTCTTTTGCACAAAACTCTACTTGTTGGCGTTTGTGGAGGCTCCTAGGCATGGTCAACCTACGCGTCATCGGACTATCATTCCCTATAGTACTAACGCAATTAAATAGTAAAAACTGTCATCGAAGGACAGTAAAACCAACTAGGATATCACAGATTCAAGAATTAAAAATAGCATCTCTCTCTAAAATTGGATTTCAAATTAGGACAACTCAGTATAAAAATGAGCTGCAGATCGCCAACAATTGAAGGTAGATCATCACGCTATTGAGTGAGTGAGTTAATATATAACGTCATATCGGCAATGTCTCAGCCATATCGTGAAGAAAACAACTTATACAATAAAAGATGAAAACATTTTGAAGAATAAAACCTGTCGATGATGGACAGTAAAAATACTAGAGTGTCACAGATTTGAATATAAAACTGGCATGTAAAAACATTTTAATTGAAGAAGACGATACAATATGAAACACGGGCTATAGATCGTCAATAACTGAAGGTATATCACCATACTAGAGACCATGGGGACTTACAGTACTTGTAGTATTCGTGTACTAATGTGATGAAAGACAAATGTAGATATAGGTTCTTCACTGCAATATGCAGTGTCAATATTGTGATACTGACAAGATTCAATTTACTAGTTTCTAATCTATGACACGACAATTGAGTCGATAGACTTCATCATAATATCTCATAATGTTTTAGTAATAACATTCTTATCCGGTGCCTGCCAAAGGTGATTGGTCACTATATCAATAACCCATGATCTTTCCGTTCAGAAGTGTGTCACCTTTAGCTTGTCATTGTTGAACAAACTTAATGAAATTGATAGATTTCTCGTTTGTACCTCAAATAGTTTTTAAACATTTGTGAAGTTTTCCGTTTTGTCATATTTTTCCTGAGACATTTATCAATGTATTTAGTATAAATACGTGGATCGATACACAATATATCGATAAATCTTTTTCCTTATCCAATATGTGCCAAACATAAGTCATGAAGACTCTTCAAAAAAAGAAACGCATAGGCCCAAAATAAGGAAATGTACTAAACGTATTTAAGTGTTTATAACTCGTGTTTAAAGCTTGAACATAAATGAAAGAAATTCAACACACGGATGAACATATGAACTGTTGTCATTGTCAGCATTAATTCACTTCACTCACTGCACATGTGTGGACACAAGGAGGCGTTCACATTAGCACCAGGTGACCCCTTGCAGCCGTTACTGCTCGACACCGCCTTCGAATGGATTGCACAAGTCGTCGGATATTTTCCTCGGGGATTTTTTACGATTGATCTTGCAACGCGTAGGCAAGTTCTGCATGTATCTGAAGACGATGGTGAGCTTTACGGACGCGTCGATCAAGTTTGTCCCATAGATGCTAGATCGGGTTCAGATCAGATGATTTGAATGGCCAGGGAAGGACATTGACGTTGGAATTAGCGAGATAGGCACCTGTTACACGAGCTGTGTGAGGTCGAGCGTAGCCGTGTTGAAACAGCGACCTCTTGCGGTTAAAAAGTGGGGGAAGGTGAGGTCGCAGGATTTGGTAGAGAGAGTGAGTTAAGATTTAACGTCACCTCGGCAATATTTCAGTCATATAGTGACGAGAAATGTTTTACATGAACAATAAGGGCTGTAAAACAACTAGATTATCACAGGAATAAATTTAAGACTAGTAATTAAATCTAAAATATTTTACCTATAAATGACAAGAAAGGTAAAATCGGGCTATAGATTGCCAACAACTATAGGTAGATCACCATACTAGGGACCATGGGGACTTACAGTACATTTGCTTCCTGCATTGGCCCAAGCTGGATTTACATCATGTCTTCTGCTGTCAGCAATTTAGATATATCTAGCCATACAATAAAAATACACATATTCTACGATTAAAACAAGAAGGTTTTAATTTATGTTTTGTGACTTACCTTGCGATTTGCTGCAAGATTGCCTTTAACCACCACTAGCTCTGATCTGCCCGTGTAGGACATGTTTCCCCACACCACGACGCTCCGTCCAACAAATCTGTCCACCTGTCGAACGCAGTCCGGCGCAAATGGTTCGTGTCGACGTCGATAGACACGTTGTCTCCCTTCCCGTCGTTGCAGGAGGAAACGCGATTCATCGCTGGACCACTATTGGACACGTCGTTGTTGTCGTGTCAAGGACATGTCCAACTTTTGTTCGATATGCCCGAATCGTCACTTCTCTCAGACGATTTCTGATGGTTTGAACGGAAATTCTTCGCAGATCAGGCACCTGTCCTGCAGTGTCCGTTGCTGTAGCAAATCGGTGACGTTGGTGTAACACCCGGATGAATCGGTCTTGAGCAGGAGTGGTCACTCTTGGTCTTCCACTTCTGGGACGATCTTGGGTCAAGTTGAAGCGGCTATACCGATGCCATAATCGAGATAATTGCCCTCAGGTGAACTTTGAAGTGTCTTGCAACGGCAGACTGTGAGTCCCCTGCTTCCAAACGTCCAATGGCGATATTTTGGTCAGTAGAATTCAATCTTGGTATTTTTTATCTTCGTTTACGTCGTGAATTTCGTAATGAAATGATGAATTTGGTTTGACTTATTATAATCGATGTGTCATGTTTCTGACTCATTGCACGTCCATTGAGTGGACAATTTTTTCTGTATCGTTTTCATTTTTTATGACAAACATTTACAAACACATTTTGGGATGGGTTTGCGCGCAATACGTAACAACCACGACATGATTAACGGGATTCAAAATTAGGAATTGTCTTAATGACGTTTGATCCAAATCAAAATATATCGAAATGAACTGCTGAAAACGCCTATGCGTTTCTTTATTTAGAGAGTATAGTCTGACATGGAACCGTACACTAAGTCTGTCGTAAATCAATTATCAACTTTATTTTTGATTATGCTGTATGTTTGTATGGTAGCATGGTGTACAGTTGGAACATTTGCTTCAACCTTCAAGATCTATATCGACACCACACAGCCTGTAGTCATAATTTCAATGCTTAACCCGTTGCAGCGCAGCAGTTTGAGGCATCATCATCGCTACAAGGAGACATCACATCTCACGCCTGGACATCGGATGGACAGGACACAGTAGAGATGGCTGTTCCTGACACATTCAACGTCACCGTCGATGTGTTCCAGAAGGTAGTAGTTGAATGCATTCGTTGATTTGTTTTAGCATGTATGTACCATTTGAGCATTCATGTTCCATTTGCCTTGGACGGTCACTGGCTATGTTGTGTATCAGGTTAACGTGATGCAATGTCTCTAAACTATTGTGGGGATTACGTGAAAAGATTCACTTTTGTGTCCCGTGGAAGGCGAACTTCAATAACAGGTACATAAGTCAAATGTGAAGGTATACCAATAGTAGATGTATTACCGTACACATATAATGATAACAGTGATAACTGAGACCGCAAATAGGCAAGTATCTAAACAACTTGCTGTCATTTTTTTCAGATTTTCTTCAACGCATCTGTTTCCTGGAAAGTAAAGGACATAACCATCAACCTGTACCCACCAATGGAAATAACGTACATATCTATAGCGTGTAGTGATGTTTGTTCGTTCAGTGTATATAGACCTTTGCAGAGTACAGAATCTAATGACATTTATCTACCAAGTAGTCAGAAAATAAGTTATGAAATAACATAAAAATGTGTTTTACAGATGAGTAAGAAAAAGTAATGCCGTACATATACGCGTGTTCTAAATGAAGACTACCAACCACTGAATATTTTGACAGTAGTCAAGTCGCCTAGCAATATATGTACAATGCAATATGTACCTTACGTTAAGACAGTTAATATATTATTGACTTTGGATTTACAGAGTACGGCCAAGCATGAAAATGGAATCTGTCATTAGTGGACTTGAAGTATGCACAGAAGCGACACTTGCAGTAGATGGATTATTTTCTGTTGAAAAGTCAGTTCTGTCCGTTGAAGCATTTGGATGCAACGTATGGTGAGAACTAAACTTTGCTTGCATACGAACGTCATATTGCACAGGATGATACAATGAGCACAATGTCCAAGTTATTTCGAAAATGACACTTTGAGACACAGTGTTATGATGTTACATGAGCTTGCATTACGAGTATGTCAAAGTAAAGGTACTTGTTTCAGGGATGTTATGTTAAATCCGAAGATCACGAAAAGAGAGACACTCACAGAGTCCAGCCTGTCCCTGACATGTTTGGCCCATTGTGACGGCCCTGCAGAACTTGGGCCTCCACTCACACAGGACCAGGTGTGTGGCGAAATGACTGACAGGGTTGTACGGGGCAGCAGTCTGTTCAACAAGTAAGTTGACATATTCGAAGGATACTTTCCTTCAATGTGATCGATTGAGAGAAAGAGTCATTTGAAGGTTGTTTTTCTTCACCGTACACTATGATATGCGTCATATATGAACGTATCTTGAATGACTCGAGATCATAACATCGGCAACATAAGGACAAACATTTCTGTTATTTCTGTTTAAGGATTGTTCATTCTGTTGTAGGTTCGAGGTTTTGGAAGGAACGGACATTGTGTTTGCTGCTGAGGAAAGTGCTCTTTGTGAACTGACGCCATCAGCATGTTCAGTATGTAACAACCATTCAACAACCATCTGTGCCAGTAGATGTATGACACCTCGTCTTGCCCGTGCAATCACTAAACTGAGTCAGTTGGTCAAAACAGAGTGGACAAACGGTTTGTATGTGGCGTTTCTCATAACCCGTTAAATGTATATTGAAGGAAATCGTATTAACTCCACAAACACCTTAAATTACTTTAAAAGTAACTAATAGTAATTTCAATAAATTACTCTAACATTGTTTGGAAAATATAAGCAGGTGGGTTTTTGTTATTTCTAATACGTTAGCAATCCCGCTCTTTTCAGTAGAAACACTAGGAATTTTTAATAGCAACATTAGAAAACTATGTGACAGAGATCAGGTTAGTTGGGACTAGATTCGGTGTAATATAACTCGACTGTATCTCCCATAGCAACACTCATAGTACTAGCTGCCTGGGATGAACCAAGCCCAGCCTTTCCTGGTGGTCACCATGGTAACAGTTCCCTACACTATGAAGGCAGAGCTGCTGTTGTAACGGTGACAGGAGTTTCAGGTATGTTTTCGTAACAGCTATAACGGACATTGCCATGTTGTTGTTTGGGCACCAAACACATCACTTTAATATTCTGAATGTTGTCTCCTGCGATTCTGTGATCCTGAGCAAGTGAGTGAGGTGTACATTTTCGGGACCCAACAATGTAGCACGCTCTGTGGCATTTGTTTCTGTGAGTGAGCTCAGTTATCCAGTGAAATGAAAATGAAAGGATATTTTCAGATTTCAGAGTCAAATGGTAGACGTCTTCATGGTCATGTTAAATGTGTCTTGCCAAACGTGTAAGTGTGAGTTTCCATTTCAAAGTACATGTATACGAATAATATTTTCACATGTGTTTCCTAAGAAACAGTACATGCTAACGGTACTGCATATCTATTTTGCTTCATGATTACATTTGTATATAGGTTTGGTTTCAGGAATGCAATGATATTTGTGTTATGTTTACTCACTAACAAACCATGTGTAATGTGTGAATAACATTGCTGTATCCTCCTTTAGCCGCCAACACGGTTGACAACACGACCTTTGACAGAATAGGTTCCCTGTGCGTCTGTTCTGGATTCGACTATGTCGGCATCAACAGAGAGTTCGCTGTTATCCACGTTGCGATGAAGAAGGACGGGGTGATGAACATGAGTACTGAGAGAGCGATGTTTGAAGACCTGATTGCTGATGAAGGTAAAGGTTGATACACGTCTTCACTGATTTGTTTTGATCCGTTCAAAATATTTTCCTCACACTTTTTGTCGTTTGTTCTCTGAAAGCTGTTTCTGCAAACATTAGAGACCATTATTCTCTGGAGTTCACGTTTTAGCAATCTTACAGCCCAAAACTAAAACATTTCTGATTGAATTTTGTTATTTCTACCATATGATATTAACAACGTTGTTACAAAGTAACGTATATCCTCATAAAATAATGAGTCCACACATTATGAGACACACCAGTGCAAATATTTGAATTTTGTAATGTTTGTTTTTTATGTACAGGTAATGACGCTCGATTCCAAAGGTGTGCGAAAGAGGCCCCTATTCTGAATGTAGGCGATACCATACCATCCGGAGAAGGCGTGGATGAAGCATGTGGGCCTCCTCAAGGTGCTCTGAGCAGGTTGAACTCGGAAGATATGCAAAAGTATGAAAATACAACACTGCAGAGCTTCTGACTACCCCATGTTAAACTGTATACAAGAGAACATGTTTATTCTGTACACTAATAATTCAGATGTTCTGTTCTAGGCTGTATCACTACGATAGGAGTGATGTTGTGTTCAGGCCTGAGGGGAGTCCCAGCAGTGTGTGTGGATTCTCCACCAGAAGATGTAGAACGCCATGTCTGCCCTCCATGAGCCAAACAGAACCCTGGTCATACTGTAGCACTCGGCTAATGACTCCCAGGATGGCGCTCAAACTACGACAACTCGCTAAACTAGCACATGCAGACGGCATAGGTACAGTTATATATATATATATATATATATATTGGTTTCCATTTTCAACATTATATCAGTGTGAATGTACATATAACTTGAGAATTAACATTAAGAATATGATATATGTTATGAGAGATAGTAAGACTCTTTGCAAATAGGGGAACCTGAACTTTAAATTTGGATAGGAAGTGTAAGCGTTGACCTTTCAAACACAGACATCTTATGAACTCACCACATTTCTTCTTGATAACCACCGCTAAACACAACGGATGGGAAGTACATGCACAACGCAGTAGTCCCATACACGTGCATGGGGTCTCATTCTTGATTTTGACGGTTGTCAAGAAGGTCGATAAATCACTGTAGACCTATACATTTGACAATCACCTTGCATCTGTTGATCACACATTTCTTAGTGTTTGTTTCCAGTCGGGTTTTTTGTTCTGTTTAAAATTTGCAATATGTCGTAGCAGAATATTTTGTTAGTTCATAATATTTTTTAAGCTCCTGTTGTAAAAACTGAAAGGTTGGCATCTGTTTAGATATTTTACAGTTAAAGATAATATTTTTGAAAAGGATAAGAAACACGTTGATTGGATCATTGTTCTTCTGGCCTACAGTCAAATTCCTTAATTGTTTCCTTTTTCTTTTCAACACAAATCCCATGTATTTTAGCAATAATAACGGTAATGCTATGTTTTAGGGCATTATCATTTGCAGAAGCCCGAGGTCTTCCATTAACTGCCCGACGAAGTTTAAAAAGACCGAGGGCTTCTGCAAATGATAATGCCCTCAAAAATAGCATTACCGTTATTTTTGCTAAAATACATGGGATTTGTGTTGAAAAGAAAAAGGAAACAATGAAGGAATTTGACTGTAAGTTTACTCAAAACCAACTTCTGACGGGGTTGACTGCCCGAATGCAATTACGTCATCGAACAATTCAAGTGACGTCACAACAGAACGTGACGATATTCGACCTTGGCCTTT
The DNA here is from genome assembly GCF_003918875.1 of Haliotis rubra. Taxonomy (NCBI): domain Eukaryota; kingdom Metazoa; phylum Mollusca; class Gastropoda; order Lepetellida; family Haliotidae; genus Haliotis; species Haliotis rubra. The sequence continues at coordinate 3,642,509 of NW_025766558.1, read as the reverse complement.
GACAAGACCATGGCTTGCAGCATGTCAAACTATGTCAGACACGTCAGTTGTCAGTGTTCGGTTTTGGTCCAACAACAACAACGTTAATAGTGCAATTGTTAAGGTTAGCACCAGCAAGAAAGCCAATAATACCGCTATTTAAAGCGGGAATTCGGATTGCTTTGTCTTGTTTGCCCCAGAATATCTGCCAGTCCAAAGCCAAAGTCGAATGAACCGACGCACCCACTATGACGTCACTTGACAACAGAACTGATAGTGGCCCGTCGTTAAGGTTGAGCGGTCCAATATCATTTGCAGCGGCCCGCATATTTCTGATAATGGGAGGGCCGTTTCATGCTAATTCCATGTGTTTTAGCTATAATTGTTGGTAAAAGATGGTGCAGGAGTTTGTATTGGAACTACAGCGGAACGGGATATGGGTATATTGTTGCCAATAGTTTCCATCGATTTCATTCTCTAGTATCCTTTTCCATTTTACACATGTTGATTTTTTATTGATTTTGTTTCTAGTAAAGCTTCCAATATAACGTCCAGACATTAAACGTGTCAAGTAAAGCCCTGTATATTTGCCTTCATTGTTTTTGTCTAATCAAAAAGTTTAACATATATGGTTGCAAAGGGTTTTGTGTTTTCCTGATGGTTTCTAAGTTGATATTACTTCTTTTGAGGAATGCTTTGAGTGAGTTAATATACTGAATATTCTAGAAACATTTTAACGTTGTATTTATTTTCAAAGATATCAAGAGACATGAATTTTCCAGAGTCATTCAGAAGATCATCTATAAATATTACACCTTTTGCATTCCAGTTTCGATAGAATATAGATTTCCTATCGATTAAGATGTTTTGATTATACCAGATATATTGAGAGGTGATATTTGGTGAATCTGCTGCCCCATGTCTAGATAGTAAATCCCACCAGGCATTCAGAAGATCACAGTAGAAGTTGTTGCGAACAAGTGGAATGATAACTTTTCTTAGATTTGCACAATTATATTCAAAAATAGTTGCAGACCCCAGTTTAGGTAGATTTTCAGAAAAATAATTAAACCATTTGGTGTGGTTATTATAAAATCGTCTTAAGACAGAAATCTTTTGAGCTTGCATTATTTCTTTTATATTAGGTGCATTTAGACCACCATCTTTAACAGTGCATATCAGTTGGTCACGTTTGACTTTATCGGGCTCGTTTCCCCATATAAATCGAAAACATCTACCTCGAAATCCCTCAATCAATTTGTCCGGAGGATTTGGCAGAGACGCAAACAAATGGTTTCATTTTGGGAGGATAAGAGATTTCAACACAGTGGTTCTGCCCAAAGGGGTTAGGGTTCGAGTTGACCATATTGATATGAGGGTTTCACATTCTATTAGCTTGTTGTAGTTCAAATCAATCATATCTTTAATATCCATGTCTAATTTTATTCCCAGTAGTTCAAAATTACTTTGTTCCCAGTTTAGATTCCATTTCCGACAAAGTTTCATTCTTGAACGTTTCTCTCAACCAATCCAAATAATTCTAGTTTTGTCTATGTTCCCTTTCAATCCTTAAAAGCGGGCAAAGAAAGTTAAGATTTGAAGCACTGCTTGTAAAACGCGTTCTGATCCATCTAGGGAGCAGGTAGTATCATCAGCGAACTGATTTAGAAGATATTCTACATGAATTCCTTTCACTTCTACATTATTACGTATCATTATTGCGAGAATTTCAACACAAAGTATAAAAAATATATGGTGATAGCGCATCACCTTGACGACAGCCCCTGTATATTTCAAAGCTATTTGAGCCAAAACCATTTACAAGTACACTTGATTTAATATTATTTTAGAAAACCTTAATCCAATTTTTAATTGATTCTCCAAAATTAAAAAAGATACAAGTTTTATCAATAAATGACCAATCAACAATATCGAAGGCCTTTTCAAAATCTATTAATAATAGAAGTCCGGGGATTTGGTATGTGTCAGTATATTCAATCAAGTCATAGATCTGCCTGGTGATATCATTTATTCATCTACCAGACATAAAGCCTTTATGGTCCTCGTTTATCAATGTGTCCAAAACGGATTTAATTCGTTTTGAAATTGCCATTGAAGCAACTTTATAGAATACTGATAATAGTGATATTGGACGCCAAATTTTGCTTTGGATCTAAGAATTGAACATTGGGTTCTAGTTACATATATTTCTTCAAGTTCCTGTTGAATAGCCTATATTTCAGTTATTATTTCCTTTTTAACGGTTTCATTATCTGATTCATCAAGTTGAATTTCTTTTTCATTTAGATTGTCAGAGAGATGTTTTTCCTTTTTAATTCTTTCCTTTTTCTGGAATGAAGAGTACTTAATGGTTTCTCCTCTGATCATCAATAAAATAGTTTCGAAAAGAATTTGGTCGTCAATGCTATATCTATCTGTGTCTACATTATACTGAGCAACGGTTTCAGAAATAACATTCTTCACTTTCTTGACATAGATGTGGTCTCTAAATAGAGAATTATTAAACTTCCAAAACCCTTTGCCGCGTGATAAATCTGAAAGTTTGAATGTCACCGATATCAAGGAGTGGTCTGTTTTGAAACCTTGTTCTATTACTGATTCTGTAAATGAGGGTAGCATATTATGAAATACGAGAAAGTAATCTAAGCGCGCTTGTGTAAGTGGAGTGGGTTGTCGTCAGGTTTATCGCCGGTCATAGGGTTCATTTGACGCCAGGGATCAAAGAAATCTAGATCTTTTTTAGTTGTAAAATCTGGTCTCTAGCTTTAGGGTTATTCTTATGTTTATAATTAAAGGTGTCAGTAGAGAATTCTTGTACAACATTCCAATGTCCACATAAGATCACATGGTCACTATGGAAGTTTTTGATTTTCTGCGCAAGAGATATATAAAGTCTGCATCGTCATTGTTTGGACCATAGAGGTTACCAATAGTAAGTTTATATCAGTCGAGTGTCATTTCAGTTATTATCACATTACCTTCTTCATCTGTGGTTACCCCCTGAAGCTCGAAGTCAAGCCATTTAGAGCATAGGATTGCTACCGCACGAGAATTACTCTTAAAAAAACTGAAAAAGCAGTTCTTACTTCCCCATTCTTCCTGTATTGTCTTTTCCATATTTTCAGTGAAATGAACATCTTGTAGGCAATAGATATATGCTTTTTCACGTTTTAGAAATGTAATCAATTGTTAACGTTTAAGTTGTAAGTTTTGTGATATAATTTTTTGTTTATCAACCATTGTCAATGATATACAAAATGGACATAATGGATTGCAGCAAGGTACATAGTAATATCTACAGAAGCATATTAAAGGTTTTGTTGGAGCACATTTGGTTATCAAAAAGGAGATAATGATGTTTAACATAGTAAAAATGGAAACAAAGCGGGTAAAACAATAAACACATCGAAGGTCATCTGGTCGGTTGTAGCAACCCACAACCCGCAAACCATCAATTGAATAATGCTGTCTAAGACCTGTGTGTACATTTCATTGCAGACGTGAACGTTGAAAGGGCCTTTACCGAGCAATCAGACATGCCACTGCACTACAGAGAAGGAAGGTACTAATTATTTGTTTTCCAGGAATGTGTTTAACTTCTCAGAAGTATACAATTTGCAGGAACATCACGAGCGAGATCTCACGTGTTCACCAAAGACCATAACCATTCATCTATTTCAGCATATCGGTTGACAGTAGAGATCGTGAGCCATTTTATTTGAAAACTAGGAAGGTGTGGTACCCAATATGATGTTGAAATAATAGGTAGTTTACAGGGTTCGTAAAGTATTATTTCTACATTTATGTGAATAGTTAGGAAAACTTCCTAAACAGAAACATGAAAATCACGCATGACCTCAGATGTCATATGAGACCAGTTTTCACCAAGCTGGACCAAAATGGTTACACGCCTCTGAGCTTGCAACTTCTGACCAAAATACACCAACAATTAGTACATTGATAAATTTTTAAAATGTAAACATATTTGCGATGACTCTGTCATTAAACAGTGATATGTAACATATTTTCAGAGGGCTGTGTCTCACAAGTTCGCCGATTTCAAGTTTAAATAGATTGGCAGTTTTGGCTGCATGCTCTGGTTTTGATTTCATGAATTTTTCAAGCCCCCAATTTATCGAAGTGTTTGTCAAGAGTCAGGAAGATTTCATTGGAATACGGGTAGAGTTTTCTCATGACGACATTGCTAGGCTTGCTGTTGGCCCTCCTCCAAATGAACAAACAGAATACATGTACCCTGAATCTCTAGAACATGAAGCAATATTGCCAAACCTGTTTCCCGGCTTTGATAAAGACACCTATCTCTCCGAATATTACACCATCCAAGATATGAGCTGTCCAAATAGACATTATTTGAGGGTTGACTCATCACTGCTCATGTGTCTTGATCTAATTTCCGAGGAATATGGCGATAAAGTAGAAATTGTAAAGGCTCTGGGTACCGTACGCAGTCCGTAAACATGGTGAATTTTGACATTAGGCATGTGGAGGAAATGTATAGATTCCAAACAGGACAGGCCGTTGAGTTGAGGCCACCTCGATATCGACATAATTCCGAATTCGTGTATTTGGCTAAGACGTTGTTCAGATGCTGTACGCCCTTTCTAAGACAGCAGATGAGGGGTTTGGGTGTAGGGTGTCACCAAGATGAATTGTATGTGGATATCAGGCCTCTTCAACATGGGAATGAACTGAACTACATCACGCTGTGGAACACTTGGAACACTACCTACTTCAGACAGATATTGGACATACAAGAGGAGTTACTTCAGGGTGAGATAAAGATATAACTACTGTGAGATATGATGATTCTGTCATGGTACCACGTTACAAATTTACACCAACAACAGGTCTAAAAGTGAACTTAGGGCAGGGCGTGTGTCCCCTCTTGGCGAACACACGGTGTCATTACTGATGTTTAGTCGTCCATTCTTATAATTTTCAAAGCCATTTTGCCCTTTTACCACAAATTAAATGGATTTTATGGATGGTCAACACTGGGTGTTTTTACACTGACGTTTTATATTTCCGAATATTATAATGATATCATTTGATGTTGTATAATTAATATTTTCAAACCATTTTTAAGGTGGTCCTGTTATTCATCCTTTTGACAAAGGGATCTGTGACATTCATCCTCTAGGTAGAGTGAAACAATACCTTACCTTCCAGTTTCATCAAAATGGGTATGTAAGACTCAAGAATTATCTCAAGAGCTATTGATCATATCATATTAGAAATACTGTTCATGTAATACAAATTCGCCTTTGGATTCAAAATTCTAGCAACAGTTTGGAAAGGAGGTCTTTACATTTTGTTGTTAATTGTTAGTTGTATCAGCTCAGTGTGAAAGCATCAAAGTCTATCCGAGATTCGACCTCTTGAAAAATAATGCTTCTGAGACAACTGTATAACGAGTAAGTGTGCTGAGATTAAATGCATATCTAGTGTTTGTTTATATGTTAAAGGTCGGCTTCAGAGTGTTAAATGCCGTTTGAATGTTTCTTCAGGCTATGTTCCACGACTGAGCAGCCAGCATTCTGCAAACAAACCTTACCATTCCGCAAGGAGGAGGCTAGAACGTTGCAGGAGCGGATGACTTCAGCTGCTGGATTTGGTCGTCTGCCCAGAGTGGACCTCAATCCGGACATACAGAAATGTATTGTTGAATTGTGCGGAGGATGTCCGGCGACAGGTAACATGTTGTATGTTTTACAACAAAAGGTACAAACCACAAAAGTACAGGAGATACTGTGGTTTTATTCAATACGAATGATTTCGTATACGTGATACCTCAGTTACCATGATCGAGAGAATGGGTTGAGATAAAATAAAAGTAGTAGTTTTCTTGCATTGCAGCTGCAGAAATCGTAATGTGATGAAGTTATATTTTCTTTACTAACATATATTTCTTACAACTTAGCATGTTATTTGTTTCTCGTCAACTCAATAACATTTAGCTTTGTGGTTGTTTTCACATTTACAGGCTTGAAAAAACTTGTCTTGTTTCTAAAAACTCCTTGGGTAGTTTGTTCTGATAAACTAAATATTTGCCACACGCGTGCTTTCCAGGTCATCTGTGGGATGACAAAGTGAAAGCGTGTTCTGTGGTTGTGGACAAGTTCATCAACCGAGCAACCAGAGCGTTCCCTGATCTGACAGACCGGGCGACCTTCTTTGATACCGAGACGGCAGAGTCCAGCGTCCACTCCCTCGCCTGTCATGATGGCAACATCTGTGTTGAAAACATTCAGCTGTACTCTTTGCTAAGTGAGATATCATTTTACCAAATTTCTGTTTATGTATGCTAGAACACAGTCAATAATTATAGAAATCTCGATTTTTTATTCCAACCATTTGGTGAGCATATGTTTCTGATTCAGTACCAGACAGTGATGGCACCAGGTATTCTACCAAAATACAAAAGGACGCAAAGGCAAATCTATTGTTCACCCAACATAATAAACGGAAGACGTCTTTCTCATGCCTACTGTAAAACCTTTAGCATAGTACCTGTAGTAAGGCCTTGAAGTGGAAGCCGTCCCTATTGTGATGAAAAATAACATCACCATACGTAATACCGCATTGTGTTGGGATGAACAAATTTCTTTTTGTTTCATTTGGAAACAATTTCCTTAAATGAACCCACGTCTAAAAATATAATTCAATGATTTATGCCTTAAATTTGTTCTCCGTGGGAACTTTATTGCTTCAAAGATTTATACATCATTAGCCAACTTGTGATATCACTTGGTTCCAGTGCCGTTGATGACGTCACGTTATCCAACAGAGCCTTCAGGCAGTATTGAGGTCTTGATGTTCAGCTCCGAGAAGAATCCGATGCCATTGATGGAACTGGTTGAGCAGGAGATGGCCTACAGGGCCGCGGGCAGGGTTCGAATCTTCGTAGATCACCAGGAAGATATTAAGAGCTTGAAAGGAATTCTGAAGGTAATCCCGATTAGGCAGCATTATAAAACACATTTATCACAAATTAACAGATGGCAAAGTTCGCACAAAGAAATATATGGTATGCATTTTGTAATTCTAATATTCACTACAAGAACGCTGAAACTAGTAACAATTATTGGTCATGACCGAATTATGTGCGTCCACGTACAGATAAATATAATTTGAGCTGAAGGTTTCATGCCTGAAGGTTTTTATAGTAGGCGTTTTTGTATTATTTGGCGTCAAGACTTCTCATTAGGAACAACAGTCTTCAAAGAAAACTAGTGTCATCATCAACTGATATATTTATCAAATGTAGTTCCAAAAGACGTATATGATATTAGCTGTTTGTAAAATGTTATGCAAAGTAACTGTCATGCCCTGTTGCCAATTAAACCTCGGTTGTTCCAGGATGTGCCAGAAAGGAGATTAAATATCAAAATACTCCCTGTAACCACGCATAGTGAAGTGTCTCACATACTGCACGGTTAATTGGACGATTTCTCAATGTTATTTCTTTCGAAGGTTCTCATGGTCTACAGCAAGAACGTATCTGGAGTCGAGTTCCATGTCTATGATGACCTTGACATTGATCTGATAAAGGCTGACGTGCAGCGCAACCTGGACGTGTGGGCAGGTGACACGTGTTCCGATCACAGCAGATTCGCAATATCACCCTTCACATTTCACCAGCTGAGTCACTCCCGGAGGAAGAGAAGCCTTGCAAGGAGTCAACACAGGAATGAGGCTCGACAGAAAATATTCGACTGGGAGATGGAGTGGATGATGAAGCTTCTGTAGTCCTTCAAGTAATTTTGATTGATTACTGTTGTCATGTGTAACTTAAGTATTTACCTACAGATCAAGTGGTAGTGGTCTAATCTAAATAAAAACCTGTTATCAGTCGTAATTGCAGCTAGTTGTTTTAATACCACATATGGTTGTTTCACGAGACTTGCTTCAAAGATGTCTTTATATATAGGATTACAATACAATGAGGCTGCAAATTATATACGTTTCCACCTTCAACGTGTATGTCGCGATTGCAAGAAAAGACAGAAGGAACGGAGCTGGCTTCTGTTGTAACTATAACTGGCAGTGCACCATTGGATTCAGTCTCATTCCAGTCTAAGGAGGGGTCGAATTCATTCCTTACATCGATCATAAATCATACTAAGATTTCAAAGAGCGTCATACCACGCTTGTTCGGAAGTTGATTGATCAAGGTAACATAATTTAAGGCCCAAGTACAGCTTTAAAGGTTTATGGTAGACATGTGAAGGACAGTTTAAATTTTGATGGATCAGTGACAAAAATAATGTCCGATGCAATTCACTATCCTAACTTGTACCATCAGTTCCCAATTTTCTCCAGGTCCACTACTGACTAAATTGTGTATATGTTCAGGACTACTACTTCCGGTGGGGCAGGATACGCTCAAACGTTTGCGAACATCTGGTATCATTACTATTTGATACAGAATTCATAACAATGCCTTGTCACTGCATCTAATGATGTCAATCACTGGATTGCCTGGTTCCGACTCGATTGTTTAGAGATCGTCATCATTTAGCTGGAATAATGCTGAATACGCTCTTCAGCAAACAAACGAAGATACAAGCAGTTATTATATGGTCAGAATTGTATAATCGAACATCCGGGTATTGTAAGCCAATCATACAGGGTATTTGCAGATGGGATTATCTTCATTCACATATACATATTATACGCTATATTGAGACGGCTGCTTTGTGCAAGCATAAATCACACAGTTTCCTTTCAGTTACTGCATCCTCATGCCTGCTGATTGCCGATGTGACGTTAAGCTTTAACTCACTCACTCATGCCCGCTGACGAGCTAGCTGAGGCTTCTCATGTTGCAGACGGTACATCGCAACATATATATATCGCGCAACAACAGAAGGTAGATCACCATACTAGGGATCATGGGGACTTACAGTTGGATTTACACCATCCCTTCAGCTGCTGGCGATTGTAAGAAATGTTAGCCAAAATTAAAATAACAAGAATACTACGTTTAAAATCCTGTTAAGTTTAAATTGATTTTGTAAAATGTTGGGACTTACGTACCCTCTCAGGAGGACAATAATTTTATGATTAAAATCAGAACCTTAAAGGGTTCAAACCCATACACACATGAGTTGTGGCCACGTGGCCTGGTCAAAGCTGTCTTACGGTGCAAAGCAAAGCAGTATTCAAATACATTCCGTTAAATATCACAAAAAATTACTTCCGGTTCATGATGATATTAAGCCATAGTTTGAAGAAGTATGTTACGAGTGAGTGAGTGAGTGAGTGAGTTAAAATTTATAGTCACAATGGCAATATTTCACCCATATCCTGACTTTAAAATTTATAAAGTCATAATAAACGCAATTAAATTATCAAAAACCTGTCAACGAAGGACAATAAAACCAACTATAATATCACAGAATCCAGAATTAGAAATAGCATTTCTCTCTGCAATTGGATTTCAAACTAGGACAATACAATATAAAAACAGGCTATAGGTCGCCAACGACTGAAGGTAGATCACCATACTATAGTACTGTCGGAAATAGAAAAAAACTGGTTTTAGGCTCTTACTCTGTATCCCTAAAATTGACACAATTGCAAATAGCATATGTCGAAATAACCCACTTCGGTCTAACTGGGCGTTCAGGGGGATGCGTAATACGATAGCCAGAAAAGCATGTTTACTCGTAAAATCGGGCAAAACGCTGCTGCAAACAATAGATCAGACTATTGATGATAATTAGGTCGCTCAGCCAGGTATGACGACGGACCGTCGACTCACCTGGCATGAAATGCAGGTGCTGCCTACAGGCACAAGGGGTCATCTCAAAGATATTTTGTGCTTTTTCATGTGTGTTGACTATGTCTCATCTACTGATTAACATCTTACGTGTCTTTCTTTCATAAAGTTTATGTTGAGATATGTAAGAGAGTATGATACCCGAAAACCATAGAAACGCATCGTAGTATATAGGTGGCATGACCACCCGAAGATCGACAGGACTGGATATTATTTGTAAATTGTTATGACGTGCCGTGTACCTCCCCAGTAGAGATGGCCTTAAGGATTATCTTATCTTAGCTGGTATCTCTATCCCCAAGCCCGACCCCAGGTTTTGCTTTTGAGGCGACCCCTCCTATCTGTTTCTTTTTATAGTGACAGTGAGACTACGTGGTAGCTACATCCTTAATAGTTTCGGCATAAAAGTTATTATTTGTTACGTCAGCTATCGTTTATAATGAATCTACGTCTAATTTCAAATTGGGCACTTAAAAAGTTTCCTTTGTAATACAATATCGTCGCACACTAATTTGCATAAAGCCAAGGTCTGTTCCAAATAAGTCTTTTTGGACTTAGAAAAGAACCGCATCGCTCATTTCTGCACTAATTTCCCCTCCGTAAAGTCCTTTTTCTCCGTTTCCTATCTCTCTACCACCGAGACTGTAGTTAGGCCGAACTTAGTTTAACAGATATTTCACACTTTCACATATCAACTACATAAATTGTAGAGATAAATGAGAAAATACAGTTTTTTGTGTATTTCCGACAGTACTATAGGGACCATTGTGACAAGTATGTTATGAAGACTCACGGCAAAACGTATGAATGCAGACAGTCTTTTTAAATCCATGTTTGCATTTCCCACTGTATCAGTAAGGTGGCAAGAGGAGGTGCGTATCCATAGAGACGGGCCTGTGAGTGGAGGAAAAGTTTCAGTCAGGGTTTCACAGCATATGCATGCTGTGCAGGGTTAGGGTTGGGGTTGTACACTTATTTGATGCACACATCACCATATTGAAGTCAAAATTGAAATTTCAAATATGCTAATCTCTTTAGTCATCATTACATGCATTGAAAGGGTTGTTGGGCATATGCTATATTCTAGTAGTAAATTCCAAGGTTAACCTTCGACATCACCAGGCTCTTGCCAGGCACCCATAGTCCTAAGACTCATGGGAAGATGACTTCTCCACTTTTGAGGTGTGGCCAATGGGATTTTTGCATTGCACCCCGGCCTTTTTAACTATGACATTTAAAATCTGAAGCTGTGTCTATTTAAGCTATTGATTCACTAATTCCACACTTGAACGTTTTGCACATATTACATATTGTAGTATTAGTATTTGAGCATTGTTTCGTTTGTATCATGCATGCATGCTCAAAGGTAAGGTTCTTGTGAGCCGATGTTTTCCCCTTACAAACATATCGCATTACGATTTGTATAGAACCAGGGAAAATGTTTATGTTCAAGTATAGCAAACCAACCAAAGGTGAAAAATGTTCGGTAGAAAGTGTTTTAGCCGTTCTTCAAGAGACCACATATCCAGTCCGTTACCATTACCAGTCTAAGAAAATGGGGAAAAAAAGGAACGGCATCAATTTAAACAGACTCTAACATTTTTTTCCTTTCCCCTCCCCCTCAACCGATATATGCCATCCAGATCCCTCCACACAACGCGCCATGGAAACTCGCTCTACAACACAGTGGGGACTCTGGCTTATCCTTGCTCAGCTGTGTACAAGAGCGACCCCCTTTCCACAGACTGTGTGAACGTGCCCCTGAAACTTGCATATCACATAACTCGTTTGTTTATAACATGTGCGCTCTGCAAATTGCCTGTTACTTCTTACGGGACGGCCGTGTTCTGCTTTTTTTGTTATTTCCATGCCATATGTCAACCACTTTTCCGTGTTGTTTGTGTGTCACAAGACTTTGCCTTTGCGTATTATATACTCTCCTTTCCCGCTTACGTAATTTGGAGAGTGATTTCTTTCATATCCCTTTTTCCTATTTTAGTTCGCCACATGCATTCATGAATACAACAAACCATTTAACCTTAAGACACATATTTTAAAGACAGTTAAAAAGTACATTGTTTGTGATCAAAGTCAAATGGAATAATCCCATTTCTTTTAGTGTAAAATATGAAATGATTTTTGGAATGGAGTTTGGATTGGAATGATGGAATGGAATTTGGAATGGGAATACATGGAATATACTCATCTTTTACTATACAAACCAAATGTTGAGCCGACCTTCAAACATAAATTAAATCGACAGTTTGTAAACAGTTCGGGAGTCACTTTCCCTCCCGCCCCCATTTTCCTACACCCCTCCCCTCCGGATGGAAGATAAGTCTAGTGGCAGACAGAGGTGTGGCAATAGCCTGTCCCGCAGTCCCTTGACTATTTTATTTTCCAATGTGTCCATCCAAAAGCCTAACATAGGAATCACAAACACGATATGCAAACCATTATTATTTTTGCTTTAATAACCAGTCAACATGTAATCACGGAAATCTAAAACACATACAAAAGGTCACACACCCTCTTTACCCCACTTCCCTATCAATTACAAGTATCAGCAGTTGTGAAGTGGTATGACACGATATGAAAAAGCAAGTCTGTAGAACTATTTTTTTGTGATATATCCTTTAGATACCATAAGATACATCAGTTGATTTGAAACAAGATCGAGTGTAATATGTTACTGTGTTTAACCAGATATGTCAGCACATCAATTAAGACAAAATATGGTTGCAGACAAGGAGACCCCATATCCCCTTACCTATTTCTCTTTGTAGCTGAAATTTTAGGTTGTATGGAAAGAGCAAATAAAGACGTAAAAGGAATTACTATGGATGATAAAGAATATAATCTTCGACAATATGCTGATGACACAGAATTATTTCTTGATGGCTCAGAGGTTGGCCTGTATGCTGCTATCAATACATTGAACACCTTTTACAATATGTCGGGTCTTAAGATAAATATTGATAAAATTAAAGCAATCTGGATAGGAACAAAAGCGGGTAGTGAAGAAAGATTATGTAATGATATAAACAGAATGCTACAGAGATGAATTTGAGGTATTAGGTATCAAATTTACTTCAACACTATGTGACTTATGGGTGATTAATACTAGGAAAAGGCTGGAAGATATTAATAGACTACTTGCCATCTGGAGAAAAAGGCATTTAACATAATAGGACAGATTACAGTTATCAAGACATTAGCAGTTTCAAAATTAGTCCATATTTTTTACACATTACCAAATCCACCAAACACTTTTATTACTTCACTTGAAAGAATATTCTTCAAATTTATTTGGAAGGGCAAAAACAATAAAATTAAAAGAGAAACTATGAAAAGATTTTAAAAAGAGGGTGGGCTATGGATGATTGATATACAAACTTTTATTAAAGCTTTAAAAATCTCCACTTCGAGATCACATTGTAGAAAAATCACGGCAATAATCCATGTGATACACCCTTCAATGATGTATTCAAGTTTGGGGCTAATGCTTCAAAACATTTTGATATCCAAAACCCTTATTGGATTAACATGGATGATATTCTCGCACAGCCTGTATGGTTTAATCACAGATTAAAGTATACTCATCACTTCATAAAACACTGGGCTGGTAAAGGAATCGTAACTATTAAAGATATATGTGATAAATCTGGATTAATGCCTTTTGATATAAGAGGAACAATGTTTGATTACAATTATGTTATACACGTCTTGCCTATATCCTGGAAACAAACCATTAGAAATAACAGGATGATACATATCAACAATATGACCATTACCATTTGTAACAAAAGCCTCATTACAGTCTCAAAAGGATCAAGACTTTTCTGTGATAGACTTATATCAGATGACAGTAAGCTTAAGATATGTTCGAAATGGGAAAAACTTTTTAATTATAACTTTGAATGGCATAAGATTGTCAGTATTTATAGGTATAGTTTAAAATATGTAAATCTTCTTGATTTTCAGTTTTAATTCTTACATGGAGTAATATATTCCAAAAGGGAGCTTTTAAAAATGAAACTAGTAGATTCTGACATGTGCAGTTTTTGTCATGACCTACAGGAAACAATCTGTCATGTAAACTGGAATTGTAAGGAAACCAAGACCTTTTGGAATGAGCTCGAGATCTGGATCAATAAATACCTGACTAAAGTAATCAAAATATCAAAATATCTAGTTTGGTTTGGTAATTCAAAAGCCAACAAAATACTAAACCATGTAATTTTCTCTGCAAAGAGACATATCTATTTATGTAATATCAAAAAAACAATTCCACAAAATTAAATAACTATCTGAAAACCTTAGAATTCATCTTTCTTGCAGAAGAAAAACAAATTCTAAAAGAAACAATGATGTGGAAAATTTTGGAAAAAAAATGGCTTCCTTTCATCCTATTTCTCAATCATTGACTGTCCAACCACCCTTTAGAAGCTGGTATTTGTTAACCTATTGTAACATGTGGTAATCGCCTCCTTTTTTTATTATGACAATTAAAAGGGGACCCCCAAAAAACACACACACACACACACCAAAATCTTTGTATTTGGGGTTTTGTCACTCTGTTACGGCAGCGTCAGCGTCATTTGTACATGGCCAAAGGGAAGTAACTCTCAGCAACCTACCGCCTTATACGGTGTTACGTCTACGGGGTTCCCATCCTTGTTACCACGAACCCCGCCATGGCAGTAGTAAACTTGAGTGACGCTCAACTGGTTTTGTTGTTTCTCTCTTCCTGTAGGTAATTATCCCATAGATATTAAAGTGTTAATTGAGTTTACCATTCCTAGATTCCATATATGTATATATCAAGCTTGTAGAAAGTGTGGTAAAACTGGAATTGGTTAGGTAAACTCAGGTCAAAGCGCGTAATGTCAGGGACAGTGAGTTCACATACAGCGTGACCTTCAAGATGTGTAAACAGGGTGTATTCGTTAAATAACCATTACTTATGGTTACAGATTAATGCTAGAGTTTGTTATGAAATTTGTTGTTTGTAAGAGAATTAACAAATCGTTGTAAATTTGAAGATTAGTTTATATTGCTAGTTGGAAAGATAAGCTGGAACGAGTTGTCTCCACTACACTAGGTGGCGCTTAGGGATTCAACATGGCTGCACCCATGTGTAAACATCCGCTTTGAGCGGTTCAGTTTATCTCAGTTGTTAGGGAGTATTTTAATCAGGAACAGAATGCTTGGTAATTATTAGCATTATATCAGCTGTTATGTGTATTGTAAATGCATTTAGCCATTATTGCCAGGAGGTTGGTAAATCCAGCCATGTTGAAATAGTAAATAATAACAATAACCATATGTAGAATAATTCCTTGTTAGTTCATTTATATAGTTGTCAATCTCGAATTTATTTTTAAAATGGAAATGTTAGTTGAATATTTCTATAATGGTTGAATATTTTGTACAAAAGTAAGTAGTTTGTAATTTTGATGTCATGGACATATCATGGTAATTACCTAAGTATAATGAAACTGCAGTAAGTTTTCCAGGATGTAACCGCAGCAGTTATCATAGTCTGGTTATAATACATGTTAAGTGTATTGGGAATAGCTACTATGTCAGGCGTTTTCGAATTATTAAATGGTCCTGTAATCTATAGTTCAAATCAGGTTACATGTTTTTCATTGTTCAATTTTGCAATACCAAGTTATTGATTGGGTTTGGAGTGTAATAACTCAATAGTTCATAGTTATTATAAAGATATAATTATGGTGGATTGTAGAAGCCACAAGCGTTGCCATTCAGTGCATGAGTGCTATTAGCTGCTGTTGTATACTTTCATAAGAAACATCATTACCCCTAGACAACAAGCCATGAAAGTATTCTGGTATATTTGTAGTAAATACTACATTCACGATTACTAATGTTAAACCATGTTTATTGTATAAATAGGTGATGCATGAATGAGACAGTAATCCTTGTTACCACGAACCCCGCCATGGCAGTAGTAAACTTGACTGACGCTCAACTGGTTTTGTTGTTTCTCTCTTCCTGCAGAACTGCCATCTTACCAGCAGGCAACCCGATAGGCGCAACGCTATCTTACTTGTATATTACAGCCGCCATATAACTGGAATATTGCTGAGTACGGCGTAAAACTTAACTCACTACTTGTATATTGCTTTTGTTATTGTGGTTGCACAGTAGCCTAGTGGCTAAGGCTTTGGCTCGTCACGCCGGGTTCTATCTCATGGGTACTGTCTGAGGGACTCGTTTCTGGTATTCCACTCCATGGTATTACGGGAGCGATCCTAAGAGCGGCGCTAAACCACACTCACTCACTTCTGTTACAATAATATGTTTGTGTATATGTAACTATGGGAATGAATTAAAAAAAAATTAAGACAAAATATATAAAGGCGTCCAGACTTTTTCTAACAAACCATGATCATGAAGGAGATAAACTGGAAATGTTTCGACCACTTGACATCTTCGAGTGATGCAGAATGGAGGTTCAAAAGTCCACAAGACAGAGAAAGTGAAAAAGATGTCTAAGAATTTTTTTCTCAAGAAATCCTATGCTGATGCGGTGAAAGGTAACTTTTGCACTATGTTCTTTAACGGTATCTTCTTAATTGTTATGAGTGCGGCGTTAAAGGATTTAAAAAAATGTCACTACACATTGTTTAAATTCGCTCTTAATGAACCCCTAGGTATATATGATATACACAAAATACAGCTAGAAACAGTAATATTTCATTATACAGCTTGTATTAGGAATCTAAAACGCACCTCCCGCGAAAGCATTTTCGCAAGATAGTGAAATAGTCGGTCACGTGATCGCGTGCCGTCATACCGGACAGTCGCTACATCAACACACGGACAAGGCAGCGGTGCCGAGCCTGTTCGCTTCTGAGGTCTGCTTCTAGTTTAGGAAATAAATCAACTCACAAAGTCAAACCTGGATTTTAATGGTATACCAGATACAGATAATATGATACATACACTCTTCTCAATTTAAAAGTATTTCCAGCGGTAGGACCGACTGGAATATTGACGACGATTCCACCAGTTCACAACATACAGTCGTTGGACGATCCCGATCACGACTACGTTTCGAACAGACCTACTGTAGACTGTTAAGCAAGTCACTTGCCTATCATATGTTCATGGAAAACCGATTTAATACTGAATGAATTTTTCAGCAGTCACGGTAAAATTTGCAGTCATCATGACGGCAATGTACGATCAATGTGTTGAGGCTGTCTTCAGGCGTACATACGTCGGTATGGAAAGGTAAAACCCGAAATAGTTACGTGTACGTTTCAGGTTCATGATTTTATGAAAAAGCCAACAAAATACTAAACCATGTAATTTTCTCTGCAAAGAGACATATCTATTTATGTAATATCAAAAAAACAATTCCACAAAATAAATAACTATCTGAAAACCTTAGAATTCATCTTTCTTGCAGAAGAAAAACAAATTCTAAAAGAAACAATGATGTGGAAAATGTTGGAAAAAAAATGGCTTCCTTTCATCCTATTTCTCAATCATTGACTGTCCAACCACCCTTTAGAAGCTGGTATTTGTTAACCTATTGTAACATGTGGTAATCGCCTCCTTTTTTTATTATGACAATTAAAAGGGGACCCCCCCCAAAAAAATCTTTGTATTTGGGGTTTTGTCACTCTGTTACGGCAGCGTCAGCGTCATTTGTACATGGCCAAAGGGAAGTAACTCTCAGCATCCTACCGCCTTATACGGTGTTACGTCTACGGGGTTCCCATCCTTGTTACCACGAACCCCGCCATGGCAGTAGTAAACTTGAGTGACGCTCAACTGGTTTTGTTGTTTCTCTCTTCCTGTAGGTAATTATCCCATAGATATTAAAGTGTTAATTGAGTTTACCATTCCTAGATTTCATATATGTATATATCAAGCTTGTAGAAAGTGTGGTAAAACTGGAATTGGTTAGGTAAACTCAGGTCAAAGCGCGTAATGTCAGGGACAGTGAGTTCACGTACAGCGTGACCTTCAAGATGTGTAAACAGGGTGTATTCGTTAAATAACCATTACTTATGGTTACAGATTAATGCTAGAGTTTGTTATGAAATTTGTTGTTTGTAAGAGAATTAACAAATCGTTGTAAATTTGAAGATTAGTTTATATTGCTAGTTGGAAAGATAAGCTGGAACGAGTTGTCTCCACTACACTAGGTGGCGCTTAGGGATTCAACATGGCTGCACCCATGTGTAAACATCCGCTTTGAGCGGTTCAGTTTATCTCAGTTGTTAGGGAGTATTTTAATCAGGAACAGAATGCTTGGTAATTATTAGCATTATATCAGCAGTTATGTGTATTGTAAATGCATTTAGCCATTATTGCCAGGAGGTTGGTAAAAATCCAGCCATGTTGAAATAGTAAATAATAACAATAACCATATGTAGAATAATTCCTTGTTAGTTCATTTATATAGTTGTCAATCTCGAATTTATTTTTAAAATGGAAATGTTAGTTGAATATTTCTATAATGGTTGAATATTTTGTACAAAAGTAAGTAGTTTGTAATTTTGATGTCATGGACATATCATGGTAATTACCTAAGTATAATGAAACTGCAGTAAGTTTTCCAGGATGTAACCGCAGCAGTTATCATAGTCTGGTTATAATACATGTTAAGTGTATTGGAAATAGCTACTATGTCAGGCGTTTTCGAATTATTAAATGGTCCTGTAATCTATAGTTCAAATCAGGTTACATGTTTTCATTGTTCAATTTTGCAATACCAAGTTATTGATTGGGTTTGGAGTGTAATAACTCAATAGTTCATAGTTATTATAAAGATATAATTATGGTGGATTGTAGAAGCCACAAGCGTTGCCATTCAGTGCATGAGTGCTATTAGCTGCTGTTGTATACTTTCATAAGAAACATCATTACCCTAGACAACAAGCCATGAAAGTATTCTGGTATATTTGTAGTAAATACTACATTCACGATTACTAATGTTAAACCATGTTTATTGTATAAATAGGTGATGCATGAATGAGACAGTAATCCTTGTTACCACGAACCCCGCCATGGCAGTAGTAAACTTGACTGACGCTCAACTGGTTTTGTTGTTTCTCTCTTCCTGCAGAACTGCCATCTTACCAGCAGGCAACCCGATAGGCGCAACGCTATCTTACTTGTATATTACAGCCGCCATATAACTGGAATATTGCTGAGTACGGCGTAAAACTTAACTCACTACTTGTATATTGCTTTTGTTATTGTGGTTGCACAGTAGCCTAGTGGCTAAGGCTTTGGCTCGTCACGCCGGGTTCTATCTCATGGGTACTGTCTGAGGGACTCGTTTCTGGTATTCCACTCCATGGTATTACGGGAGCGATCCTAAGAGCGGCGCTAAACCACACTCACTCACTTCTGTTACAATAATATGTTTGTGTATATGTAACTATGGGAATGAATTAAAAAAATTAAGACAAAATATATAAAGGCGTCCAGACTTTTCTAACAAACCATGATCATGAAGGAGATAAACTGGAAATGTTTCGACCACTTGACATCTTCGAGTGATGCAGAATGGAGGTTCAAAAGTCCACAAGACAGAGAAAGTGAAAAGATGTCTAAGAATTTTTTTTTTCAAGAAATCTATGCTGATGCGGTGAAAGGTAACTTTTGCACTATGTTCTTTAACGGTATCTTCTTAATTGTTATGAGTGCGGCGTTAAAGGATTTAAAAAAAATGTCACTACACATTGTTTAAATTCGCTCTTAATGAACCCCTAGGTATATATGATATACACAAAATGCAGCTAGAAACAGTAATATTTCATTATACAGCTTGTATTAGGAATCTAAAACGCACCTCCCGCGAAAGCATTTTCGCAAGATAGTGAAATAGTCGGTCACGTGATCGCGTGCCGTCATACCGGACAGTCGCTACATCAACACACGGACAAGGCAGCGGTGCCGAGCCTGTTCGCTTCTGAGGTCTGCTTCTAGTTTAGGAAATAAATCAACTCACAAAGTCAAACCTGGATTTTAATGGTATACCAGATACAGATAATATGATACATACACTCTTTTCAATTTAAAAGTATTTCCAGCGGTAGGACCGACTGGAATATTGACGACGATTCCACCAGTTCACAACATACAGTCGTTGGACGATCCCGATCACGACTACGTTTCGAACAGACCTACTGTAGACTGTTAAGCAAGTCACTTGCCTATCATATGTTCATGGAAAACCGATTTAATACTGAATGAATTTTTCAGCAGTCACGGTAAAATTTGCAGTCATCATGACGGCAATGTACGATCAATGTGTTGAGGCTGTCTTCAGGCGTACATACGTCGGTATGGAAAGGTAAAACCCGAAATAGTTACGTGTACGTTTCAGGTTCATGATTTTATGAAAATGAAAAATATCAGCTTCGTCATAAAATGCGTCTTCTGATGAAATGTATCCGTAAAGATATTAGTATGGCGATAATCTTTTCTATGAAATGACGTTACGGAAGTGGATAAGTTCCTCAATGCACACTCACTACACTGAGAAGTACCCTAAATCTGTTAGTGTATGTTTTCGGAGAAGTCGGTATATGGTGTCTGGTATTAATTTATGCATCGAACATCAGTTTTATTACATTTTCAATTTCCATACACGTGTAGTGAGTTTAGTTTTACGCTTTACTCAGCAATATTCCAGCTATATGGCGGCGGTCTGTAAATAAGCGAGTCTGGACCAGACAATCCAGTGATCAACGGCATGAACATCGATTTGCGCAATTGTGAACCGATGACAGGTGTCAACCAAGTCAGCGAGCGTGACCACCCGATTAGGTTAGTTGCCTCTTACAAGCATAGTCGCCTTTTGAGGCAAGCATGGGTTGCACGAAGACCTATTCTACCCCGGATCTTCACGGGTCCATAGACGTGTAGAGCATTGATTATTTGTTGTGATACATAGTCATATACATCTGCAAATATACATAAAAATAAAATGATAAAGAAATTGTTGTAACGTCCTTAACAGCTGATAAAAGATGTAATAAAGAAATATAGATGCAAAAAATAGAACTGACAAATCCTTATTATTCTCAGCTAGTGAAAAAGAAAATTCTTCATTGTGTTCTAGTAGTAACATGTAAAGTGTGATCGGTCCCAAAGAAAGACAAGCGATCAAATCAAGAAATAACTAGCACAAATATATTAGGGCAAAACATCTATTTGCATACAAACTGTTTATGACAGAATAATTAATACAGTGTGTACACCAACATCATGAAGGCAAAGACTTGCGTACATACTAACTGGATGGACTCGTGGAATCCTAAAACAAGTCGCAGTATTCAAGCAGACGAATACTAAGACGACCTTAAGATATCAGGCACTACTGATTTCAGTTCACACCCAAGACACCTATATATGAATTCAATGTATATCTTTATATCAGTGAATTTACCAGTTCCCGTTTACTTGGTTTAATGAAAGTGTCTGGCTGAATAACTTCTTAATATCTTTCAGCAAAACTTGGCAGATATGTGAGGCAGATCCCAAAAATGCTATTTGCAGATTTTTGTGATTTATCATTTTCTCAGTTTCCATGGAAACGATTCGGACTTAATCTCAAAAGGGAGGGGTGGGCTTCGTTTCCAGAGCACAACTGGAAAACTTCTTAATATCTTTCAGCAAAACTTGGCATATATGTGAGGCAGAACCTAAAGTACAACACACTTGATATGGATGTGCAACTTCTTTATTATTTACACACGACGTTTCTTCATCATTGACAATGCACAGTTTCTTTATGTGGCTAGTATATAACTAGCTGCCATGATGTTTGTACAAGGGGTTCATAAATACCTCAGTCTTAAGCCAGTTTTGAGGATTCAGTTTCATTTTATTTATTATTGTACATTGCTTTTTAAGAGAGTGAGTGAGCTAGTTTAGTTTTACGCCGCAGAATATTCCAGCCATATGGCGGCGGTTTTGAGAGAGGTCATTATCATTGACCTAGACAACCTAGACACACAAAACAGAATGCACAACCTGAGCTACAAATCACACTCATACCACAGAAACACGTTCACTACCATCACTTTAGTATCCTGTATGTCCACCCCTTGCATCAATACAGACACGCAGCCTCCTTCTAGCCGAAGACGCCAGACGTGGGACAAGGTCACGAGGTATGCCACGCCATTCGTGCTGGAGCACTTGTGCAAGTTGCTGTCTATTCTGTGGTGGGTTTCCGCACGTGTCTGTCTAGTGCATCCCACATGGGCTCCATCGGGGACATGTCTGGAGAACGTGCTAGC
Source organism: Haliotis rubra (assembly GCF_003918875.1). Taxonomy (NCBI): domain Eukaryota; kingdom Metazoa; phylum Mollusca; class Gastropoda; order Lepetellida; family Haliotidae; genus Haliotis; species Haliotis rubra. The sequence continues at coordinate 3,620,402 of NW_025766558.1, read as the reverse complement.
CACTATAGAACGTTCACGCTGTTCCTCTCGTCGCTGCCAACGACGAGCAACTCGGGCCCAACGCAATCTGTGACATCTGTGTTCAGGGGTCAACACCTGTCCTGTGAAGGGTCTGTAGGCTCTGATACCTGTTGCCCGAAGACGTCTAGCCACCTTGTATTGACTGACATGGTTATCAAGGGAATTTGCCGCTGATGACGTTACAGTCAGGAAATGGTTTCTCAGGTGTAACGTCCTCAAATGCCGGTCTTTAGCTGGTATTGTTATCCGCGGTCTCCCACTTTTTGGTCTGTCTTGTGTCCGGCCCGTCTGCCTGTAACGTTGCAGCAGTCAAGAGATGGCTGCACGGGTGCAGCCGAAGGTTCTTGCAACGTTGGTGTGTGTCGACCCCATCTGGAGCATAGCTATGGCCCTCTCACGTTCAACTGCTGATAGTCGTTGCATATCTGTGGTGATCTTTTTCAAACTGCATGTGTAACCTGTGCGCACACTAACCTTTATACCCTGCAGGTATCAAATTGCTTCGTTGGGGTGTCATGTTTCAGTGTATAATTTACCTACAAAAATATTTCTTAAAAATTGAGAAATGGTAACTTTTGGTTTTCTTTCTTTTGCCGGTCAGTTATCATATCTCAGCACAGGCAAACTGTAGCATAAATAGGGGTGCGCAAGGCAGAGAAAAATTACCAGTCTTCCCATATCCGAGCGAAGGTTGGCAACGTGCTTCCCTCGGTTCGGTTCGAAAAATATTTTTAATATAAAAATAAAATATCGCCATCATCAAAGGAAGACATCCAGAGTTGTGCTCACAGGTTTCCAACCTCGTATTTAATAATTGCTCACGTACAATATATTTAATTCAACATTTTAAGTACCACTTGTGGCATGTCAAGTCGTTCTTCGCCTTTATTACCCCTGCCGGCTTCCGGTTCAACAGAGTGAAGGAACAAGAATAAGCAGAAATTAAACACAAATATCATATTGCATAATTTTACCGTTAAACTGTTGGGGATTATTTTTCTTATCTGCGGTCGTTATTTTTAGAATTTTCGTAACATTTATTCTACAAAAAATACTTCTGGCGTAGCGGGTAAAGGAAAGCATATTTAAATTTAACTCCCTTGTTCCTTCACTCCGTTGAACCAGAACCTGGCAGGGGTAATGGACATAACCTAGACAATAATATTTAAACACAAACCTTATCCCCCCCAGAGTCATGTGCCTTTGGGTGTAAGGTGGATGGGCCATGGCTGAGGAGATAAGCTGACATCCACGTCTCTTAGCTTACATGCCATATAATATCAGTGATCAGTTGTTTATAAACTGTCTTAGCATATTAGAGTGGAGATCCATGTTTGTAGATAAAGTTATTAAGTGATGTTCAAGTTATGGTCCCATTAATTATGTGACATAACATGTAATTTCGTGAATACTTATGTCAATAAAGCTTGTTATCAAATACTTGTCTGTTATTAGTCACTTGTATTTTCACAACACCATTTCAGTCATTTCGTGAAATGGCTAGACCTCTAAGTCAGTCATTTCATTTACTAAGAGGGCCAGCCATTTAACGAAATGACTGAAATGACACAATCTGACTGCAACATTTATAAATAGCAAATTTGTATCACTCCAAATTCCATTCCACTATTTCATGCCAAAATCCAGTCCATACTTTACACTATGCCAACTATTGCTGGGCCGTGCGTGATGGCATACTTGTAAAAAATAGAGTGGAGTCTTGGAGTTAAGTCTGGGAATGAAGTCTGAATGTACCAATTTTAGACGACTGAGTGCTGTGATCATAAGGATGATAAGGGTATCTAAGACATCACATTCTAACTTTTCAACATTCTAACTTTTCATCATGTGTAGCTAGCCTAGCTGAGAGAGAGAGAGAGAGAGAGAGAGAGATGCCTGACAATGTGCACCATTTTCTGTCGCGCATTGCGTGCCAATTGCGTTACTTATGCGTAAACAGGACGCGAACAGTGCGCAAACTAGGCTTCGCGCTTTCATGCGTACCATCTAAATTACACGCATTGCCACGACGTATTGCGCGACAGTTCGGGGACAAAATTCGTGCAAGTGTCAGGGTGGCTTTAGACTATCGGTGGCAATTTATGCGTACTAATTCCATTATACTTATACAAATAACTATAATGACAATTCTTTGCCTTTTTTCAATTTCGTATTGTTTCTCGCCGCACTTAACACTTTTCCACCCCAGTCAAGTCAACCTGTAAACGATCACGAAAAAACAAACCGCACACGAGCGTTGTATCCGATCCACCTAGCCATATCTGAAGACAAGCAACAACTTGAGGAGCACCTCTAGCATAACAATACCAAAACCTCCTTAACTGCAATTAGAACAAGGTCCACGTCACCCTAACGTAACACACACACACACACACACACACATTAACACTGTATAGTAACACTGCGTTAGTGTCATGAATATTCACTGACTTGCATTTCTGTTATCTGACGTCCTGCATAGCCAAACATTTCAACTTAATAACCAAACTTCATAATCCGAAACTTAAAAGGATATATTAGATACAACTTAGAAATATTAAGTCCTACGTAGGAAATATTAAGTTCTACGTAGAGAAAGTAGTCCTACGTAGGGACTCAAATAACTCCTACGAAGGAAATGGTATGTCCTACGTTGGAGATGGTGACACAAACTCTACTCGATAATCTTGATGTTGAAATATATGTCAAAATAGAGATGATGGAGTGGGTGAGTCATTCTTTCTTGGGCCGATAACAATGATATTGATGAAATAACATGGTATGTTACTATTATAGAATTTTCAGTGTTTGTATAAACCAAAAGATATCCTCAATAGCATATGTGGTAATAATCTTACCAATACCTGGCTGTTAATAGCCTGTACATTTTGTTCCCATATACTATGTGTGTGTGCGCGTGCGTGTGTGTGTGTGTTGGGTATAATTATATTATTACATAAGCATGATGTTTTGAAGATCTTCTGATCTATTTGGAGGAATTTTCACAACACCATTTCAGTCATTTCGTGAAATGGCTAGACCTCTAAGTCAGTCATTTCATTTACTAAGAGGGCCAGCCATTTAACGAAATGACTGAAATGACACAATCTGACTGCAACATTTATAAATAGCAAATTTGTATCACTCCAAATTCCATTCCACTATTTCATGCCAAAATCCAGTCCATACTTTACACTATGCCAACTATTGCTGGGCCGTGCGTGATGGCATACTTGTAAAAAATAGAGTGGAGTCTTGGAGTTAAGTCTGGGAATGAAGTCTGAATGTACCAATTTTAGACGACTGAGTGCTGTGATCATAAGGATGATAAGGGTATCTAAGACATCACATTCTAACTTTTCAACATTCTAACTTTTCATCATGTGTAGCTAGCCTAGCTGAGAGAGAGAAGAGAGAGAGAGAGAGAGAGAGATGCCTGACAATGTGCACCATTTTCTGTCGCGCATTGCGTGCCAATTGCGTTACTTATGCGTAAACAGGACGCGAACAGTGCGCAAACTAGGCTTCGCGCTTTCATGCGTACCATCTAAATTACACGCATTGCCACGACGTATTGCGCGACAGTTCGGGGACAAAATTCGTGCAAGTGTCAGGGTGGCTTTAGACTATCGGTGGCAATTTATGCGTACTAATTCCATTATACTTATACAAATAACTATAATGACAATTCTTTGCCTTTTTTCAATTTCGTATTGTTTCTCGCCGCACTTAACACTTTTCCACCCCAGTCAAGTCAACCTGTAAACGATCACGAAAAAACAAACCGCACACGAGCGTTGTATCCGATCCACCTAGCCATATCTGAAGACAAGCAACAACTTGAGGAGCACCTCTAGCATAACAATACCAAAACCTCCTTAACTGCAATTAGAACAAGGTCCACGTCACCCTAACGTAACACACACACACACACACACACATTAACACTGTATAGTAACACTGCGTTAGTGTCATGAATATTCACTGACTTGCATTTCTGTTATCTGACGTCCTGCATAGCCAAACATTTCTCAACTTAATAACCAAACTTCATAATCCGAAACTTAAAAAGGATATATTAGATACAACTTAGGAAATATTAAGTCCTACGTAGGAAATATTAAGTTCTACGTAGGAGAAAGTAGTCCTACGTAGGACTAAATAACTCCTACGAAGGAAATGGTATGTCCTACGTTGGAGATGGTGACACAAACTCTACTCGATAATCTTGATGTTGAAATATATGTCAAAATAGAGATGATGGAGTGGGTGAGTCATTCTTTCTTGGGCCGATAACAATGATATTGATGAAATAACATGGTATGTTACTATTATAGAATTCTCAGTGTTTGTATAAACCAAAAGATATCCTCAATAGCATATGTGGTAATAATCTTACCAATACCTGGCTGTTAATAGCCTGTACATTTTGTTCCCATATACTATGTGTGTGTGCGCGCGTGCGTGCGTGTGTGTGTGTGTTGGGTATAATTATATTATTACATAAGCATGATGTTTTGAAGATCTTCTGATCTATTTGGAGGAAATAATGGCATAAGTTCATTCATTCATTCATCGGGCTTAACGAGGTGCTATCAGTGAACGCTGGTGCTACTTGTTACACTGCTGTCTTTGTTCATATTTGAAGCATTTTGCCAATACTTAATTCAGTTGCATCGTTTCATCTGGTTCTTTCGAAATGTTAAAGGAACTGCGGCTATGGGAACGTCGAGTACGCAGGATGAAAGATCTACCCAAAAGGAGGTCCCAAGTGTAAGATTGTATCGAAATTTGATTGGACCCAGTCAGATGATAGCAGAGTTTGTTTTGCTATCCGCTGTTTGACCTGGGCTACAAGTCCCCTGCACAAAGACAACATGCACTGCGTCTGCCAATAGCAAACAGCAAGCACATGTACACAGGCACATGGACGACAAGTACACAGTGTTAATAGTGGTAATACACTGTTTGGTGAAAATGTCGACATTGCTGTTGATATTGCTCATATCAACACTTGGTATCAACTCTGCATGTGGAACATGTGTGGCGGACTGTGACTGGAGTGTGGGAGAGTGGGGGGAATGCAGTAGATCTTGTGGTGGAGGGTACCAAACCAGGAAACGAACACGTTGTTGCCAGGACAAGGAGTCCACAGAATCATGTCTAGAACGATGCCAGATGTCCGTTGGCGATGCACCCGAAACCTACAGATCGTGCAACACGTTCTGCTTCAATGGAGGGAAGTTCGATGAAAACACTGGTCAGTGTAGGTGTAGACAGGGATGGAGAAGCCCCTGCTGCAAAGAGGGTAAGGAAATTATTCAAATTGTTTAAGAAATGTGGTCATGTTTGTTTGCTCTCTAACGCTGCCATGTTCCAGCTGCAGGTCAGGACAGTGGTCTGTAAATAACCCAGTCCGGACCAGGCAAGATCTTAAGCACCCGTTCAGGCCTTCAAAGATCATTTGATTTTAAGTATGATTTATCAAATAATTATATAGTACTTGTAATACAAATGTCAATGATTTACACACAGGGGTTTCAACATAACGGCAGTACTTTTTAAACGGTAATATAAGTGAAACGATTTAATTGAACTCGGCAGAAACATACGTGTACACACATAAATCAATGAGGGGATTCTGGGTATACACTCGGACTACACAAATGTACGCAGATTGCATGAGGTTACTGGAAACACTGTCTTACCCGCGAAGTGTAACACAACTCATTTAGGCAGGTTTCATTTCCTCGAACACATGATTTAGGGTTTTGGGAGACAGCAGCTTTCCTATATCGTATGATATCGACTGTGTTGTAAATGTTAATTAACAGTAGTTTATCTGATGGAAAGGAAATCAGTGTTGCACAGGCGCGAATGTTATTGACATCACTTTGATAATGACGCGAACAGTTATCAATATGTAGGATGTAAATGTTTGATAACAGCTAGATCTGTAGAGTGCGAGACGTGAAGATCCGGGGTAGAATAGGTCTTCAGCAACCCATGCTTGCCACAAAAGGAGACTATGCTTGTCGTAAGAGGCAACTAACGGGATCGGGTGATCAGGCTCGCTGACTTGGTTGACACATGTCATCGGTTCCCAATTACGCAGATCGAACCTCATGCTGTTGATCACTGGATTGTCTTGTCCAGACTCGCTTATTTACAGACCGCCGCCATATAGCTAAAATATTGCTGCGTGCGGCGTAAAACTAAACTCACTCACTCACTGTATAGTGCATGCCATAAACCTCGTGGGACTTGTTGATAATGAACTGTCAGTCGAAACTAAATCCATGCACATCTTGAACGTATTCTGACCTATAGTCTGACGGGATCTTGCGGGCCAGGGTAACACATTTACATTGCTCTGATTACGATACTGCTTTCAACTGGAGCAACATGTGGCCCGGCGTTGTCGTTTTGAAACGTAACTCCAGAGCTGTTGGCTCCCATGTGCCGTGTGCCGGGAGTCACAGTGAAGAGCGGGTCACCGAGAATATGGGAAGGGTTGGATTACCTAGACTGGTGGCAAGTCTCCGTTCCTGCATCCTTTATTCCCAGGCTATGGCATGAGGTAACTCGACCTGCCCTTATCTCACCAGCTGTCAACAGAATTCTCATTCCGACTTATTCTTGTGAGAAATGAAATATTTTTGCTATGTTCTTCACTTAATTAAATATACATATAGTGTTTTGTGAGAATGTTTAGTTATATCTCTTAAATTAACAATAGGTGATATATATGACTTGTTTACGGTAGATAAAATGCATATGACCACATTAAATGACTTATTGCAGTCTTTTAGATCAATTCTGATAAATACAGACAACACAACTTCTAGGCATACCTCTGTATTTTCGGTTGTGTAATATGCGGAGACACTTCCAACAATAATAGTCATGGGAAGGGACTTACTTCAACATTTTGAATGTATTATACCAATTATACCTTTTTCCAAATGCAACCTTGTCACAGTACGGCTGTTGCCGCTATGTATCGTGTAGCTTTGTTTTGTTTGTTTTGTTGTTTAACGCCGCACTCAGCAATATTCCAGCTATGTATCGCGTAGTGGTGTGCAGCAACCTAATTGTAATATATATTTTCAATAATATTTTGCATGACGGCACTTCTTCTAATAACTGCTGACTATTCCAACACCTCCGTGCAGCACCAACAATGCACACACACACGCATGCACACACACACACACACACATCCTCTGTGTACCTGTTAAATTACTTAAAACGGAAGGCAGAAATATATTTTGAGGTGATATCTATACGTATTTCGGAACACTGCTGTGTATACCTGTGTTAAGTGTATGCCTGATTTGTATGCGGAACAAAACATTACATTTATGATTGGTAGTTGAGATTATCAACTTAGGTTGTTAGTGGCTGTATCCTCAAAGGGGGTGAAAGTAGTGTAAAATTATTGTCCTCCTGAGAGGGTACGTAAGTCCCAAAACTGTCAAAGTTAATTTTGACCTATTACATTTTTTAATAGTAGAAGTTTTGTCATTTTGATTTGTGGCTAAATCTAAGCACAATCGCCAATGGTTGAGGGGATGATGTAAATCCAACTGGGGTTCATGCAGGTAGGAAAAGCACTGTAAGTCCCCATGGTCCCTGGCATGGTGTTTTACCTTCAGTTGCTGGCGACCAATAGTCCGCTTTTACATTGTATTGTCGAAAATAGTTTTCTACACTTGAAGATATATGCAAGCTAGTTTTAACTCTTATTGTGATAATCTAGTGATTTTACAGTCTTTCTGTTTACTGCGCATGCCCGAATCAGACTTTAAAGAGTTTAGGAGGGAGTAGCCCACTAAAAACCAACAAGTATGGGAGGGATAATACAGCGGTGGGCATGTAACCCCTCCTTCACGTAGATTAGCTGATAGAACCACAGTCATACTTCAACTCACAGGTAAGTCTCGTTTAACTTTTAGATTCTATCAGCTAATCACGTGACAGTCAGGCTTCCATGAGACTTTGAAGATGGATGCTCCCTCATAAACAGATTCTCAATTCAACTCAGAAATAAAATTCACCAACAAACTGGTACAACATATGAGGACTTTTATTTCCATAAAAACATCAATGACAGTAATACATGTAGTATGTTTCAATATTGCCTGATAATTGTTGTACTGGAAAACCTTTTGATAAAGTTGTGAAGTTATGTACATTTCTTTTAATGAACATTTGCAAAGAACAATGAGCAAACTATATCTTTATTTCCAAACACTTTATGCAACTAGTTGAAGCATTCATATAAGAGTATTTTACTTGCAGACTTTGTTCCTTTTCTGAAATCACCGAACCATACTTCTACCAATCATTCAACTCATTGCAGAATTGCTTCAGGAAGCAATTATCTCTGGCAACAATTGTCTTATCATAGAAACTGGCAAATGTATGCTCAGATGACGAATCTGCTTTGTCAAGTATTGTTCTGATTGGCACTGAGGCCTGTCGTGCGGCAGATGTAGCTGCAGCCCTAGTACTGTGTGCAGCAAATACGTTAGTGTCAATACCTCCTTGAGACAGGCCAGTCCTAATCCACCGTGATACAGTGTCCCGTGATACTGCCTTATAAGGTTTAATATAGGTAGTTAGCAGTTTTTTCTCAGAACCTCTCAAATCTGCAGTTCTTCTTATGTATTCCCTCAGAACCATGACTACACACACACGTTTGTCCACTGAATACTCCTTAAGAACCAGCGGTTTTGTCAGTCTTCCAGGTTTAGATTGCTAAACTAAATCAGCAAAGTGAAAAGTAATGTCAGATTTCTTCTCTGTCATGTTGTTTAAACTCAATAAATGTAACGTTTGACCTCTCTGGGCAGTTGTCAGTGACATCAACAATACTAACTTGATAGTTAGCTCTTTCAAAGAAATAAACATAGTTTGCAAACTCTGCAGAAATGTAAGAACATCTTTAACACTCCATACCTCCAGATATCTAGGAACTGGTGGGTTCTCTTGAAAAACAGCTTTAAGGAACCTAGATACCATTGGGTGACTACCACATGGTTGATCATTAACCAATACAATAGTAGACAATGCACATCTTGCAGTCCATAACTCAGTCCAGCCTTGACTAGCGATAGTAGGAAATCTAACACATCTGCTAAAGATGGCAAACTGAAATCAACTTTCCTTTGAGAATAAAACTTTCTCCATCTTGTGAGGTAACAGGCATACTGATTGCGTGTTCCTTTTCTCCACGATTTGACAAGGAACTTGGCTGTGTCGTCAGAAATTCCTCTCTGTGTGAAACAATACCGGACAGTAGGCAGGCTGTCAGTCTCAGCCTCCTGGCTATGGGATGTGGGAGACCTTCCACACTGGTTACCAGGTCCTTTCGCACAGGCAACATCAAAGGTCTACAACACAATAATTGCAACAAATGAGCAAACCAAGCTTGTGTAGGCCACCATGGGACAATAATCATCACCCTAGCTCTATCAGCTTCAATTTTCTGGAAACGCTCTATCAGCTTCAATTTCCTGGAAACACATCAACTGCGACTGCTTCTGGTTCAGGTCTCCAACTAACAAATCTTGACAGTTTACTATTTCGCCGTGATGTAAACATATCTACTGTAGGGTTCACATTCAAATGTTGCATGGTTTTCTTAAATATTGAAGCATTCAGAGACCATTCTGTTCTATCATTACATTTTCTGAATGCTTTATCTGCCTCTGTGTTTTTAGAACCAGCTATGTGAGAGATAGTGAGCCAAATATTTTTTTCCATACACCAAAACCAGATATCTTTTGCAATGTTGTTACAATCAACAGATTTTGTACCTCCCATAGCTTGAACATAAGAAATAGCTGTAGTATTGTCTGAGAGCACATGTACATGTTTTCCATTGAAAACGTTTGTTAGCGACAGAGCTTGGAGTGACATCAGAATAGCCTTAAGTTCCAACACATTAATGTGATAACCTGTCTCTTCCTCAGACCATCTTCCTCCAACACCATGTCCTAAATTTGCCCCCAGCCTTGTCACTGTAAAATCAGGGCTTTGGAAGGGACAGCTTTCATTTACTGATTCTAACACATTATCCTTCCACCAAGTTACCTCTTGTTTAGATTCAGATGATAGATACATAGTAGCATCAAAATCACCTTTGCTGTGTTTCAGAGCTATTGTCTTCTCCATTTCAATACCTATAATACAGCTGCCCAAGTGTTACAGCAGGGAAACATGAAACAATCAATCCAAGTAGTCTAGCTATATCTCTTATCACATGATGAGTGTTCTTGAGAATCAATGAGCATGTCTCAGCAATGTGTATTGCCTTATCATTTGGTAACTCTATTTTCATATTTTCTGAATCCAGAATAAAGCCTAAGAATTTCTTTCTCCTTGAGGGCTCAAAATTTGATTTTTCATGATTTATTGTAAAGCCCAAATGTTTCAGAAATTCTGCCATGCCCTCTACTGATGCCTTGCATTCAGCTTTTGTCTCCGCCTGAGTATAAGTGTCACCAATGTACCCCATACACTGATTAACCTGCAGTCTCAAATGTGAAAATACTGGCTTAAGTATCTTAGTGAATATCCGAGGAGCACAAGCCAACCCATTTGGCATACATGTGAATTGGTACAAGTACCCATTCCACCTGAACCTTAAATATTTTCTATGATCTTCATGTACACTTACTGAATAATAAGCATGTGTCAAATCAACTGATGCCATGTACATATTCTTTTTCAACAAATGCAATACTGTTTGTAAGTTTTCCATTTTAAAATGATGGTACTCTATAAACTGGTTCAATTGCTTCAAGTTCAAAATCAATCTATATTTGTTATTTTTCTTTTTTCTGATGAATATATTTTAAAATGAATTGGTCATCAGTATCTTCTGCCAGCGCAATGACACCAAGTGTTCTTTAAACTTCAATTTCTCTATTAACAATTTCCTTTTCTTGGTCATTGAATTCAATTTGTTTTGGCTCTTTAAACTGTATTGGAGTTTTAATCATATCTATTTTCAATCCTGAAACTATGTCCAAAATATGCCTGTTCTTCCCCCCTCCTCTTTTTTTCTCGAAACCTCTGTTGTATTGGGGGTCCCCTGCTAAAAAATATCAAGGTGGGAATCCAAGACCACGACCTCGACCTCTGCCTATGCGGCCAAACTGCTTATTATAAGGCACGTAGCGAGCAGTTTGGTGATACCCACGACCTCTGCTGATTGTTTTACAAGATGACTGGCCATATTCATGTCCTTCAGGCTTTTAGCAATATCATCACGAAACAGATAGTCACATGAAGTGGGTGCACTTGGAGCACATAAAGGTCGATACTGGAAATTCAGATGTGGTCTTATGAGTTCTTTTCGTCTCTGGACGATATGAGGTCATAGTCAATGTATCTGATAACTTGTTAACCATTTCTGAGTAGACGGGAGTAGGGATATCCTTCTTGTTCTTCATCAGAACTTCTATTGTAGCAGCAACACATGTGGCAGCTTTAATCACGCCATTTTGTACCGTTTGCATTCTACAGTCCATAGACATAGCTCCGGGATTGATAGAATCCAACAGAAGTTTGTTTACCTCGGGAGTTTTTAAGCCATGGCAATTTCCAGGCCTTTTGATTGATTTCATTTTTGTCGATAAGGACGATTCGTCCGGTCTGGTCTCAAAGAGTTCAGTTACCAGTTCAGCCAATTTTGCGTCGATAGGTTCACCGTCTGGCTGCTAAAGCAGCAAGTTAGAACGGACAGCACTCACAAAACCATTCTCGTCAACATTCTCCTCTCCGGAAGGCATAGCCACTTCCTGCTCATGCGCAGGGTGCGTGGTAAGCAACTGGTTTGCAATGCCAACGGAACCGGTTTCGGTTCCTACACTCAGTGAACGTTCATGGAGTTTATTCTGACTCGGTTCAATGTAATCCATTTCATCGTCATCATCACATTGACCATATGTGTGGTCTTCTCCACCATAAAACGAGTCTATTTGTTCCTGAAAACCATCTAATCTAGTGTCCATAGTTTGCCGCATGTTTTTTACTTCGGCCACAAGCTCTGACATCAGATTGCGATAGGATTCACTCTCGACTGCTTGGCCACTCGGGCCTGGGATAGCATTATTGCTAACAGATGATATCTTTCCTCGACTGGATTTTTTACCATTACAGTCAGTTTTGTTTTTGGACTTCGATTTGCTATGTTGACTTGAGTGATCACTGTCTGCTGACAGACTTGTTATTAAACAAGCCTCCGCCATTATCGTGCCTCGGAACTCGGAAACACGTGGTTTTTATATTTTCGAAAAACTGAAGTTTCCACAATTACAGATAATAATATCTGTTTTTACACTAATTATAGTGATTTTATAGGAAGCTGGGTTGTATTTATACAACTGTAACCAGCTAAAAAGTTCAAATAATCTCACTTGAAAACTTATTTTCCAGAGCTGAGATTTTCACGTCTGATTTCTACGAGAGCACAGCTTTGCACTGATTCGGGCATGCGCAGTTGCAATCTCATGGAAGCCTGACTGTCACGTGATTAGCTGATAGAATGTATGTTATGGCTATCGTTATGACGTTCTGCGACATCTAGCGATGCTGGGGAAAGTTGTGGTTTTGACAAAATCATATTTGTTTGTTATAATCCTCACTAGAAACCATAGAAACTGTAGACAACCGTCATATTAATAAGTTCACGCGACGCAGTAATGTAACACATGTCTTGTCTAGAGCCAACCAGGAAACAGTTGTCCTGGACGCCTTCAGACTGTAGGGTTTGTTCGGTTGTTCTGACTTAATTTCTTGGTTATTGAATCAGATGCCAGGGATTCACTTGCAATTCGTTTAGGCAGTTCAGTTTCACACTGGTCAAATTTGGAGATATGGTTTAATGTACGTGGCATTCAACAATGAGTATACGAGCAGCAAAAACGTTTCACTGAAAGTACAGTGTATCTCACTCACTCACAGTTCGACTATGACAAATTATTCTACATAAACCTACTTCTAAGAGCATTGGCACATCTAAGTTTTGCGTAATTGACCGGTTTCGCAATACATGATTATACGAGGCATTACGGTGCGTTGAACATGAAGATATGACGAGAAGCTACTGCAACCAAGTTGGTTTGAGGGAAATAAAGAGCCACGTGATTGCAAGGTAAAATGATAACTGTTTAACTCTGACTTATCAGTAATATTCCCTCCCTTTAAATGGCGATACCAATGTAATTCTGGATCCGTTGCAGCCAAAATTCACAGTATAAAAGTATCATATCAATACGTGAAGGCGTCCGTTTAGCTCTGAGTGATCACTAATACGTTCTCAAAAAAGGAAAGGCATAGATGTACTTACAGTTACAATTTGGGGCATTGTCTTTAATATCTGTAGTGGCCACCAGATTTAGTATCTGTGCCGAATAGCAGTTAAATTACCCTGAAGGCATACGAAGTTAGATTTATGCGTGTAGGATATGGTTTCCCACAGCGTGAGACTCACACCACCATATCGCTCAACCTGGGCGACACAATTTGGGGCAAAACGGTCCTTTCGCACGTACTCTTCCGTCTCGGCACTGAAGCAGAAAGCGTGATTCGCCACTGAGCCATACACTGAGCCAGGTTTGTAGATTCAAGAATCGAACGATATTGAACCACTGGAGCAGTCGATATCGTCGTCGCACCTCAGGGCGAAAGTAGGATCTTCTGCCTCAAAGTCCAGCTTCTCGTACAACGATTACGAATGGTTTGCGCGGGCACTCTTCATAAACCAGACACTGCAGTTGCAGTATCTGTGATATTTCGATATGTAGTTATCCAGATGTACTTATCCTGCGCTGCAGTGATAATCGAGACCGATCTTGCGTATATATTTTTTATATCGGTTCCATAGACGACTCATGGTACTCTGGTGAACATTGAGGTGATTGAGACTCCCCAGCCTATAGGTCAACGTCCAATGGCTATGTTTTGATTTGCAAGAGTTGGTCGCAGCATAACGATATGCTTTCATTTACCAATGACCGTCTAATAAGGCAATGTCCCTGCTCACAATTCCTCAGAACTGCACATGGATATTGCGAACCACTTTTTCTCCATGACAGTTTTATGCAAGTTGACACTTTCGAGCGTAATCGTGCATTAAAGTATCCAAAGATATGTTTTTGAGGTGTGCATTTAAGTCCATGTACACAAACCAGCATTGTAAACTACCGGGCAAAAGAAATTGATCACCTGATGTTGTGGCTCATAAAGAAGACACCAAGACATATATGATAGAAAATTTGTTTTTTATCCAAAATTTAACCATTTACCAAGCATGAAACAGAATCACCAATGTCCAGTCGACAGTAATCTGGTCACGGAATCAAGCACAAGAGGTGTGTGTGTGTGTGTGTGTGTGTGTGTGTGTGTGTGTGTGTGTGTGTGTGTGTGTGAAACTGTAATGTTATCCAATCACAGATCATTCACAAGATGTGTTTCAAGTCACATTATGAACTGTCCAAGCCTTCAGAAGCGTGTGTGACGACCCTTGAATCGATACCACCACACAAAATGACTGTATTACCCAAATTTATTAACGTTAGAAAATATCATTAAAAAATTGTTAACCTTCACTCAGTCGTTGCCACGAGTATGAAGTCATGAGAACGCGAGAAATTGTACTAAGAAGTACAATAAATGAGAATGTTGTCTTTATTATTATTCTTTTTAGGGAGGGGGGGTCCCGACCGACCGACCTATGTTAAGAATTTGGTGGCTACGTGAAACACAAAAAGTGAGTGAGTTTAGTTTTGCGCCGCACTCAGCAATGTTCCAGCTAGAAATGGCGGCGGTCTGGACCGGACAATCCTGTAATCAACAGCATGAGAATCGATCTGCACAGCTGGGAACCGATGACATGTGTCAAGCAAGTCAGCGAGCCTGACCACCCGATCCCGTTAGTCGCCTCCTACGACAAGCATAATCGCCTTTTATGGTAAGCATGGGTTGCTGAAGACCTATTCTACCCCAGATCTTCACGGGTCGAAACACAAAAGGAAAAAGAATGCCCTCACATGTGCATGAACCGCGTACATCTGAGCGCCCAAGGTCACATGCAGAGTACGATCAAACTGGGCTACGTACGTCATTTGCGTAATTGTTTTCGACCACATCAGCCAGTTACGCTCTGCTTAAGTGTGGAGTAACTGCCCAGAACATACGAAACCGCTTGATTTCTATGCAGGACACAACTACACCTGCAGTAGGCATAATATCCTTACCATCGAAATCACATGACTTAAATCCCATCCAATACGTATGAGATGCTCTTAGAAGATGGGGCACCCATGAAGAGCAACCTCCTCCTGGCGAGTGCTGAGTGACGCTAATAGCTTTTACGCCGTGTGGACCCGGGGCAAAATGGGTCCACAGCGAGTGTAGGACATTTCCCCATCAGGACAATTCCCCACTAGGACAATTCCCCTCATGACATTTCCCCACACCTGTTCTGTAACCAGTAGGACAATTCCAGCACTGATATTAAGGAAATATATATTCATGTTTGCAATATGTTCAAAGTGCCAAGTACAATGCTTACCGAATTTAAAAAAAACTATTTCATGGTATTTGTTCAGTATGTATGGCCTTGTTTCTTTCTCATTGTCAGTGTAATCTAACTCACCCAAAATCATGTAATTATGAAGGAATAAACGAGCAAACAAACATAATTATAAGGAGAATTCATTCACATCATTTTGATGGCAAAACACTGACTTGTCAAAACACCGCGATTAAGTTGTAAATTACGGCTATAGTGAATTCTGAAGGCATCAATTAGTTCATAAACATTTAAAGAGGAAACTGTCATTGATTTTGAATGTATTCCACTATTGCATTTAGCCAAGGATTGAAACCCTAGTATTTAATAACTAACTACATGTGGTAGTGGCAGCTCTGGCAGCGTGTGATAAATACCTATCTGTATCCTACACAGCTATGATTTCATGTGCTTGTACGTCAACTCAGACCCAGCTTCAGACAAAAAGCATAAGCATGCCGTAAAACCTTGGGTTCTGGTCTGGGGCCTTGGGCTGTGGCCATGGGCTAGGGTGTGAACTTGTCTGGGTTCACGGCATATGTTTTCTGTCTGAAGTTGGGTCTAAGTTGACTTACACGCACACGTAAACCCATTTGAGATGGGAAATTCAGAACCTGAGGTAATCTAGACTTGCTTTAATTAGGGCTTTAGCATTGCAGGGAGGGCTAGGCAGTAGACCCCAGCCCCCGCCCCAAGTTTTACAGTATGACATATGAGAATGAATTTGTTCCTTTCAACAATCATCAGTTAAATATCAATGTGTTACCCTTCCAAACTACCTCGTTATCTCGATTATATCTTGCATAATTTATATTCTCAATATATGGCCACACAACAGCATGAGTATATTTGGAGCTGTGGTTACAGATGTTGTGTCATCATAAGGCTTTAAGGTGGTGTGGTCTCGGTTTGCCACCACCCTATTGTTTAGTGTTATAGGTGTAGTCAGGCGTTTTAATCGACAGAACAAAGGAGGTGGCGGGGGCAGTTCATACATTTATGGGGAAATATACTAGTAAGTAAAGCAAGCAAGTAAAATCTGATAGTTTTATTTTTTCTGTACATAAATACATAACATAAAAAATAGTCTTGGTTTAGTGTGCAATTTGAACAATCGTGATTTTGTATATACTATATATATTCCCTTACTCATTGACAAAGTAAATTTATACATATTCCTAAAACATGAAAATAATAAAGTATATTTAAAAGTACATTAATTTCCACACCTAAATTTCAATTTATCATGGGACCCTCTATTATCGCGGTAGTTAATGTTGTCGCCATCGGGATTATGAACGGCTACTGACATTTAGCATTTTATATATATTTTCAGTTGACTGATGTTTAATCTTCATTTCTGTCACAAATAATGTGACACATGGTCGCAACTCGTTTAATACCATTGCGGCAATTCCGACTGTCTCGTTTGACCCGGTAACTGAAGGAACTCTCTATTATCGCGGTATTGCGATTTTCTTACTATGGCACGCGGTACAAGCAGATGACACTGTGAAACGTTTACTAAGACAAGTAACGAATCTAAATAGTTTGATCATTAAAAAATATTTAGGAATTTCATTCACATTAGTAATATCATCATGCTTTTAACCCAAACATCAGAAACTTCTATTCATTTGGATACAAGGTAACAATAACGTTACAAAATATTGTTTTTCCGGCTTAAAACGTACCATACAAGTCGCTGCCGTGTGCAGAGTGAAGTTGCATAATACGTCACTTCCTGTTATATTTTTAGCACGGAAAATATGCAAATGACCTTAAAGTTGTCGCAGGATTGCTCTTGATGAAGTAAGATTTGATTCATGCTAGATGTAAGGGCAGTAGGGGTCATATTAGTTTCAAAATGTTCTAGAACTTACTGAAAAGATTAATGCTTTAATATTTTTCCGATTACACATAACATTCCAATGAAATAAATGACTTTTTCAAGAGCGATGAATATATTTTACGTAATTTGCATATGTAAACAGCCGATGCTGGGCGTGGTGTTTCTGCTTTCCCGATGTTTTCTCGTGACGCGATAATAGAGAGTCCCAGTATACAATCAAACAAAATATGAAACAGCATCAGCGTATTCTACAGGTGGCACGGGAGCTGTAGAGCCTTGACTTTACGCTGTAGAATGTTGGTGTTGCCTGGATAACTTCTTCAGATTCAGACTGTCGAAGACCTGGAAGAATGAAGTATACACAAACAAGAAAAAACAAGATGGGGCAGTATATATATTGTAATAAATAGACCGCCTCCGTGGTGTAGTGGTTAGAGCGTCCTCCGGGAGAGTGGAAGGTCGCAGGTTCGATCCCCGGCCGCCTCATTCCAAAAGACGTTAAAATATGGTACTTGTTGGTCCCTGTCTGGCACTCGGCATTAATGGGTACAACAAGGACTGGTCGGCTCGGAGTCAGTATACTGTGTCTGAGTGGGGTATTCATGCTTAACTGCGGCATGGTATCTCAGTGGGCTAGCACTGTAAAACCAACTTAAGTCTGGACTAGCCGCCACACATACACACGCATGCACGTCGTCATATGAGCGAAATATTCTTAATTGCAACGTTAAACCCTATTTCACCTTACCTGTTATAAATAAATGATGTCTAAATTATGGCATACTTATCGAAGCAGTTAGCATACCTTACCTGTCAGCTCTTCTCCTTAAATATCCACTCCTCCCAAAAACAAAAAAAAACAAAAACGCTGTGATGTAGTGTGGTATTAATTTCAGTTAGTTTGCGTAGGGGATTTGCTTGTGTGGGAATAGAGGATTTGTTTTACATTTTGCACGTATTCTCATAAAACAATGGGGTGATGTTTGTTTAGTGCTTATCCGTGGGGTATAACTGCTATTTGGGTTTATATAGTGGAAATCATTGCCCAAAAATAATGTTTCAACTTTCATTGTAGACCATTGATTGGTAAAAAGAAGTCACGAGTAAATATTTTATTCAGAATACAGTGGAGCAATAAAGTAAATGCGCATCAGAGAATTCAAAAGCAACACACATAAATATGCACAAACTGTAAATTGAAGCAATTGTACTTAAATATAGGTGGTGAGGTGGTATTATTAACTATTAACATTAGAACCAAAATATATGAATTGGCAGGGTGACATGTACTAAGATATACTGGCCAAAAACATGTAACGTGAGAATAGATAGTGTATATGTGATTAAGCATAATAAGATCAAAATCGAGTTGTATACTTTGGGAAGAGCCTCTGTGAGTGTTGTGTTAGTCTAGGTCTCGCGACCCCATGTTCTATCAGATGAAGGACTGTCTCGACCCATCACAGCTGTTTCTGAAGGGAGATATGTACATAACACTGCGATATGGAGCCGTTCTGTTATAGAAACAGTAAAGCGGATCCGGACATTTACAAAGTCTCGTCGCCATACGTGCCAAGTGGTGTTCCATGGACGTTAAATCAACAAGCAATGTCAGGCTGCGAGCTACCAGACCGAAGCATGCCTATAGCTCTTCATTTTCCCCAAGGCGTTGCATCTGAAACGATATTTGGGTGTGTTTCTCCGACTTCTGCACTTCTGTAGACTGCGTTGAGTTGATATGTTAAGCGTCTGGTTGTCTGGGCTTTTAAAGTTAATACATCCGGCCAGTTGTCTCGAATATGTCATGGTTCTTGCAAATTTTATGTAATTTGAACAACAACTGCCTGGTTGCGTTTCTTCGACAGTTTTATATAACACACTCTTTTCCTGGTTCAAATGACCAAAAATTCATTTACAAAATTACCATTGAAAATATTCAATGTATATTTGCATATATTAAAAATGTAGTATATATCGGGGCACGTGATGACGCTGTAGCAGACGACTTCCTTGTTCCTTGAGACTTCTCGCTCTTTAAGAAGCAGGGCGCAAATCAGTTCAGAGGTTGCGGAAACTATCGGGGTAACGTTGGAGTACCATTTACCGACGTATTGCCCGATTTTTAGCTGCAGGCAGTTTTCGGGACGTCCACTTCAACTCGATGGGAATGAGAGGAGACGACTCGCACAATTGGCTGCGGCGCATCCACACTGGTCAGCAAAACAACAGTACTAGGTGAGCGTGCCACAGTTTTAGGGAGTACAAGAGTGTCTAAATGGACTGCAAGGAGGAATTTAAAAGAATCGGGAGTTTTGAAGAAAGTGCCGACAAAGATTCCATTAATGACTGAAGTGCACAAACGGAAAAGACGGGAGTGGTGTTAAAGGTATTAGAGACACTGACTTTTCAAACTGGAAAATTCCGAATAAAACGTGGTGTCGTAAAGGAAAAAGCGATAAAATGGGCCCGAAGTTCTCGCCCTCTGTGCCGGTGCGGGGTGTGATAAGAAATTTGGCTTAACGTCGCTCTTGGAAATTACAGATCGCGTTGATTCAGGGAAGTACTGCGATCTAATTACAAGAGGGACTTTTTTATTCAAATATTGGACAAAGTAGAATGTTATCCGATGTTATGCAACAGGACAATGCCCGTGTTCACACATTCGCACACACCAAAACATGGCTTCGTCAGAATCACATACAAGAATGGATTTTCCTGCCGCTTCACCAGACCTGAACACCATTGAAAATATTTGGCAAATCATCAAGTACAAAGTGGAAAAGTTGGAACCAAAAGACATAGCAGAGTTGAAACGAGTGATTCATGAAACGTTGTACGAGCTATCTGAGGAACTGACAGACAATCTTGTAGTTTCCACGCCTCGTCTGACTGAACAGTGTTTGGAGCGAAATGGTGGACTGACTGACTATTGCCTCACTGAGAACGATTTAATAAGGCATTGTGTTTGTGTCTGCCGATTTGCATAATTAATGCCAAATATTAAATTAAGACCTTGAATCTAAAGATGTCTAATGTTTTTGCTCATTATGTAATGAGTGAGTTAATATTTAACGTCACATCGGCAATATCTCAGCCATATCGTGACGAGAACAATGTATTTATATCAATATAAAAAACAATAAATTGAGAACATAAAAACCTGTCGGCGAAGAACAGTAAAACTACTAGAATATCACAGCTCTTAATTGAAAACTGGCACGCTATCAAAAAAATATATCATGTATGTATGTATGTATGTATGTATGTATGTATGTATGTATGTATGTATGTATGTATGTATGTATGTATGTATGTATGTATGTATGTATGTATGTTTATGTATGTATGTATGTATGTATGTATGTATGTATGTATGTATGTATGTATGTGTGTGTGTGTGTATGTATGTATGTATGTATGTATGTAAGTCACATTAGTATGTATATGTATTTCATGTATGTATGTATGTATGTATGCCAATATGTATGTATGTATGTATGTTTGTATGTATGTACTATATCTGTATGTATGTATGTATGTATGTATGTATGTATGTATGTATGTATGTCACATTATATAGTATCGTGATAAGTTATATAGTAATACTAATTATAGGTAAAGTATAAAAAAACTGTCAACAAAGGACAGTAAACAAGTAGAATATCGCAGATATAAATGTAAAAGTACTATAGATCGCTAACAAATAGATCACCACAATAGGGACTATGGGGACTTACAGTGCCTTTACTACCTGCATGGACCCTAACTGGATTTACACCATCCCTTTAGCCATTGGCGTTTATGCTGAGCTTTAACCATACATTAAAATGACCAAATAACTACGATTAAAAACCTGGTAGACTTAAATTTACTTGCATGTTTTGGGACTTGCGTACCCTCGGAGGAGGACAATATTTTTACAGTACTTTCACCCCTTTCTAGGGTACAGCCACTAACAATATCAGTTACTAATCTAAACTACCAATCATTAAAATACATCTATCTGCAGAACATATCATTCAAAATTCATCTATTAAATCAATTTCTTTTGAAAAGCCAATAATTAAATGAAAATTAACAGTCTTAAAAAGAGCCTTAACTGTTTTCACATTGATATACTTATCCCTTATGATGGAGAATTCAACACAGTCAAGCAGGAGATGCTTGACTGTGACTCTCTCATCACAAGGTATACAAAACGGAGGATCTTCACCTTTTAACAAGTATTTGTGAGTATACCTTGTGTGGCCAATACGACATCGTCGCATGATGACCTCTTCAAATCTGGACTGACAACCCAAGTAGGTGTAACCAATATAAGGTTTTATTTCGTGTACTTTGTTAATACCTACTTTGGTGTCCCACTTCTTCTGCGTCAGATCACGGATGTAAGCTCTAATGCTGGCTTTGTAATCAGAGTATGGAATAAGAAGTGGTGTCACAGATTTGTTGAATGCTGCCTTGTGTTCCCAGAAATGCCAACGTGGCTGGGTAACCAACAAAAGACGATGTCGCATTGGCCAGTAGCAATTTCATTGTACAATTCAGTAATTTCTATTAAAAGTGGATGTTTACCAGAAAGATTTTTAATAGCCTGAAGACACGAAAGAGAATCGGAAAAGATTATGTATTGTTTATATTTACGGTGTTTATTAATATATTTAAGAGCTGTTAATATGGCGTTAGCTTCTGCTGTGAAAATAGAGCTGTTATTGGGTGAATGTAATGAGTTTTGTCAAAATCCTTCGGTTACCACCCACATATATCATATCTTACATGACATGATAATATGGCTTGTTCTGTATTTATTTAACCGTCCTTCCAGTGCTTGGAGCTTGTTAATAATATTAATCATTTTGAAATTAAATGGGAAGAGCATAGTGCTTAAAAATCGAGAAGTTAAGTGTGTCACTGGAAGGAAGTAAACCTGCACAGCGAAGCGTGCTTTACTTCTTCCTTGTCAGTCTCTTCACGCACGTGAAACGGAAATTTAACTCGAATTAGCAAACCTTTGACATTTGGGGAAGATTAGGATATATCGGTCATATATTGTTAAGGAATCGTTTTCATGTCGAATCCAAAAAGAGAAACCGCATCTGTGTTCAATATAGATATAAGCTTAGAGACAGATTGACGAAAATCACTCCACTCTATGACAAACAGAGCTGTATAGCAGTGAATGTATTTTGTCTACAGTATTATACCATGGTATAAACGAATAAGAATCATGCACTTTGTGGTATAAATGCCTCTCGTAAACCTTTACTCATGCCAAGCCATTACAATATTGACGTTATTTTGTCATGGTTGAATAACCATTTATCATCACCCTGTGCTTTCTGGCAGTTCAGCTGCCATGATATTGGGTATATGTTAGTAAGGATTATCGCGTTTTCGTCATAGAGAACTGGTGTCAAAACAACAAACAATACGACATTTCCCCTGGACGAGGATACATTGAAATTCACACGTTCATTAGAGGCTTATGGAATACGTAGTAGTTTAATTGAATGTGGTTTCTTAGAAATATAGTACAAAGAGTAGTTATATACTGAACCGCAAAAGAAACGCAAGTCAAAATCCAGATTTATAAAAACTTTACTTTTGACAGATAATGCATGAAAACAGGTACATAATAACAATCAACACTTATTGCAGGATTATCGGGACATGTCAGCCAATGCATGGAAACATTGCTGGTTTACTTTGCATTGAAGACAAAATCGAAATTGATCCAACAAGTCAGTAGCGCGTATGTCCACCACGTGCATTCACTAGAGCTGTGCACCGCCTGAACATGGAGTGAATCAGACGGTTGACAAAGGCCCTAGGGATTGCTGCACATGTCCGGATGATGGCTGCCTGGAGTTCTGCTGCAGTTGTCGGACGTGGTAGGACTTCATTCAGTCGTCTCTGCAGCTCGTCCCAAAAATGTTCGATCGGATTTCAATCGGGACTGACAGCAGGCAATGGCAGTTGTCGGATGTTGTGCTGCTGGAATAATGCCTGAGTGACTTTAGCAGTATTGGGCCTGGCATTATCTTGCTGGAAAATGTGTTGCTGGTGTCGGATGAAAAAGAATGAATGAATTATTTCCTCCAAAAACGGATATTCGAAGATTACATAAACAAACATCAGTCAGTTACATATATCTACATATGATATGTACAAAGCACGGTTATTTACAACAATGATAGTTCAGAAAGTATACATCAAGGAATCTTTTAAAGAATAGATATAGTTCGATGCATGTGACCTTTAAGAATTTAGCTTTAGAAACGACTAGTACAGCAAGTTGTATATGGTCTTTATATTCTGGGTACAGGTACATTAGAGTGTAAAGTCTATGTAGACTCAGTGTTTGATGGATTACAGCATATCTGGACATATCCTCTCTTATGGAGAGTCTCAATTTCCATTGAACTTCTTCATAAGAGAAGATACAACTTAAAACTATTCTGCGCTAAACTGTCTTTGACGGAAAAATACCAGTTTGCACGTAAGTTAATACCTAGTCCAGTAGATTATACTTCCGTGCCGTACATAACAGAGTGTTGCAAATACTGCGTGAGCTAATATTTAAGTGAACAGTGAGTGAAAAAAATGCACAGAACAGTGTTTTCGTTGATGAATTACAAGCGTTATTACATAATCTTCCAAGGAATAATAATCTACACTTGTCAATGTACCCAACCATTGTCCAGAGACCTTGGTTGGCACATATAGAATCTGTTGGCATACGTCTGTTGAACCCTTGAATACATTTATCGAAATATCGTTGGGTATTTTCCACCAGATCAATGTTTTTGCCATATAGCGTAGGCATGGTTTCACAACCATAGAAACTTGTAGGTAAAACCATTCTTTTCCATATATTAACACATGTAACTGGATGTAAGTCAGTACTGTTAAGACCCAATGAGCGCAAAGAATTTATGGTTTGCCTGGCCTTTTGACAGTTAGCGAAAACTCTATATGTACGACACAGATCTGATGAGAGTAGAATACCACCATATTTTACTGATGGACTTACATTAATAGAGGTGTCGCAAAAGGAGAATGAGAGCTCAGGACAAGATTGTTTCCCTTTCCAAAAAACTACAACAGTGCTTTTCGATGCATTGTATGTTAGGTGCCATCTGGAAGCATATTCTGAAACAATATGAAGTGAATTCTGCAGCCCAGACGGAGTGGTACTTAACAGTGTCGTATCATCGGCTAACAGGACTGATGATACATCAATACCATATACACATATACCATTGTTACTAAGTCTTAATTCAGTTAGTAAATCATTTATGAAGACTAGGAAGAACCATGCAGACAAGACTCTACCTTGCCCTACACCTTGTTTTACTTCAAATGTGTCTGAGCTATTTCCGTTGTACATTACAAAAGAAGAGCTGCAGGTGTAGCTGTGATATAGCAGATTCCACATTTTACCCGTTATACCCAAATTATCGAGAAAAGCTGAGAAGACTTGGGAGCCACGCTCAACATAATATGTTACGCAATCATTGAGCATAAACGTCGACATAATTGCACCATGTTCTTTTCTAAATCCAAACTGTAGAGGGTCTGGAAAGTGGGATTAATATGACTTATATAACATTGTAGACGTGACAGTAATAGTTTTTCAAATAGTTTCCCTATACAGGAGGTTAGGGTGATACCTCTGTAGTTTTTGGGATCACATTTTGCACCTTTTCCTTTATAAAGTGGAACAATCATACCCAGTCTAAAGATATTGGGAAAGTACACAGCTTTCATAATTGCGTTATATAAGACGCAGAGCTTATCGACCAGCACGTCACCTCCATAGATAAGATGTTCATTGTTTACGTGATCTGGTCAGGGATTTGGGATTTGTTACGCTTTAGATTAACCAGATGTTGTTTTAACACTAATGGCTGGATATCAGCATATAAGTACAGCGTCAGCAGCAGTAGAATCATTAGGTTATGAAATTATATCTGCCAGTGCCAGTTTGCTTTAAATTCATCATCAAAAGTTTCAGCATGATGTGGTATGGCGAGGTTAGCATAGTAAGCACCCCACAGGTTACATATGGCCTCTGGTGTGTCCGCGTGGGTATTGTTAACACTAATTGGTCAACTGTTGACCGCGGGCGTCTCAGCTTACGCACAGATTTAAAGAAGGTATAATATCTGTTTCTGAAGAAATTTCCAGTTCACGAGATAGTTCTTTGCGTTGTTTTCGTTTTGCCTGCCATTGATTTATGGCCCGAGTTCGGTCTCTGTCACATTATGTAATTAAACAAACAGGCAGGCTGATACTTCGCATTGTTCGATTACAAAATGTTATACACAAAAATGAGCATGTATTTACAAAACCCAGTAAAGCCGTTACAAGTACAAAATATTTCCGTATCCCGGCTGCTTCGTTTCGAGGGAGGTAAACCCTAGTACAAAATATTGCACTTTTGATTTGCGATTATACGCTTATAATTTTTTTATATGTTTTTTTTCATAATCAGCAATGCATATTATATGTCATGAAGAAGTGATAATTGTGTTTTAATTATGTTTGATTTTTTGGTTGCATGTGACCTTTAAGCAACGTGCTACTGATATCTTTAACTCAGGAATGGAAATCTAGCTTGCATTGTCGCAGATATGACTCTTTTTCTTCATTCAAATTGAATTTATAACCGGAATTGTATTTAACTCATGGAGACTGTTCCTTATATCGTCGTGACTTGACGAAACTGCGAATTGGCATGGTCAGATTACAAGTTGAACTTGGGCGATATTATTACGTAATAAGAACACTACGACTGTGTAAAGTGTGTAAGTTAGACATGATTGGAGATGAATTTCATTTTGTTATTATATGTCCAGCTTATGAAAGCTTAAGATCTAATTACCTACCGTTCGCTATACATCCTATAATTTAAAATTAATTTCATCAATCTTATGGCATCTGAGGATACAAACTTTATTATTAAGCTACAACTTTATGTTCACTATGCAGTACGTCTGAGACGTCAAAGTTTGAAACATGCAAATTCCAACCAGCTGGTTGTGTCATCTGTATATGGGCTATATTATAGCGAAATAAGATCACTGCGACTGTCTTAAGTGTGTACGTTAGCCATGATTGAAAATGAATTTCATTTTGTTACGAAAGCGTATGAAAGCTTAAGCTCTAAATACTTACTGTTTGTCTGTACATCCTATAATATAAACACTAGTTTCATTAACACTCATCTATCTAATGATACAAACGTTATTATTAAGCTACATCTTTATTTTCACAGTGCACTACGTCTGAGATACTAAAGTTTGTAACATGCAAATGCCAACCTGCTGTGTCACCTGTATATCGGCCGGAGGCCACACATACGGAATAAACGATTGATTGATTGAATAATAACCTCACTCCAAAGTTCTTATCTGATTTAATTCCAGAACATGTTTCAGTTTTAAGTTCTTACAATCTGAGAAATACTGATAGTATTCGCACAAGTCGTTTGCACGGTCCTTTTTACCAGACACCATACGTTTATGGAACAATTTACCACCCGAAATACTTAACCCACAATCAGTAAATTCGTTCAAAACACGATTACAGACCAAACAAGGAAATGTTCTCTTTGATAAAAACTTAGGATCTAGATTTTGTCAAATATTCCATGCTCGCCTCAGGTTGGGTGGTAGTGACTTGAAAGCTCATTGTTCTGATAGGCATATTTCAAATAATCCAAATTGTGCTTGTGGGTATCCATGGGAAGATTCTCTCCTTTATTTCTTTTCTTGACCTTTTTATGACTTAATCTGATTAGATAAATATTTCTACACTAATGGTTTTGACTTAAATTCATTCTTCAAGGTAATCAAACTTCAAGCAACAGATTTTATCAGCTTATTCTTGACTCTGTCCATAGATACATGCTTCTTTCAAATAGATTCAAATTATTTTAAAAACTCTTATGTATGCACTTACTATGAACCATTTAATGTTATTGTGTAGACCTTTTCCTATTATTATGGATCTCATGCCTTTGCGGAAATAATTGCTTTTGAAATAATTCATTGCATCTGTACTGCATTAAGTATTGATTGTATTATGCCATGTTTAATGGAGCGGCACTTACATAAGCCGTTAGCTTGTTGTGCCAATCTATATTCATGATATGTACATATTTCATGAATAAAATATGTTTATTAGTATATATAATGAGGGCCATGTCAACAAAAAACATTCCCTACGCAATTTGTTGGCAGGTTGGCCAGCCAGTAATTCCACATTATCCATCGTTGTTTCAGTTTCTACGTCCTACAAATTCACTTGCATCTCCACAAGCAGAGCATACCAGACAGTTAATCCTCAGGTACTGAATCCTTTATTGTTTTCGGTCAAAATTGTTTTTGAAGGTACAAATGTAATATATGTTCCCAATGACTTAATCTTACCTCTGTAATTTACAGGATTGGCATAGGCTTTATCATATACTGAACCGCAAAAGAAACGACGCACCGATAAAGGTTTCTTAAAGCACACGCCGTAGTTCGCTCTTATTAACAATCAAAAAAGGAGGATTCAGTTCAAACTTGACAATTATGGTTAACACATTTTTGGGAATCACATTTAGAGTTCACACAAACAAAATCAACAAAAATGGTACCATTAGGATACCTCCAAGAGTCATTCACTCTTTTTTAAATCTCGTCCCAAGTGTGTCCTATTGTACTTAAATATGGACTGGGTGCATGTCATTGTAGGGTTTGGCGCCATGTTGTGTTTGAAAGTTAAATGTTGCTCTGGCAGTGTGGGCACGAGCGTTTGTCTTGCTGGAAGATGCGATTTCAGTGAAGTTCAAAATGTTGTACAACGCGGGGTCTTATGACTTTGTCAATCTAGCGAGTAACAGTCACGCCATTTCCTTGTCCTGGACCAAAAATTCTGGAACACGACGGGCCAATTATCTGGTTCAGACTGACTACACCCCACAGCATGATGCTTGGACCACCCCACGAGTCTCTTTCGACAATGCAATTGATGGACAACCCATCCCCATGCCTTCGCCATACGCTCACTCTGTCATCGGCTGTCGAAACACAATATCGGCTTTCATCAGAAAAATAGCACATTTCTCCATTGTCGATAACGCCAATTTCGAGTTGCCCATTTCAGTCGGTTTTGGCGGTGACCAGCGGTGAGGACAGGACCACGATATGGTCTGTGACAGCAGAGGTTTCCTCCGCGCAAACGTTGGTGATTATCGGAACTAATGTGTCTCTTGTGAGTCCCAATGGTCTGGCGTGCTGTTTCCGCCGCGATCCCACAGATGGTATTTAAGACTGCTTCGCCCGCTGGCTGCACCTCTGTTCAGCTCTGAATGAAACGTGAAACACTGTATTCCACAGAACAGACAATGTTCCACAACTTATATGGAATAAGATACAAGGAATCTATTTATGAAGTCTGTTTACAGCTTTGAAAAGTACATTCGGCAATAAACACAGGAGTTTTCTGTCAAAATATATATATTTCATTTTCAAAAAGGGCATTGAAAGAGCTCACCACCCAAGCTGACTTATCACCATATATCTTTGATGTGGACGTCTGTTGTTCTGTGACCCAGGATGGCTTACAGCACTGATTGACGGGATATTTCAGAGAGAATGGATTACCTAACAACCATTATCCAAGCATTGGTTCTCATGTTATTTTATCTGTCTCCACTGTCTCGCCTTAGTGTTAACGACAATAAACTTTACAGGGTGTGGAAGCCTAGTGACAGGGAAAGGTGCTTACCTTGCTTCGTAAGCGTCGATGAGTGGGCAGATCAACTTTTAGCGAATTAAGTCTGTTGTCGTCTGTGTCGATCTGTCGTCTGTCACCTGTCAGATTTGGCGGGTAATTGGATTACGTTCCTCGGTCACACCCGGAAACATACAAGTAACATTGGATGGTCAGTCCGATGAAACCCGATGTACGAGTGCAGAAGCACCGATCACTACAGTACCTTTGTCAACTCTCAAGGAGCTGTGAGAACTAGGACCATGTAGAGTCAAGAAAACACGAAGGGGAGGAAGAAGGGGACAGTAAGCCACAAGTTACATACTTGTTGTTAATCATAGAGACAGTATCAAATGTACTAAAGCAAAAGTACCAAACAGTCAGACCACTTATGAACTTTTGGCTCTTAAGTTTACAACCGATACAACTCTCACTATAATTACAGTATACAGACCTCCAAAGAAAACACCTCTATTTTTTATGAATTTTCGGAATAACTGGATGCAGCCGCCAACCTCCCTGGCAAAATACTCGTCTGTAGGTCAGTTGTTGGCGATCTATTGCCCGATTTTATATTGTGTTGTTTTGCAATGATTTACAATTTTACACTGAACTCAAACTAGTTTTAATCATTTGTGATAGCCTAGTTGTTATACTGTCCTTCGCTGACAGGTTTTTAATATTTTTATTCTTAGTACATAACTTTTTGTCGTCACGATATGGCTGAAATATTGCCGATGTGATGTTAAATATTAACTCACTCACTTACTTGTCTGTGGGTATTTCAACTATCATGTTGATGAAGTGCAAGACAAAGATGGTGCGACATTCCTAGGACTGCTACAATTACATAATCTGGTTCAGCATGTGACAATGGCTACACACACCGGGGGCCACACCCTGGACCTTGTCATCATACGCCAGGATGTGAATATGGTGAATGAATATGGTTTTATATTCCAGCAATATCACGGCGGGGGACACCAGAAAGGGGCTTCACACATTTTACCGATGTGGGGAATCGAATCCGGGTCTTCGGCGTGACGAGCGAACGCTTTAACCACTAGGCTACCCCACCACCCTATGTGAATGTGGACAGCATCAGACGTGATCAATCTGTACAGTTAGATCACTTTGCTGTGTTGTACGAACTGAGGGAGGGAGTTTAGTTTACGCCGCACTCAGCAATATTCCAGCTATATGGCGGCGGTCTGTAAATAATCGAGTCTGGACCAGACAACCCAGTGATCAACATCATGAGCATCGATTTGCGCAATTGGGAACCGGTGACGTGTCAACCAAGTCAGCGAGCCTGACCACCGATCCGCATAGTCGCCTTTTGGGGGTAAGCACGGGTTGCTGAAAAACCTATTCTTCCCCGGATCTTCACGGGTCTTGTACGAAGTAAACATAGACAATACTCTACACAAAGGGAAACGATATTCCCATTGACACATTCAGTTCATATTTGGTACCAGAGTTGTCAGAATATGACGCTTTATCTGTTTCTGATGCTTATCATATGTACAATGGTAACAAGACAAGTATTGTAGATAAACATGCACCAGAGGAACGTTGTACAATTACAGTCCATGCAGAGGCCCCCTTGGTACAACGATAAAATCCGTCAAGCAAAACACAGGCGACGCTGCCTTGAGAAGCAGATGCGGTTCAGTGGCCTTGCTATTCATGAGGCACTTGAGAAAAATCATTTAGGTGCACTGGTGGAGACCACAAAACATGGCTACTTCAAGGGCACTCTACACAATGTCAAGGGAGAAAAGGAGGTTTATGCTGTCACCAATAAGCTCCTGTTCAGCCAGAACAAGAAACTGACCACCCCGTTTTCGGGGCTGCACTATGCACCTTGTTGTCTGACTTCTTCCTGGTTAAGATTATCAATATGCGATCAACTTTGACTGCAAGCGTGATCAGATGCATTTCTATTCGATCATTACAAATCGACATTGACAGTAAATGTAGTTTGAATTCTTTTCATCCTGTCAACGAACAAGACATTCAAGGATTCATACAGCAGTCTCCCAACAAATCCTGTCAACTTGACGTGATGCCAACATGGCTCATGAAGAACCGTATGCATGCTATTGTACCCGTCGTCAACTCATCTCTGTCTGAGGGATATGTTGTGCATCTTAAGGATGCAGTTATCACCCCACTGCTGAAGAAACCGAACCTCAACCCAGATATTTTGAGACATTATCAGCCAGTGTCAAATCTTCCTTTTGTCTCCAAACTTTTGGAAGGTGTGGTAGGACACAGAAAAGAACACATTTCTGCCCACGAATGTTGGGAGCCTTTGCAGTCTGCATACCTTACGAACTATAGCACGGAAACGGCTTTGGTGAGAGTCCTGAATGACCTCCTTCAAGGAGTTGACAAGAATGGTGCTGCAATTCTAATTCGACACGTTCGCCCATGACATCCTCATTAGCACCCTGAAGGAAAAAATATGTATCAATGGGACTGTGCTTCAGTGGAGCCGTCCATACCTACCAGAAAGATACCAACGTGTCGTAATCGGTGGCCACTCATCTGTCTCAAAGGATCTTGTCTATGGAGTTCCGCAGGGATCTGTCTTAGGCCCCTTGTTATTCACAGTTAACACCTGGCCCTTATGAGACATAGCCAGGTGTTACAGCCTTTCCTTCAACCTTTACGCTGATGACACACAGTTGTATATGTGAGTTAATTGAGAGCTGCGTAAAGGCAATCAAACATCGTATAGTATGACAACACACTGGCTGAAGCTGAATGGAGAGAAAACAGAAGTCCTCATCATTACCTCAAAGCGAGTTGCTAAACATGTTCCTCTACCAGACCTCCACATTATCGGTCATATCATTGTCCCACGTCCTGAGGCAAGGAACCTTGGTGTTATTTTTGACTCTCACCTATCTCTGAATGCTCATATTAAGTCAGTATGCAGCAATTCATTCTACCACTTACGGAACATCTGGCAAATCCGGCGCTACCTTGATGAAAGGACAACCAACTGTCTACTCTAGCCTGCCTCAATCCCCAAAAGGAAAGCTCCAACGCGTACAGAATTTTGCTGCTAGACTTGTCTCTATATCACAGAAATACTTTCACATAACCCCTGTTAAACTGGCTGCCAATATCAGACTGAATCCAAAACAAACTCAAACTTGTTGTTTTCCAGTGTCTCAATACCCAAGCTCCAAGTGTGCATCTGACCTGGTCACCAGATAGCAGCCCAACCGAAGTCTCCGATCTGAACATCTTGGTCTGCTTGTTGACTTTAGGTCCAGCACAAGGTTTGGGGATCGATCATTTCAGATGGCAGGACCCACTCTCTGGAATCAACTTCCACTGGAGCTAAGAACAATTAACAACGTGCAGATTTTTTTTAAAATCCAAACTGAAGACATGCCTTTTGGAAACATACCGTGTCTGACTTTTCATCTCGAGTTATTCGGAGAGCACTACTGAGCAGAATTTTTGTCTAGAACTTGTAATGTAAGTTGTAATGTAAGGTCGTCCACTGCGTGGACGGTCTTGGATGTTGTTAGTGGCCTGATACCGCTCCTGCCGCGGTAGATTGTCTTAGCATGAATATCAAAATTGGCTACCCTTGCGTGCAGTCTGTCCAACTTGCAATCGTCCCTAGGCTTGGTTCTTCTGATCTCTCTTAAATCGTGGCATGGCGATTGTGTAATAACAAGAATGATTTCAGGCGAGTTGGGACTCACTTTCATTGGCAGGGTTGTCACGATGTGCATGTGCATTTTCAGGAATGTCATACGGAATCTTTTACCGCAGCTGCCTTTTTATGTGCGTTTGGTCGATATGCTTTTTCATCAGAAAACACACTGATGCCGGTTAATAACTGTTAATTTATATTGAAAAAAACATGTTAACAAAACGGAACAATCATAATAAAATCACCATGTTTTAAGAAACACATTTTCCATTTGGTTTTGAAAGATAACGTTTCTTTTGTGGTTCAGTATATTATGCATCTTCATTAATTAATGGTGCAAAACAGGAGCAAGTGATCAACAATTAAGACGTAAATTATTGCATAGATGAAGGTTCCATGGATATTCAGAAACAAAACCCAGACGAAACTTAACAAATGTGTTGACAATATATTATGCGCTGTTTCATACATACAACATACCTCTTTCTACTAATAGGTAGATAGAGCAGAGTCGAAGTCTCCTAGCAGAGTCTATGTTGTGAAAACACAGATGCCAGATGAACCTTTCACCAAGGATAACTACGCGCCCCTGAACATTAATGTAAGTGAGTGAGTGAGTGAGTTAATATTTAACGTCACATCGGCAATATTTCAGCCATATCGTGACGAGAACATTTGACATTAAAATAGAATACATATATTGATATTATAAAAACCTATCGACGAAGGACAGTAAAACAACTAGAATATCACAGATATACATGTAAAACTAGTAATTAAATCTAAAACTTTTTAACTTTAGGGGACAACACAATATAAAAATAGGCTATAGATCGCCAACAACTGAGGGTAGATCACCATACTAGGGACCATGAGGACTTATAAGTACTTTTGCTACCTGCATGGATCCTAGCTGGATTTATATCATCCCTTTAGCCGCTGGCGATTGAAGTCAATTTAGCCAAAATTAAAAGGACAGAAATGCAACATTTAAAACAGGTGGTAAATTTAAATTTCCTTTGAAAGTTTTCTGACTAACGTTCCCTCTCAGGAGGACAACAATTTTACGCTACTTCAACCCCCTTTGAGGGCACAGCCACTAACAATCTCAGGTATTAATTCAAACTTCCAATCATAAAATATTTATCTATTTACAAATCAGTTATCAATTCTTTTTAAAATGCAATAATTAAATGAGAACTGACATTGGTAAAAAGATCCTTCATAGTTCGTGCTTTGAAATAGTTATCCCTTGTGATGGAATATTCAATGCAGTCAAGCAGGACATGCTTGACCGTGATTCTTTCATCACAAGGGATACAAAACGGAGGATCCTCACCTTTAAGCAAATAAACAAGAGAGGGCTTTTTGTTGTACAAATCCTCATAAAGAGGATTAAAGGCACAGTTAAATGCAGGGTTAGACTCGTTATAATAAACTTTTGTGTTGTGTAAGAGATGGCTCATCGGCCTCGACGTAGAGGCTGTCAACAGGGGAAGTTCTAAAAGAGCCAAGACAAAGTCTTAGATCTTGGTGGTGGACAGAATCAAGTAGTTTTAGGCTGCTTTTGCAAGCTCCACTATAGACGATGGAGCCATAATCAAGTTTAGAACGGACCAGTGATCGATACAGATGGAGGAGGGTAGCTTGATCCCCTCCCCATTTAGAATTTGAAACGACTTTCAACAAGTCGAGTGCCTTCAGGCATTTAGTTTTAAGGGATTTAATAGCGGCAGAAACGTTAGATGGGAGTCATAAATTAGACCCAAGAACTTGGCCTCCTTGACAACTTTAATGGGAGTGCCCTTTAAAGATCGTTCTGGGTCTTTATGAGGTTTGTATTTACGGCAGAAATGTATACAATTAGTTTTTGATTTAGAAAATTTAAAGCCGTTTTCAAGACACTATTTATCTATATTGTTTAAACACAACTGTAGTTGCCGTTCAATAGTATGCATATTTTTCCCACGACAAGAAATATTAAAATCACCCACAAATAATGATCCATTAAAACCTTGAATAAACTGTTAATCTTGATACTAAATAAAGTCACTGACAAAATACTGCCTTGTGGGACACCCTGATCCTGATTGTAATGATCAGACAGGGTAGAACCCACGCGGACTTGAAATTGTCTGTTGGCTATAAATTGAGGCAAATGGCCTCGCAATCCGAAGCCATGTAAATCTCTTAAAATATATTTCCATATTTCCAGGTAGTGTCACATACTTTTCTAGATACAAAAAAAAATTAGACACAGCGTGCTGTTTATTAATTAGAGCGTTTTTAACAAATGATTCCAAACGCACTAAGTGATCGACAGTACTTGTTTTTGCGGAAACCACATTGTATATCCGTTATAAGGTTTTGCGTTTCCAAGTACCAAACAAGTCGATTATTTATCATGCGTTCCATGGTTTTGCAAACACAGCTAGTTAGTGAGATCGGTCGATAATTGGAAGGATCAGTATGATCACGTCCGGGTTTAGGAATGGGTACAATAACAGCATCGCGCCATGAAGAAGGAAAGTTTCCAGACGTCGAAATGTCATCAAAAATGTTGAAGAGGGTCTCTAAACATGATTCAGGCAAGTGCTTCAGGGGCTGATAATGTATGTTGTCAGCCCCTGTAGCAGTATCATGAGCTTGCTCAAGAGCAGTATGAAGCTCATGAATAGAAAATAATTCATTATAATCTTCCCCATTATCTGAATTGAAATTAATAGTTTTCTTTTCCTGTTGTGTTGTATACTTTTGGAATTGAGGCACATAATTCGACGACGAAGAATGTTTCTCCAAGTGTAATTGCAATGTCGGATTTACTAGTTAATAATTCGTCTCCGTCTTTGAGATGCTTAATGCTAGATTTAGAGCCCTTACCATTTATTTTCTGGATCATGTTCCATACCTTAGATATTGGTGTTCGTGAATTTATATTTGACACATACTTTCGCCAGGATTGACGTTTACTTTACTTGAAGTTACGCCGTGCTTTAGCATTTAAAATTTTGAATGTATTCAAATTATGGACCATAGGATGGCGACAGAAATAATGTTCAGCCTTCTTCCGTGCCTTCCGAGCCTGTTTGCACTCATTGTTGAACCATGGTTTTCGTATGTGTGGAATTGCAGAGGATTTGGGGATACACTCATCAGAAATCTTAATTAGTTCATCAGAGACATCATTTATAGGATCAGGACTTTCTATAAAAAGTTCAGGTTTAAGTCTGCTACAACACAGAGCTTGATATAAAGGCCAGTTAGCCTTTTTAAAGTTCCATCTTGAAGATGGAGTAATACCAGATGGGTTCACAGGTGTTAGAATTGTAGGGAAATGGTCACTTCCACAGAGGTCATCGTGAACTGACTATTCAAATTCATTCAGTGGGTTTGAATTCGTGATTGATAAATCAAGCGTCGTATAAGTTCCAGTGCCAGGATGTAAATAGGTGTTGGAACCGTCATTGTATATGCATAAATCATTATCTGAAAATACCTCTTCTAACAGTTTACCTTTAGCATTAGTACTTGTTCCAAAGTGGGTTGTTGACATGTAATTCCCGAAATAATACAGGGTTTTGGTAGTTGGTCATATAGGGTTTGAAGATCAGTGTTTTGAATGACTGAAAACGAAGGGATATACAAAGAGCATAATGTAAATGCAACGTGTAAAGTGAGTCGCACTGCAACTGCTTGAAGATTAGAAGTAAGTGTAATAGGGCTATGGATAACATTCTGTTTGACTAGGATTGAAGATCCTCCAGTGGCTCTGTCACCTGGAGGTGAGAAATAATGATAAGCATTGAAATGACGTAAGTCAAACGGAACTGTCTGCTTGAAATAAGTCTCTTGCAGACAAAATGCAGACGGCATACAATCCTGGACTAATAACTGTAACTCATTGTAATTATGCCGTAGTCCTCTGCAATTCCACTGAACGATGTTATTGGAATAAACTATCTTGCTTTTAGTAATGTGATGCACATTAGATTGCGATTGAGACCTTGTGGAAGACTGAGATGATATATCATGATCATGATCTGGCTCTGGTTGACTTTTGGACCTTCCAGGAAGTGACTCTGCCATTTGAGTCGATATTGCAGTTGAGATAATCTGCGGAGAAGCGGTTTTCACCCAAGTCAAATTTGTTTGGCAGCTTGAAGATGATTTTGTTACTTTAGGAGTTGCCTCAGATGGTGTCCTGGTTTTGAAAGCATACGTTTCTTTTAATTCAGATCTTTGGACAAGCTGTTTGGCTTCGGCGAAACTAATATTTTGAGTGAATTTGATCTTGTTAATCTCCATCTGTAGCTTCCAAATTGGGCAATTTTTAGAGAAAGAGGAATGGTCTCCAGAACAATTAGTGCATCAGAGACATCATTTATAGGATCAGGACTTTCTATAAAAGTTCAGGTTTAAGTCTGCTACAACACAGAGCTTGATATAAAGGCCAGTTAGCCTTTTTAAAGTTCCATCTTGAAGATGGAGTAATATCAGATGGGTTCACGGGTGTTAGAATTGTAGGGAAATGGTCACTTCCACAGAGGTCATCGTGAACTGACCATTCAAATTCATTCAGTAGGTTTGAATTCGTGATTGATAAATCAAACGTCGAATAAGTTCCAGTGCCAGGATGTAAATAGGTGTTGGAACCGTCATTGCATATGCATAAATCTGAAAAGAACTCTTCTAACAGTTTACCTTTAGCATTAGTACTTGTACCAAAGTGGGTTCTGGCCCTGTAATTCCCCAAAATAATACAGGGTTTTGGTAGTTGGTCATATAGAGTTTGAAGATCAGTGTTTTGAATGACTGAAGACGAAGGGATATACAAAGAGCATACTGTAAATGCAACGTGTAAAGTGAGTCGCACTGCAACTGCTTGAAGATTAGAAGTAAGTATAATAGGGCTATGGATAACATTCTGTTTGACTAGGATTGAAGATCCTCCAGTGGCTCTGTCACCTGGAGGTGAGAAATAATGATAAGCATTGAAATGACGTAGGTCAAACGGAACTGTCTGCTTGAAATAAGTCTCTTGCAGACAAAATGCAGACGGCATACAATCCTGGACTAATAACTGTAACTCATTGTAATTATGCCGTAGTCCTTTGCAATTCCACTGAACGATGTTATTGGAATAAACTATCTTGCTTTTAGTAATGTGATGTACATTAGATTGCAATTGAGACCTTGTGGAAGACTGAGACGATATATCATGATCATGATCTGGCTCTGGTTGACTTTTGGACCTTCCAGGAAGTGACTCTGCCATTTGAGTCGATATTGCAGTTGAGAAAATCTGCGGAGAAGCGGTTTTCACCCAAGTCAAATTTGTTTGGCAGCTTTAAGATGATTTTGTTACTTTAGGAGTTGCCTCAGATGGTGTCCTGGTTTTGAAAGCATACGTTTCTTTTAATTCAGATCTTTGGAAGAGCTGTTTGGCTTCGGCGAAACTAATATTTTGAGTGAATTTGATCTTGTTAATCTCCATCTGTAGCTTCCAAATTGGGCAATTTTTAGAGAAAGAGGAATGGTCTCCAGAACAATTGGTGCATTTCTTATGAGTACTTTCACAATCTTCTGTGTTGTGTGTGTCTTCTCATCACAGTGAGCATACACAACAGACAATGTACAAGTATTTACACCATGGTCATACTTTTGGCACTTGAAACATCTCAGTGGATTGGGAATGTACGTTTCCACTTTGATGTGAGAGTAACCAGCCTTTATCGAAGTAGGAGCAGTTGGTGTGGAGAATGAAAACAAATAGGTGTTTGTTTGTTGGATCTCATTGTTTTTACGGGTAGTGAAACGTTTCACATATAGCACACCTTGTTCCGTCATCTCAGAGGCAATAATTTCTAACAATTTCTAACATATCGGCAAAATGTCGGTCTCGGTGTCTTACTATACCCTTGCTGGTGTTAAGCGTTCGGTGGGCAGAGACTTATACGGGAATGCCGACAAATGATTTAGTTGACAGGAGGTCGGTTGCCTGTTGTCTCTTACTGCATTCAGCAAGCAGAGAACCTGTCCGCAAACGTTAAACGTTTTTAACATCTCCTGCAATGCCTTGTATGCCTTTTGATACGGCAAAAGGGTTCAGCTTTAAGGGAGTTTTGTCGACGGTCTCAGTCACTATAAAACGTGGCCAGTAATCAATAGAAGTGGACGGTCTTTGGTCGTTAACAACATGATAAGTGGACAAAGGTTCATCATCCGAGCATACGTACTTGGGTTGTCAATCCAGATTTGAAGAGGTCATCATACGACGATGTCGTATTGGCCACACTAGATATACTCATGAATACCTGTTAAAAGGTGAGGATCCTCCGTTTTGCATCCCTTGTGATGAAAGAATCACGGTCAAGCATGTCCTGCTTGACTGTATTGGATATTCCATGACAAGGGATAACTATTTCAAATCACGAACGATGAAGGATCTTTTTTTCATAATATCAGTTCTCATTTAGCTATAGCATTTTTAAAAGAATTAAATTTATTGAATGAATTGTAAATAGATAAATATTTTAAAATTGGTAGTTTAGTTGAGCAGCTGAGATGGTTAGTGGCTGTATCCTCACAGGGGGTTGAAGCATTGTAAAATTATTATCCTCCTGTGAGGGTACGTAAGTCCCAAAACATTCAAAGTAAATTTAAACATACCATTATTTTTAAGCGTAGAATATGTGTTATTTTAACTTATGGCTAAATTGTCTAAACTTGCTGACGGCTGAAGAGATGGTGTAAA
Source organism: Haliotis rubra (assembly GCF_003918875.1). NCBI lineage: Eukaryota > Metazoa > Mollusca > Gastropoda > Lepetellida > Haliotidae > Haliotis > Haliotis rubra. The sequence continues at coordinate 3,580,738 of NW_025766558.1, read as the reverse complement.
TCCAGCTAGGGTCCATGCAGGAAGCAAATGTACTGTAAGTCCCCATGGTCCCTAGTATGGTGATCTACCTTCAGTCGTTAGCAATCTACAGCCTGTTTTTATATTGTATTGTCATTTATAGTTCCAATATTTTAGATTTAATTGCTATTTTTATATGGATATCTGTGATACACTAGTAGTTTTACTGTTCTTCGTCAACAGGTTTTTTAATTTCTAACTTTATTCATCTTTAATATAATTATAAAATGTTCTCGTCGCGATATGGCTGAAATATTGCCGATGTGAATATAAATATTAACCCACTCACTCACTCATCATCCGAGCTCCCCATCCACCACGGAATATCACAAGGACAATGCTAAAAACAAGTGGGTCTCCGACTTGCAGCACCAAGGATACTCGGATGATATACTCCAGCAGAAGAATTATAAATAACTAATCCACCAAATTGGCCCATGAGCCACCGCCTTCTGGCATAGGACTCGAGGCAAATTAACAAAACAATAATTTATGTCATTGTCAAAAATTAATGGCCAAGACCACAGTACACATTTCAATTTCCAAATATGTGCATTAATGCACACCATGCACAGGGCTTGGCGTGACCAGCCGATTGATAGAACCGGACCAGTTCTACCACCCATCTAGGTGAAGTAAGGGGCGAAGTGGTGTGTTGGGCAAAAGGAACAGTGTTCCAAGCTCCCAGTGCCCTCAACCACCAGACTCCCTTCCTCCACCGACACAGGGGCGCAACCCACGGCAAACGGGTTGGTGGACCAAATATACCCCCGGGTCCACAACGGGGGTTTGAAGAGCGCTTAGCGTTACCCAGCACCCACCACGAGGAGGTGGCTCTTCACGGGTGCCAATTAATGTAAGTGCAAGTGCAGTTGCATTCAATAAAATATAAACTAGTGCTCAAAAGAAAGTATACAGTGGGCTGACCAAACTTGAAAAGAAAAGAAAAGTATATATAAATGAACATCTGTTTTATTTCAAAGTATTCAATTTCACAGCAAATATACACAATTTCGTTTCATACAAGGTCGAAAGTACCGTTTGACTGACCCTGAAAGACACATGGTATCATAGTCTGAACTTTTACACAAAACAAAAAAGGCCTGTTTTTTCACAAAATATCATCAAATGTTGAATTAATAGTGAGTGTGACCACCATTTGCTTCGATGCACGACAAAGGACATCGACGCAATTATGATGTAAGACGACGAATGACATTAGGCGTGATCCGTTGCCATTCCTGTAGGAGACATTGTTCAAGTTGTTGAGCGGTGATAGGTGGCACTGGTAGTCTTCTGATTTGTCGATCCAGGTAGTCCCATAAGTGTTCTATCGGATTTATATCGGGAGAACATGCTGGCCACTGCAAAATCTTCTGATTTGTCGATCCAGGTAGTCCCATAAGTGTTCTATCTGATTCATGTTGGGAGAACATGCTGGTCACGGCAAAACAACGAGGTTAGCGTTATGAAGAAAGTCGTTGTAATGTTATGGCCCCAGTGACATATGGAGACAACTCCTGAAGCCTTGAGTGACACAAGCCAACAGAAAGTAGCTAGTTATCTCCCTTGGATCCAGGAAGTATGTACTTACCTCCCTTAGTAATGGCCGATTAAATACCTGTGTTTAATGCCACTGTGTTTGTCATCCAAGAACATCAGCACGTACAGAACATAACATGGTGTCAGAATAGCGTGATAAGCAAGTTTCATGCCTGCAGCTCATTCTACAAGTGTCATTTCATTCTGAAGGCTGATTTCTAATCGGATGAGACTGTTTTTGTGAACAAAAGTGTGAACAAGCTCAAATCAGCATGGCTACCTCACAAGTAAACCCCTGCATTGACTGGAGCGCCAAAAATCTACCAGAAGAGTGGAAGAAGTTTAAACAGCATATGACATTAATGTTCAAAGGACCCTTGAAGAAAGTTAGTTAAGAAGAACAGTGTTCATATTTGCTGATATGGGTCGGTGCCAAAGGTAGGGACATTTACAACACATTTACCATGTCTGAAACTGAAGAAAAAAGCCTCCAAAGCCATTTGGACAAATTTGGACAATATGTAGCACCGGAAACAAGCATTATCTTCGCACGTTACAAGTTTCATACACGTTCGCAAAAAGAGGGAGAGTCAATTGAAGAGTTCGTAACACACCTACAACTCCTCGTTAAAGACTGTGCATATGACAAGCCTGAAGAAATGGGTACGCGATAGAATCATTTGCGGCATTATTTCAAAAACAATCTGCGAGAAATTACTCACACAAGACGACTCACTGACAATGCAGCAGGCCATCGAGATCACAAGATCTTACGAAATAACTCAGTCTCACCTGAAACTGATGTCTGCCTCGCACAGTGCTGAGAACGTTGATTCTATCAACAAACACAGAACAAGATCCTACCCATACCGAAATTGTGGGGGGCATCATGAGCACAACAAGAAGAAGTGCCCTGCCAAAGGAACACAGTGCCACAAGTGCAAAAAGTGGAACCATTTTTCCAAAGTCTGCCGCAGCAGTACACAGACGCAGAGACCAATAAACAACACAAGGGGCAAGAAGAAGATCCACACTATTGATTATGCTTCGGACTCTAATGAGTTCCCCAACCAAGCCTTTGCCGATATCAGTGTGGATGGAGACCCCACAATCAGCTTCAAGATCGACACAGGAGCACAAGTCAATGTCATTCCCAAGAAGGAATACGACAAGATGCCCGTCCAGCACCCACTCAAAGAAGCTGATCAGCGTCTCACCAACTACTCAGGACATGTTCTCAAAGTCCTTGGGCGTATTCAACTTCAGTGTCAGTACAAGGAACGGTCAGCAACCAAAGGTTTTTATGTTGTGGAAGCCAACTCACCTCCAGTAATAGGCCTTCCAACATCCTTGTCACTGCAACTCATCAAGCTTGTCCTTGCCCTGGAAGCCAAGCCGAAGGCAGAATCTCCTAACCCCATGACAAAAGAATCAGTGCTATCTGACTTCAAGGATGTCTTCACAGGTGTGGGAGAATTCGAAGGTGAATGCTCGATACATCTTAAGCCAGATGCTACCCCTTCCGTGCATCCACCAAGACGCGTCCCCAATCGCAATCAGAGACCGGCTGAAAGATGAGCTCGACAAGATGGAGAAGATGGGCATAATCTCCAAAGTTACCGAGCCTACAGACTGGGTCAACTCCCTGGTTGTCGTTGAGAAACATCACAGCTGGAAGCTCGAATATGTCTGGACCCCTTGATCTCAACAACGCAATCAGGCGATCACACCTATCACATGCCGACGCTTAATTTGAAGATGCTCCACCAAACTGACAGGATCCAAATACTTCAGTAAACTGGATGCAAGATATGGGTACTGGAATATCAAACTCTCTGAGAAATCATCATACTTGACAACGTTCAACTCAATATATGGCAGATACAGATTCATGCGTATGCCATTTGGACTTGTCTCAGCCCAGGATGAATTTCAGCGTAAGATAGATGAAACATTTGGAGACCTCACAGGAACAGTTGCAATAGTTGATGATATCCTGGTTCATGGAAGGATCAGGAATGAACATGATGCCAATCTATAAGCTGTACTAAGTCGTTGTCGACAAAAGAACGTCCACCTCAACCCTGACAAGTTATCCATCGGCGTCACTGAGGTCAGTTACTTTGGTCATCTCATCACAGCAGAGGGCACAAAACCAGACCCCACAAAAGTTGAAGCCATCAAGCAAATGTCACCTCCCAAAGATAAACAAGAGTTGGACACAATGCTTGGCATGATCACCTACCTCGCCAAGTTCGCACCTTCCCTTTCAGAAGTGACCAGCTCAATGAGGGAACTGTTGAAGCAGGACGTAGAGTTCCACTGGGACAAACGCCAAAACGACGCCCTTGAGAAGGTCAAGTTACTAATCACAAGTGAGCCCGTCCTCGCCTTCTTTGATCCGAAAAAGCCCATTACTCTACAAGTAGATGCCTCGAAGAATGGATTAGGTGCCACCTTGCTCCAAGACAAGAAGCCAGTGGCATATGCTTCAAAGGCTTTGACCCCCAGCGAGCAGAACTATGCTCAAATTGAGAAGGAACTTTATGCAATCCTGTTTGGTTGCAAGCGGTATCATCAGTGCATCTATGGCCACACCGTGACCGTTGAGACCGCTTGAAAGTATCATGAAGAAACCTTTGACGGCAGCACCTGCACGCCTCCAGCGTATGCTACTGCAATTACAGAAGTATGATCTACGTATCGTCCATGTTGCAGGAAAAGACATACCAGTTGCTGACACGCTCTCGCGCAAGTTTCTGACTACAAAAGATGATGGGATGTCAGAAGAAATGGAAGCGCAAGTTCATATGGTACTCGCAAATCTCCCTGTGAGTGACCACAAGATGTCACAACTACGAGACGCCATTAACAATGATGTTCAGATGCAACAACTGAGGACAACCATCCTCAATGGTTGGCCAGATTCCAGAAGCGAATGTCCAGAAAGCATCATCGAATACTGGAATCATCGGGACCAACTTACCGTCATGGATGGTCTCATATTCAAAGGGGAAAAGATCATCATTCCTAAAGGCCAGAGATCCGAGCTCCTCCAGAAGATCCACTCCAGTCACTTCGGAATGGAGAAGTGCAAAGAACGAGCCCGTGACATTCTATTCTGGCCCGGCATGAACACAGAGATTGAAGCTGCAGTTGCCAATTGTACAGTATGCTGTGAGAAACAGAGATCAAACAGCAAGGAACCACTACAGCCACATGAAATACTATGCCGTCCCTGGCAGAAAGTGTGTGCAGACCTGTTCACTTGGAACAACAAAGAGTACATCGTTCTGGCTGACTACTACAGTCGTTTCTTCAAAATAGACCAGCTCAGAAGCCTGTCTTCATCAGCAGTGATCCGCAAGTTATCCGTCAACTTTGCACGTCATCGGATGCCTGAAATCCTGATGAGTGACAACGGTCCACAGTTTGCATCAGCTGAATTTGCAGACTTCGCCAGCAGATGGGACTTCAAACATATTACATCAAGCCCCAGATATCCTCAGTCCAATGGACTAGCTGAAAAGTGTGTGCAAATATCGAAGAACATTCTGGACAAAACATACAAGGATGGCATTGATCCACTCCTTGCACTGCTAGAATATCGGACAACACCAGTTGACAACTTGGCTTCGCCCGCGCAACTTCTGATGAGCCGACGTCTGCGGTCAGTGCTTCCCACCACTGGCAAACAACTTCAGCACAAAGTTATCGAACCTGCCGATGTGTGTGCAAGACGCGAACAAGTTCAGTCCCATCAGAAACTGTTCTATGACCGAGCCGCCAGGAATCTGCCACCGCTTCAAATGAATGACAGTATCTATTTGCAGACCGCTGACAAAACCTGGAAGCCAGCCCAGATCACCAGAGTAGATCCAAATCGCTCATACCAAGTGCAGACAGCAGATGGTGCACAATATCAACGCAACAAGCGCCACCTAAGACACACACCAATGAGAAACCCCAGCAGCAATGCCGATGATACACCAACGGACTTAACATCAGTGCCACTCCAGAAGGCGACAGCATCAACATTGTCCAAACCAACACCGTCCAAACCAATGACTGTTACCAGATCTGGAAGAGTCGTTAGAGCTCCTCAAAAGTCCAACCTATAGACTGCAAAGTTACCCTAGTTGATAGTTCTTAGTTACTCAGTTAGTGTTGTTTAATTTACATGTTATCAGTTCGTGCTTTATCGTTACCAGAAAATATTAACAGACCAGTTGTAGTGATCTTGTTTCTGAACTGTGCCCAAGACATCTGGTCCGCCAGTGCCAAGTAACAATACGTGTGAACGCCCACGTGTATCAGTGTTGACATTATATACAAGATGTCTTCTCCTATAACATTCTGATAGTATAGCATCCATATCCTAGTTATGACACGAACATTTTGTTCAAAAAAAAGGGGATGTAATGTTATGGCCCCAGTGACATATGGGAGACAACTCCTGAAGCCTTGAGTGACACAAGCCAACAGAAAGTAGCTAGTTATCTCCCTTGGATCCAGGAAGTATGTACTTACCTCCCTTAGTAATGGCCGATTAAAAACCTGTGTTTAATGCCACTGTGTTTGTCATCCAAGAACATCAGCACGTACAGAACATAACAGTCGTTTGCCAGTCTTGCTTCATGATGCCTTCGTGATCGTGTTGGTGCTGGATAAATGGCAACACAACTGGTCGCAAAACTTCCGAGCATTTTCGGCGCTAAACGTTTACCTATTCGTATGTAAACCCGAGCCCGGTCGATATTACTGTACAGACAAACCCTATTCTCGTCTTTGAACATCACACGTCGTCAATCACGCATCTGCCAACGTCAAACTCGACTGATACGGTGTCCTCATGCCGTCGCTGTTACCAAAACGATTTCTCAGATGAATTATCCGGATGTGGCGATCATCACCGGGCATTGTCACTCGTGGTCGACCACTCCTAGGCATGTCTGACGTATTGCCTGTTTGTCTTAGTCGTTGCATCAGTGTGATGGTAGTTGCTCGGGTGCAGCCGAAGGTTCTGGCACTGACGTTGTGGTTAGCTCCTTGTTGGGCCATTCTGACAGCTCTCTCTTTCGATTTTCCACAAACATGGCATATTTTTTGTGTTTTTTACATACATTTTTAACTACTGTGTTGCTCACGTGTCGCGTCAGCTGTTTTATACCTCCAGTATGCTCGTGCATTTCATGTTACATCAGAAAAAGTCATTTTGGATTTTGTGCGACGTTTAGGATATTTGTTGACTTATTTCGCTGTTTGTTCTCGGAAAGGATGGGTCTTTACGTGTGTGACATGGCTGGGTATGGTTTTATCACTTCATTTTTATTTTTTGAATTTTATGTAACATTTTGCGGTGTATAGTTTCTTTTGAGCACTAGTTCATCTACCTTACGTATATTGACAGCCTGGTTTAAGATAACCCCTTGACCTGTCTTAAACTATCATTATTGCCTGTTCTTTTTACAGATAGTCATCAGATTGTGCTCACATCACGTCCACAGTAGAGATGGTTGCACGATAGACCAAACATCAACATATCTGAACTTACTTCATAACGGCACGGTAATCTACAACGAGAGGTATCTTGGAGATATAAACCATGTCTTCCTCGAGGTAAGGCGTACATATGAACATATTTATAGGGGAAGATCATACGTCATTCCGTGTATGGCAATTAAAACTTGATAATACGATAATACCCAGAGTCTATTGTTATTTCCCATACATATCTTAACATTTACAGTTTCCTTTGGATGACAGAGCACTTGAGCATGACTGGATCCCAGAATTTCTCAATGTAAATGGTCAGGATTCACATTTCCACTGCTCAAGGGAATTTTCACACAGTCAGCATTCTGGCCTTGGACGACACCGACGTTCGGCCAGTCGAGGTGGGATATGTTAACCTGAACTTCCTCATGATCTTTCATTACTTGGTTGGTTGATAGTTTTTAAGGGCACACTCAGCCTTATTCCAGCTATAAGGCGGCGGTCTGTACATAATAGAGTTTGGACCAGACAGTCCAGTCATCAACAGCATGATCATCGATCTACGCAATTGGGATACGATGCCATGTGTCAACCAAGTCAGCGAGCCACGCGTTAGTCGCCTGTTACAAGAATTTATTGACCATTTCAAGCCCGGATCTTCAGGGGTTATTTTAATAGCTAATATGTATCAAAGAATTATCTTTTTCACAAAATTGTTCTATTTGAACAAAGCCAAACACTGGATTTTGATAACTACTTTTCTCCCGTTTTGCGAGAGAAGTCTTTTGAAGCCCATTGCAAGTATAAACTCTGTGAAACCTAAATAACGCGAACCAGTAAATTCTAGATTTATGAAGATTTATATATAGTGAGGTAGTGTTGCCATATTACTTGGCAATGAATTTTTTTGTAAAGACTAAACAAGGCCATGTTTTTTTTAGATTTGAAGATTGTAATAGGCACAAGTGGAAAGGACTACGGAGGTACTGATGCCACCGTCTACATGACAATTTACGGCGACAAAGACCAATCTTACAAATTTCTCCTTCTGGAAGCTTTGAGAGAGGACAATCGGATACCAGTTACCGTAGCATCAATGAAATAGGAAGAATACAGTATATACGGTAAAATGTACTTGTTTTGTATCACGTAATGTATAAATGCGTAAAAACCTATCCACATTCATAAACATATTTGGCGTAGCACTGTCTATTGTAGAATTCCATTTTTAGACTTCCATCTATGACGAGATTCATCATCTCGAATGTAGATATATCGTATCCAGTCACTTTGTAAATACAAAACACCACAAAACGTAAATTTAATTCGTTCCAGCATTGACTTACTGTAGGTTTTTTCAACGTGCACTTCGGCGTTATCCAGAATGAATAGTTTTGATTAGCGTAAATAAGCGGTACATCAGGCGTTGAGCAATTCTCCTGTAAATATATTCTGCCTTTCCACACACAATTTTCAAACATCTCTGCAGGAGAATTTGAACCAAATGTTCGTAGAATTCTGTACTTAGCTCTATCCAGTTGAAATAGGTCATCTTAATTTGACAAAGTCAGAAAAGAAACTACGGATTTCTGAGTACATCAACGGGGTTCTCATAAACTCGAATGTTGCGTGGCGGTTTCACATTAATAATGACGTGAACTCATAAGGTATTTATTTGAGCAGTGAATCAACTTCAATATGTCTCACCCAAAAAATTCAAACCTTGAGCAATGCCGAGCATCAGCTCTTATCACACAAGATATGAGCAAGAGTAACATGACGTTTGCCGTCAAAAGAGCGTTTTCTGTTTCATCGCAAAACACAGGTCTGAAATCAAGATGACAAATGGCTGGGCTGCATATGTATTGCTCTGATGGAGCATGTCTATTTTTCCGCTATGTCCTTTTGATGGAACATAAGAAGTTTATGCATTTTCTTCAGTTTCATACCCAACGACAAATACAGCTGCAGGTTTCGATAGTGAATGATGAGTGAGTGATTTAATATTTAACGTCACATTTCAGCCATGTCGTGACTAGAACATATTTGACATTGAAATGTAATGTGTGTATAATATGAAAACCTGTCTTCAAAGGACAGTAAAACAACTAGAATATCACAATTACAATTAAAACTAGTGTGGAAAGTAAAAGCACTACATTGTGTTTGGACAATACAATATAAAAACTGGCTATAGATCGCCAACAACTGAAGGTAGATCACCATACTAGGAACCATGGGGACTTACAGTACTTTTTCTACCTGCATGGACCCTAATTTAACCTGCAGGACCTGCTGGATTTAATAATAATGTGTCCATTTATATAGCGCCAAACTCCACACCAGGTATGCTCATAGCGATAACAATCAATGAGGCATTATTGAAGTCCATAGAAATTTTTGTAGAGAAAGGTTTTGAGATGACACTAAAGTTTTCAAGGGTTGGAGACAGCTTAAGTTCATCAGGGAGGGAATTCCATTTGACCGATGCCATGTTCTGGTGAGACTGATTTATGTCATCCCTTTAGCCGCTGTCAAATTTAGCCAAAATTAAAATGACAAAAATACTACATTTAAAACAGCTGTTAAATTTTAATTTCCTTTGAATGTTTCGGGACTTACGTACCCACTCAGGAGGACAATAATTTTACGCTACTTCAACCCCTTTTGAGCGTACAGCCACTAACAATCTCAGTTACTAATCTAAATTACCAATAATAAAATATGTATCTAATAACAAAATCATTTAAAGAACCACTAAACTTTGTTTTTTGTTACTCTTTTAACCATTACATATGAAAGATTTTTGGTTAGTCTTATGCGGAACACCAAATTTATTCTTTAAAAACTTGTGGTTAATTAATACCGAGCGATTAAAAGTGGCCAAAAAGTCGCCTGCTTCCCTCTCGCCCGCCAACGAAACCACAGACAGGTTACGTAACTCTGTCGCCAGAGCACTGCAGTGACGTCATATGAGGAACGATTTTCAGTTAGTTGTATAGAAAAATGTGTAGCACGCTCATCATTTTGATGATTTCTCGACATCAACGACGACATGCCGAATCGTTGCTTTGTCGTCAATTGCTCCTAGGGGTCGGGCGATGGTGTCCCCATGCACAGATTTCCACAGGACCCCGCAGTTCGTGCTAAATGGGTTATGTTTGTGAGTGCGAAGCGAGCGTTGTGGAAGCCTGAAACGATATCTTACTTGTGTTCAGATCGCTTCACGGAAGTTAAAGAATCAAAACTACTTACTAGTTGTAGTAAAATATGCATATGATTGATGACCATAAAGATTTTCTATGACACAACTTGTAACATAACGATTTCTTCCTCGGAAGTGAGGTTGTGGTCGAAGTAACAATAATATTGTAAGTAGTATTATATTGACACCCACCTCGCTGCCACGAGAGAAATTGTTATGATATACGCTATGTCATGCAAAATCCTATTGGCCATCAATAAAATACATATTTTACTACCAGTAGAAAAGTAGTTTTGATTTTGTAACTCGGTGAAAACAAACCTAAATACCATTTATCCTCAGACTGGCGGATGTTCCCGAAAGGGCGCCGCCATTTTTAAAAATAAAAAAATCTGTTAGAATTAATGAGATTTTAGTTTGTTTTCATCAAGTTAGAAAATCAAGACTACTTTCTACTCGATGTTAAATATGTATTGGAATCATAACCAAACGGATGTTGCATGACACAACTTATAACATAACGATTTCTTCCACGGAAGCGAGGTGGGGGTCGAAGTCACAATACTGCGCGATAAATTTCTTGCTACATTCCCATGGTTAATGTCCACTCACCAGTATGTAGATACTAGTCAATGTGCGTCTTTATATTTGGTCTTATAATCCTAATTAGTTTATTATCACACTTGTATGCATTTTGAAACTAAATAAAAAGCAGACGATCTGCTGATACTTATAGTGAATTTATAACAGAACTGTAATATCTAGACATTTTATAGTTTGCCAATGTGAATCATAATTCGCACACACACTCTAGTGCATGTTGTCTGTCTCATTACACTTCACGGCGAAAACAATGATTCTGTTGAATGCTACGACAAATGAATAAAAACAAAATGCAAATATTAAAATTAAACCAGATTAAAGTTATAGGAACAATATCAGGTCATTACCTTGTTCGAGGAATGTATCCATCAATATCCACAAAACTGTTCCAAATGATGTGTCTTTTAACAGTTTAATATACGAAAAAGTGATAAATCTTTTCAGGTATTGGTGTATAGTCTCATTGGTCACCCAAGATAGCACACCTGGCAACTAATTGCATAATGTCCGCCTTTCTTTAAAAACAGTAATTTAGTTAGCCAATAATGGGCAATCAATCAATGTATTGCCGGTTAATCCTTTGAAAGAAGGACGTTGTTTTTACGCAGACACCGACACGACAGAGTGTATTCAGTATAGATTAGTAAATCTACATACACTACCTTTTGACAATTCCGCTGTGTAAGATAAAAGTAATTAATCAATCAGCGTGTTATCGATTAATCCTTTGATCGATGTTTATAATGTTGAATATTTACTCCAGACACAAGAAATGCCCAATGGGAACCTTTGTCGGGTAATCTAAGTGTCTTACCACTAATTATACCTGTTATAAATTCATTAACTGACCATCAAGTGAATGATGACAAATAACATGTTGAGGTTTATACCACTTAACACGGGTTACAACGAGGGAGTATTAATTGCTGTATTGCATGTGAAAACTTATGGGACGACACTGTTTTGAGAATACAAACAGATTTTTACATGACATGATTAAATATCGAGGTAAAACAACACAGAAATGGGATCAATTTGGATCAGTCATTATACAAATAGGGCCTAACGACACCAATCGATTTTGACAGAATCGTCTATGGAAACAAGTTGTAACTCGGAAACTAGGCAAAGCAGGAGACAAAATTAAATGACAGTAGATTGTGAGAACATATAGCTTTCATTTTCCACAACAATTGTCACGATTTCAGGTTTATACAAACCTGTAAACACGATAATTTAACCCCTAAAATGTAGATGAATTCTGCATCGGCTCTCAAAGCTATTCCTCATATGACGTCACAGAGGCGCGCCGCTCTGATTGGTTGAAATTTCGTTCGCGGGTGAGAATTGTGCACTGTTGTCAAAAAGGTCGATTTAAGTCAATTAAAGGTCGAAATGAGTAATTTTAATAACGGGGTTTCATTTATAACGATGCCAGTTAGTGATTTATGTATTTGTACCCCCTAGGGTTTATGTGACCTTTAACAAATGTAATTCTTTTCAAAATGCAATAATTAGATGAGAACTTATTTTATTGGCACCCATGAAGAGCCACCTCCTGGTGCTGGGTGCTGGGTGCTGAGCTCTTCGACCCCCCGTTGTGGACCCGGGGCATATTTGGTCCACCAACCCGTTTGCCGTGGGTTGCGCCCCTGTGTCGGTGGAGGAAGGGAGTCTGGTGGTTGAGGGCACTAGGAGCCTGGAACCGTGTTCCTTTTGCCAAACACACCACTTCGGCCCTGACTTCACCTAGACGGGTGGTAGAACTGGCTCGGTTTATCAATCGGCTGGTCACGCCAAGCCCTGTGTTACAACTGTATAATGTTGCACAAACTTTTGAGAATTATTAGATATATTTCTAAGTCTTGGCCATTTTTTCAACTCAGTCCTTCAACTACACAATTTCATGTATATTTTTGCCTAGAGTCGTATGCCCAGAAGGCGGTGGCTCATGGGCCAATCTGGTGGAATCATTAATCTTTTAAATTTTCTGCTGGAGTATATCATCCGGGTATCCTCGGTGCTGCAAGCTGGAGACCCGCTTGCTTTAAGCATTGTCCTTGTGATACTCCGTGGTGGGTGGGGAGCCCGGATGATGAAATCTAAACACTAACCATGGCTTATGAAACACCAACAAAGAAAACCAAACGTCCTCTTGAAACTGATCCTAATGATGATGACCTCAGACCATCCTAATCAATTGACTTTTGGCCATGTTTTTAGGTGATTGAAACTGTTGACAAGACACCGTTTAAGTTGAACCCTTTTGCAATATCTAAGGGTATTCAGGGTATCGCCGCAGAAGTTAAGAACATCAAAAAGTTACGTTCAGGTGCGATGCTAGTTGAGTGCGCTAAAAGACAGCAATCAGCCAACCTGATGAGCACCGAATCGTTCGTCGGCGTTCCCGTTACTGTCTCTGCTCACAAGACATTAAAAAAGCAAAGGTATCATCAGAGACCGTGATCGACTGTTTTCTGACATGTCAGAACTTGATATCGTGACTGAAATGAAAGACCAAGGTGTACTGTACTGTACGTCAAACGCTTTTCAACCCGTAAAAACAACGAAACTGTTCAGACCAACACCTATCTATTTTCCTTTTCATCTCCGACAGCTCCCAAATCACTGAAGGCAGGTTACTGCAACATCCAGGTTGACTTGTATATTCCAAATCCGCTCAGATGTTTTAAATGCCAGAAGTCTGGCCATGGTATAAATACTTGTACATTGTCCATTGTGTGTGCTGCACAACTGAAGATCGTACAGTACCTTTAACAAAAGCACCAACTGTTCTGGAGAACATTCATCTTTCTCCAAAGAGTGTCCGATTTGGAAACAACATATGCAGATCAACAAGATCAAATTTACCCAAAACATCAGTTTTTCTGACACCAAAAAACTTGTGAAGAGACCCGAACTTGCAGAAAGTTACGCATCAATAACCAAACACCAACTGATTCAACCCCTAAAATATCTACATTATCCACAAGCTGTCAAACAAACTTGACTTGGGTCAAAAGCGACAATCCACAGCGTTTATATCCTGATTTATCATCTCAAACCACGGAATCACTTCATCTTCAGATCACAAGTCATCCTCTCAATCACGTTCACAGTCTCAATCGTCATCTGATACTCAGCAAACTGCTAAAAGCAAAAATATAACGAAGCTTGATGCTTTAAAAAATCAAAGTGGCAGAACCCCAAAAGGGTCGGAAAATACAATTCAATTATACAACAAATATGGATCTCTGGAGGCCATGGACGTATCTGAAAACGTCCATATTATGGCACGTAGCTTGTCGCCCTCCAAAATAGTGCTGGGTAGATCCCCAATAAATCCCCCCAAAAGATAATGTCTTCTAATAATATTGTACAGTGGAACTGCAGAGGGCTAAGGAATAATTTCAATGATTTGCAGCTATTAGTCCAGGACTTCACACCATCAGCCATTTGTCTCCAGGAGACATATTTGAAACAGACGGATACATTTGATTTACGCCATTTCAATGCATACCATTCCTTTTCACCTCCAGGTGAACGGGCCACTGGAGGATCTTCGATCCTTGTCAAACAAAATATTATCCATAGCCCTGTTATACTTAATACTGGTCTCCAGGCGGTTGCCATACGACTTACGTTAAATGTTGCGTTCACATTATGCACGATTACACAATGCCATTTAGAAAGTGGTCAAATGTAACATATCTTATATTTGGGATTACACTTTCTTAGTAAAGTACAAATTCTATTACTTTTTTAGTTGAGCCCCATCCGGGATTCGTACTCGCACCCTCAGAGTGAGGCACCTAATCGCCACCACACAAAGTCAGCCGCCTAACCCACTCAGTTACCGCGACTACCACAAAAATGGAAGTGGACAACTGGTAGTCTAGACTACGGGCTTTGTGTACCCCTCTGATAAGTGTTAATTGGCACGGCTCCCACGGCCGAAAGCTATGATTACACAATGCCATTTAGAAAGTGGTCAAATGTAACATATCTTATATTTGGGATTACACTTTCTTAGTAAAATACAAATTCTAGTACTATTCTAGCTGATAGGTATACATTATCAACTCCTGAACACTTACCGGAATCATGTTTAGAGACGCTCTTACGTATTTTTGATGACATCTGGACAATTTCCTTCGTCGTGGCGTGATGCTATAATTGTGCCCATCCCTAAACCTGGACGTGATCATACTGATCCTTCCAATTATAGGCCAATTTCACTAACTAGCTGTGTTTGCAAGACCATGGAACGCATGATAAATAATCGACTTGTTTGGTACTTGAAAAAACAATAACTTAATAACAGATATACAATGTGGTTTCCGTAAAAGCAGAAGTACTGTCGATCACTTGGTGTGTTTAGAATCATTTGTTAAAGACGCTCTAATTAATAAACAGCACACTGTGTCTATCTTTTTTTATCTAGAAAAAGCATATGACACTACGTGGAAATATGGCATTTTAAAGATTTTACATGGCTTTGGATTGCGAGGCCATTTGCCTCAATTTAAAGCCAACTTTTTAAAAGACAGACAATTTCAAGTCCGTGTGGGTTCTACCCTGTCTGATCATTACAATCAGGATCAGGGTGTTCCACAAGGCAGTATTTTTTTTTGACACTCTTTAGTATAAAGATAAATAGTTTATCCAAAGTTTTAAACGATTCAGTTGATGGATAGTTATTTGTGGATGAGTTTAATATTTCTTGTCTATCGAAATACTATCGAAAGGCAATTGCAGTTAATAAATAAATAAATTAAATAAATGGTGTCTTGAAAACAGCTTTAAATTTTCCAAGACCAAAACTAATTGTCTACAAAATTGTCTAAAGACCCAGAACTATCTTTAAATGGCACTCCGATCAAAGTTGTAAAGGAGGCCAAGTTCTTAGTTCTAATTTTCGACTCCCATTTAACATTTTTGCCGCAAATTCAATCCCTTAAAGCTAAATGCCTGAAGGCCCTTGATTTGTTGAAAATTGTTTCCAACTCAAAGTCGGGAGGGGATCAACCTTACCTCCTCCACCTATATCGATCATTGGTCCGCTCGAAACTTGATTACGGCTCCATCGTATATGGTTGAGCCTGCAAAAGCAACCTAACACTAATTGATTCTTTTCACCACCAAGGTCTAAGACTTTGTCTTGGATCCTTCAGAACTTCTCCTATTGACAGTCTCTATGTCGAGGCCGATGAGCCTTCTCTTAACCATCGCCGTATAAAATTATCCTTACAGTATATAACAAAACTCTATTCTAACGAGTCTAATCCTGCATTTAACTGTGTTTTCAATCCTCTTTATGAGGGTCTGTACATCAAAAAGTCTTCTCATGTTCCGCCTCTTGGGCATAGAATTAATCCATTCATATCTGCTACCGGCATTGAGCTGCAAAATATATCTCCTTCCCGTCTTCTTTCTTCTCCTCCTTGGCAATTAGTGAGGCCTGAAGTTGACCTAACTCTGACAAAGTTTACGAAATCAGAAACTAATGAACTACAATATAAACAAGACTATAACCAATTAAAACTGAAATATAATACATACAAATCCTTATTTATAGGCGGGTCCACGGACGGTGGCGCGGTAGCATGTGCCACTGTCATTGGATCCAGAACAATATCTTCTAGAATACCAGATAACAGCTCTATTTTTACAGCAGAAGCAAAGCCATAATAACGGCTCTTAAATATATTCAAAGACATCCTAAACATAAACAATACATCATATTTTCAGATTCTCTTTCTTGCCTTCAGGCTATTAAAAATCCTACTTGTAAGCATCCACTTTTACTAGAAATATATTGAATTGTATACTGAGCTTGCTACTGGCCAATGCGACATCATGTTTTGTTGGTTACCCAGCCACGTTGGCATTTCTGGGAATACAATGGCCGATACACTCACTCACTATTAGCAATATCAGATTTTTCTGTAAAAAGAGTGTCACATTCATTAAGATGCTGCACACTACATTTTGAACCTTTACCTTTTATCTTCTTCACCATTTTCCATACCTTATTCGTGAGTTAATTTTGGAAACATAGTTCGCCATGACTGTCGTTTATTTTGTTTAAATGTGCGACGAGCCTTGGCGTTTTATTTGTAAATTGGTTTAAGTTAGGGACTGTGGGATGTCGACGGAAACATTTTTCTGCGTTCTTCCTAGCCTTTCCTTCTTGTTTGAAATCAATAGTAAACCATGACTTACGAATGTATGGAGCCATTGAGGACTTTGGTATACAATCATCAGCAATCATATTTAATTCATCAGAAAACATCTGAATAGAATTTAGAACGAATTCGGGTTGTAATCTGTTAGTGCATAAGGTCTCGAATGCTGGGGTTTATGGCTGAAAGTATAGTGGGAATATGGTCACTTCCACAAAGATCACTGTGGACTGATCACTCAAATCCTTTGTATATACTGGGATGCACAACGGATAAATCTAGAGAGGAGTATGAATCAGTTGCAGGATGAAGATATGTGTTAGAACTATCATTGAAATCAGTATTCATGAAGAAATCCTCAAGAATCTTTCCTTTTGCGTTAGTGTTATTACTACCCCAAAGCGGGTTATGGTCATTTAAATTTCCCATGATAATACATGGTTTTGGGAGTCGTAAAGCATCTGAAGATCAGATTGCTGCAGAGACGATAATGGCTGAAGATACAATGAACACATGGTAACAACAATATGCAGAGTAACACAGACCGCAACTGCCTGAAGAGGGGTATTGAGAGGAACAGGACTGTGGATAGTTCTGTCCAAGAGCGTTCGTTGAGGTACTCTCGGATGGTAGTTCAAGAGGCGGAAGACAAAAGTCAGCAGTATAGTTGAAAACAGCAGCAGCCATGTTTATTATGGTTGGGGAATAATGGTAGAAATGGTACATAAGATGGAAATCACGTGACAGAACGCACATCGAAACCGAGTGGCCAATGTTACCGATGTGGAGACCCGCTCTGTCACTTACACACATTCAGAAGTCGGACGGCGATTCTTCATCGTCGACGTAGTCGTTGGTGAGGCGACGGCCTTGGCCGACGCCCCGACTAGCCGCCCAGTCCGTCCGCTTCGGTGGATGATCTGGGCCTGTTTCCTCGCCTCGTTTCTGACTGGACTCCCTGCTTGGTCTCCATGACTGACCATGTGAGTCCTGTTTTATGCATAGGGACTTTACGCCACGTTGTGCAAGGTCACTAACCTGTGCACATGTACATACGTAAGATCCGCCGACGTGGGGAGATGTTAATTGACATTTACTGATGGCATTGAGAATTAAGGGTCCTGCCCTGAGGGGGGTTTATGATAAAAGGGCTACACCGAATGATTGCTGAATACATTAAACAGACAAAGGGGATAGAATTTCGGTGCACTTTGGATATATATGGAAACAATTATGTTGTTTGAACATATGACGTTTTACAGAAACGTATTGAAATGGTTTACTCTATGACAGAACCATGATTCACCTGGAGGTGAGAAACAGTTGTAGAAACCATATTTTCTGATAGATATCAAATCTGTCCGTGGATTTTAGATATGTTTCTTACAGACATAATTCTAATGGTTTGAAATCTTGAATTAAAAGTTGTAAATCATTGATATTGTTTCTAAGGCCTCTACAGTTCCACTGAAGAATATTGAAAGAACCGTTCATGGAGGCGGAATTGGAGATCGTGATCTTGGGAAAGATCCTCTCCGTTGAGTTGGTGGAGATGGGTTGACTTCCATGTCTGAAGGTTCAAAGTTGTTATGAACCACTACAGGGGATGTTAATGGGGAAGGTACCTCTACATGGTTGAGGGTCCTTGATTCTTCTTTGCTTGTGAGTTTTACAGGGTTTTTTGTGATATCTTTGCTGTCTCAGTTTCAGATTCATGCTCTTGTTCATGAGCAGTCTGGCGTTCATTATGAATCTGTCTGTGATGCAGACGTTGAAGATCTGTTGCCGTGTTTAGCAATAGAAAACAGTGATTGTTTGACTCTGACCCAGCAGATGTCAGTCTGACATGCTCTGTCAACAATGCACTTTGAAAATGAAATTGCAGCAGAGTACAAGGTTGTGGATGGAGTAGTATGAGTTTGTGGAGTCAGTAATTTCATTGCTTCAGAAAAGAAAATATTATTTGTATGCTTTAGTTTGAGTATTTGTGATTGTTTCTGGTAGAATGGACAGGATTTTGATGACGAGAAGTGCTCACCGTTGCAGTTAGCACACCTAATATCTGTGCAGGCAGTACTTTCATGATCTTTACTGCAAGGGAAGCACTTAGGGTACTGATAACACGACCTAGGACAATGCCCAAGCTTCTGCCATCATTACATTGGAGTGGACTTGGCATATGTACATCCACTCCGATGTTGAAATGACCAGCCTTGATTGATGATGGTATTTTGGGAAGTGTAAACGTAAGATAAATGGTCGTTGGTACAACTGTGTGTTGATCTTTTCTGGTGAATCTTTTCACAGAAGCGACTCCTTGAGATTTGAGGTCTGAAGCTATCTCGTCCTCGGACATGTCAGAAACGATCACGGATGATACCCCTATACGCATTTAGATATTTGTGAACAGAGACTGTGGTTTCAGTGGTCCCAAAATTATCTGCTTTGAGAAGACTGTTGACGTCGTTCAACATTCGACAAGCAGGGATCCATTTCTGAGACACGTTACAGTCTTGACGTATCCATAAATCCCTTCCACACCCTTGGTCATGAGTAGATATTAATTTGAGAGACACTTTCATCGCCAGAACAAATGGTATCTGTATCTAAATGCCTTCTTTTATTTTTCGATCGAGAACCAGTGTAGAGAAAGGTTGCTATGATAGGGAAAATCGTTCAACATCGCTGCTCTCCACCCACCATGGGGTGTCAACAAGAACAATGCTATAGTGAAAGCCGACTACAAACACTAGGGTTACAGGGATGCTATACTCCAGCAAAAGAGTCACAGGTAGCTACCATAGTCAAGCAGAGTAATTTAAGTAAGGCTGGTTCTGCCCTAGACATTTACCTGAAGACAAAGAGAACCCGGTGGTCAATAATGCCAGATTGACCCATGAGCCACCGCCTTCTGGTATAGGACACTAAGCAGAATGAATTCTAATATGATAGTTTTTATAAGAACCGGTCATGGTAAGAAACAATTTGAATAGCAATGGTTTTAAAATGAAATGTCTCCATGCTCGGGGCACGGCGTGACCAGCCGATTCATAGAATCGTGCCAATTCTACCACCCGTCTAGCAGCAATCGAAATACCTGCCTGCACGACCGCCCGGAACGGGTTATTCTTAACAGAGACTGCCAGATTCTCAAATTCACCTGCCTAACGGTCAGGTTAAAACTTAGGCATGTAAATATATATTGTGTGAGCCCTGTGGTCTGGCTGAAATTTTTGGGAGTTTCATACCCTGCGTCTTGGTGAAGTAAGGGCCAAAGTGGTGTGCAAAAGGAACACTGTTCCAGGCTCGTACTGCCCTCAACCACCAGACTACCGTCCTCCATCGACACAGGGGCACAACCCACGGCAAATTTGGTCACCTCTTACGACCAGCAATGGGGTGCTGTGGACAGTGGTTAGAGTTACCCATCACCCACCACGAGGTGGTGGCTCTTCACGGGTGCCTCATCTTACGTTACATCAAGAGCAACAACACATCCTCGATCTATTTTTGGTGACTATGTTGTTATTACAACGACTGTGTTATTTTATACTGCAGTTGCAATTGTTCAGCTACGGAATGTAGAACATTGCATTGGGTGCTCTCATTAGTTTTCAGTAATGAATATTTTTATGTAAATCGCATTTGTAATTTGTACAGCATTCTTGTTTGTTGAGTCCACATTGAAGATAATGGCACCTTTATTAAAGAAGTTGGATACCGTGGTTTGTGCGCATACCGGATGCGACGGGATGTGACAGTAGGAGCGTGTATTTATGTTGCGCAGCTTTTCCCTTTAACTCGCTTCTAGTCATACTTCATGATATTTTGGCCACACAAGCATTTATCCTGAGGTAAACCTGGGCAAGAGTTATCTCCCCTTATCAAACTGAATTTGGGCAGGCTGTTTTAATTTGAGATAATGTTGATGATACTCTCTGGTAACATATTCTTTTTCTATAATTGAATATTTATCTAGTGTAAATTTATTATATTAAAATTCGTTTTATAAAAAAAATCTTGTTATAATGAAAATCTTTTTATCATTGATGAATCAATATTTCTTTTAAATTCCCGTGTGTTTAGAAGTTAATTAATTTTTCAAATCCTACATACCGACTTGAAAATAGATTTTCCTGCATTATTTCATATCAATATCTTTATAAAAAAAACACATATTAAATAATAAAAGTAAACAAATTACTTTTAAGAGAACTTTTATTGACATATTAATTTTTACAGACGATGCAACAAGGGGGCGCCACTTGTTAAACAAATGCCTCGGTGACTTGCTTTTTTATGGCATAATTAGATTTTTGACACATTTTTCTACAAAATGATACCAAATTTAGCAATTTCTTGACATTTTGATACTTAGTATGCAACCTCCCTAACCTTTTGTATGTTTTAGAAAATTTAGAGTGTCCATATAGATCAACTTTGAATCCCGGTTAAAAAAAATCAAATTGTATTTAAACCTTTCGTTTGTTTCAGCATTGGGCATGATAACACAGGAATGAATGCTGCCTGGAAGTTACAGTGGGTAATGTTTGTATTGTATTCGCAGCTTCCCTGGGTGTTTTCATTCAGACAAGCCGGTTTGTATCCACACTATTAGTCTGTTTGCAGTGAAAACGTACCGATGAATTTCAGTTTAAACAAAAAATTAAAGTTAAGATTGCGAATCGTCATAATTTTACCTTGCCAGTTGAACATGTAAATCTCAGAATTTTATTTAACTTAGGATAAAAGTTGTTTAACAAACGATCATGGTTTCAAATCTCTATTATTGGTTTGTATTACAAGGGGGTATGCACATTTAATGAAACACCGAGAACAAGTAGGGTTGGTCTAAGTTAACGCTCATCACGTACCGCACGTGCATTTGTTTCACTGTTCCAACTACTGCGCTTTCCACCATGTAATACAAACCAATATTAGCGATTTGAATCTATGATCGTTTGTTTGACAACTTTGATCCCAAGTTGAATTAAATTCTGAGATTTAAATGTTCAACTGGCACGGTAAAATTAAGAGAATTTAAATCTTAACTTTACTTTATCGGTACGTTTTCACTGCAAACAGACAAGAGCTTTTGCAGAATCACCGACTAGTGAACAGATGGAGTGAATAATTGATCTGTCACAGGGGACATCACTACTGGCAAACACGGATAACTTTAGTGCCGACCTGACAATTGACCTGTATTAGCACGCATGAGTGCCGCCCACTGGCACTTGCCATTGTGAGCGAAGGGGACCCAGGTTGTCCGCAATCAAGTGTAGTGCGATGGGTGCAGCGCATGGCCTGTCTCAGCAGCTACGCGCGGAATCAATTTCATCGTCATGTACTGCACGTGCACTAGCCTACACCTGCTCTCCCATTTACAAACCTGCTCTCCCATTTACAAACCAAATGCGTTTGCTCATTGCCGTGCACCGCCTACTTCTCGTAAACGCGTTTTTTTTTGCGCTGGTCCATCTTATCCTTGTTTGCCAGTAATTGTATAATTGTGTGTTGAAGCCTAGTAGTAACTCCAATGAGCCCAATTTGGACCCTCTTACTCTTCTCCGTAAGGGACACTCATCATTACTTGTACTTTGTATGTGTAGTCCTGTGCGTAGAGCTCAGGTCATAAATCAGTTGAAGTTAAGCAACGTTAGGCGCGGAGAGTCTTTGGATGTGTGACCGTGTTTGGCAACTTGACTCCTGAGAAATACTAGGACTTCAGTCCTGCCCCACAACGAAGCACATGCGATACATGTGGTCTCACCTTAATCAAGTGGGTTTGTTCAAAAATGACCCTTTTCACCCAGCAGAAAATGGGTACCCGGTGAAATAGTTCCTAAATCTATAAGCCTTCTAGCGCCGAACAGGCTGCTTGAGTTATCCGGGGTAATAATGATCAGATTGTGCGCTTTGAACAGGATATCTAACATGGAAAAGCCGCGTTATAAATATTCTTCTTATCATTATTACTATTAACCTAAGGCAAATGGATCTTCGTCAGATC
This sequence comes from Haliotis rubra, assembly GCF_003918875.1. NCBI lineage: Eukaryota > Metazoa > Mollusca > Gastropoda > Lepetellida > Haliotidae > Haliotis > Haliotis rubra. The sequence goes on along the minus strand of NW_025766558.1, from coordinate 3,557,676 downwards.
TTCATCACTTCAAATCTCAAGCTTCCATCAAGTATTGATGTCTTTCCAGGAGTTACGAACTGTGTAACCTTCATTGCAGCTAACATGTAGAAATCTTCTGACTCTTCTGTTTAACAGGTGCGCATTTATGAAAGTTCTGAACCGGGAGTATCATATAAATTTGAATTTGACGACTGGGTGGTTGACAAGGCTGTAAAGCTCACGCACAGCACAGGTGAGCGCTTACTTATGACAACACCATTACGTTTGCACAGGTCATTATTTTAGCTCATAAAAATAAGGTTTAATGGGTGATCTTCTTCAACTAATATTTTCCTCACTTATCCGCTAGGTGCGTTTTACTATACACTCACAAACAGTTTACCAGTGCTGCCTTCACTTTTATTGGTAGCGTTCCAGTTGGTGTTAGTATATGTTTTCCCCTAAACGATTATATATCTGGTGTAATGTCCTGAAATACTTGTTCAGTGACTCCATAATATACTCACACGCAAAAGCAACGCAAGTCGAGTATAAAGTATACATGTATTATATTTTCAACATTCAATACAAGAAATACCAGTGTCAGATAGACAAAGATTTGAGTAAAGACATTTTATTGGCTGCAAAGTTTCAAACGGTAAAGGGGTTACACGGGTTCTGGTCAATAGCCAATATGTCAGTCAATACCTAGTGTGCACCATTAGCATTGATCACTGCCACACATCTCCTGTACATTGAGTGGATTAGACGAACACACCCAAAGCAGCTGTGAAAAGTACACCGGCAGCTGTAGGGACTGCTCGCACATGGTGCAGACGCCTGTTAAAAACATCCCAGTATACGGAGGTTTCGGATTACGTCCCTTTGGAAGTGCTCTCTTAAGAAAAGGCGAGAAAAGGTCGTTGCGTCACCGGAAGGTGGGGCTGTTTCAAGGCCGTCGCTAATGTAAACGTGCCGTCTCATCACTGTTGTGTTCCGGGTTGTACCGCATCGACGCGAAAGCAACAAAAACTTGACAAGTACCCATGGCTACAGGGGTGACCTTTTTCTCCTTCCCGAATAAGATCAGGGCATCAACTCATCGGAGAAGATGGATTAAACTCGTACGACGAGAGCCAGCATGGGCACCGAACAAGTACACTCGGATATGTTCAAGACAATTTTTGTCAGGTGGTGACTGTCCGACGCTGTTTCCATACAACAACTTTAAAATGCCCTCCACACTAAGGTAATGACCATTTACACATATACTATATTTCTCATTTATTTTTTAAGTCTTTGCAAACTTTATTTTGTTACAATTTAGTGTGTTTGGCCACGGATCTATAAATAGATTTCTGGTTTGTCATGGCGGGAGTACGAAAAGCCGACTGCACAGCAGTTTGAATATTTTTTTTATTTGAAAACTATTGTAAAAGTATTTAGCACATCTTGTGAATATAAATCTACAAATTATGAATACTAGAATCTAATTATTTTACATGTTTGTTCTATTTTGCAAATAAAAAATCATCTGTCTTTAAAACACTGCACCTGGAAATTAGCAATTGTATTATTTGTTTAGATCTACTCAAAACTCATATCACTTCACATGGCCTTGGATGAGAAGAAACCCACCAAAGATCTCTCAACTGGTATGCCTGATGTATCAGGAAGCACAGACTTTGCTTCCATACGCTTTTCAGTTGGAGAGATCACAGTCCTTCAACCAACAAGGAAAATAGGCTTTTCAAAAGGTTTGCTCGTACATAATACTTAGCTTTACATGACAAATTTAATTGAAAATGTCTCCTGAATAGTTTGTATAAAGAATGAATATTCTCTGTTGAATAATTGCTTAATTTTTAAAGAGCTAATAGATCTTGTAACTCAAGGTATTTTTTATGTATTTTCCTCCACGTGCAATAGAGTCAAAAACACCCATCGTCAGTGACGATCATGACTATGTCGTGAAGGACGCAGAGAAGAGCCAGATGTGTGAGGCTGGAACTCAGATATATCTGACAATGTCAGACATTCATAACATGAATGAGGACCTTCAAAGTAAAACTGAAAAACTAGATGACAAGAGAACTCTATTAAGGGACTTGTTTCTGGAAAATGTTGTTAAAGATGATGAACATGTAAGGTTTTATACAGGCTTACCATCTTGTACTGTTTTTAACATACTTGTTTCTAAATGTTCACTTTTGAACTATTGGAATGGCAATGCTGCTGCATGTGACACAACAAATAATTCAAGATCTCGTCCTGGCCCCAGTAGAAAGTTGACAATGTATCAAGAATTTATTCAGGATTTCTTCAGTATTTTGTAGCAGATACTTTTGGAATATCAAAGTCACGTGTTAGTCAGATATTTGCATCATGGATTACTTTTATGTCTCAAACCTTTGATAATGTATTGAAATGGCCATCAAAACTGCAGGTTAAGAAATATATGGCATTGTCTTTCAAGCAGTTATACCCTAGAACACGGGCCATAATTGACTGTACAGAGTTCTTTTTCTCAAAAACCTAGATCACCTTCAGCCCAAGCTACTACTTACAGTTCATACAAATCTAGATATACTGGTAAATGTTTACTTGCCATATCACCATCTTGTACTTTCACGTTTGTCTCTGACTTGTATGGTGGTAATGCTTCTGATAGATATATAACAGAGCATTCAGGGTTTTTAGACTTAATTGAAGCTGGAGTTGATATCATGGCAGACAGAGGTTTCTATATTCGTGATTTATTTACTAGAAAGCGAGCTACCCTAAATATGCCACCATTTACTCGAAAATGCACTTGGGGTAAGAAAAAGAGACTTAATGTGAGTGAAATAAAAAAGACAAGAAACATAGCTGAACTTAGAATTCATGTGGAGAGAGTTTTAAGTAACATAAGTCCTTGGGAAGTGAAACCACTTGTTAACAAAATGGTGAAAGTGTGTGCATTTTTTGGTAATCTCATGCCAAAACTAGTCAGGAAGTATTCAGTTTTAATACCTGTTGTAAAACAATTAATGTATAAATTCTGACTTGATATTTGTCTTGTATTCAATTCTGTTAAAACAATAACAAAGGTATGTTGTTTTTAATACATCATGGTTTATTGTTGATACTGTGCTGTACAAAAGTTGTCATGTAATCATTTGTACATAATTTTAGGCACATTCAATTATTCTATTTGCATCATACAGATCTGTACTACGATCAATCGGTACAAAACTCATCAAATCAATATCAATTTCACACAAGCTATGCAAGTAAAATATGACAAATAATAAAAGACGTTGTAATGCTAGGTAGGGAATTTGTTTCTAAATGTAACCTTGATGTGTTTCATTAAGCACCTCTTGGTATTTACAGGAAACTTGTTTCTTTGAAAGATTGCAAACTGTTTACATAACAATTATCCCCATTAAAATAACTTAACAGTACATTTGTTGTGTTTGTCAAATCATAATCATACTGATAAGTATATACAATAAATGTACAGTACATATAACCTTGAGTAAAGCTAATACATATTATTACTTTTTCATGTACATGCACTTGCTTTAGATATGGATGTACATTGTAATAGTAATAGGTACTGAAATCTCCAGCTCTGTTATGAATTTTAGCTGAACAAATGTACAGAAATAAATTTCAATTTACGTTCCATAATGTCTTGTTTCTCAATTGACATACTATTATGTATGCCAGTAAGTATTACACTTAATACGAGTGAGTATTTGGCGAGACTCTGAGTTTGTTATGTTTATCGACTTGTGGTACTGAAAGCCATTAGAAACGCATCACCCATTCTGATGATATCAGTTGTACTGACGTGAATGGTTCGAACCCAAACTGTTGTATGAATCAACTAACCATGTCACCTGAAAAGCATGCAAAGGGAGAGCAGCATGCATGTAGGTGCGGTCACGTGACACATGATGATCACATAACCACGACTTGTCATGTAGAGCATGGACAGATGACACAACTGATCTGAAATTCAAGCAGGGTTAAAGTTTAACAATTTTCCTGTAAGAATCACATGGTTTTGGGTCTTTAATTCCATTGCTGAATTTGTAACGATGCCTCGATTATCGGCTGTTCAGAGAGAGCGAGCAGTGGGTTTGCTTAATGCTGGATTATCCTCCCGTGCAGACCCGCACAGTTCAACTGTCACATGTCGACAATTGTTAGACTCTCCCAGCGTCTTCAACAAACAGGCAGCACACTTGACCTTCAACGTCCGGGACAACCACGCGTCATAGCCCCATATCAAGACCACTTCATCCAGGTCACCCATTTGAGGAACCGGTTCCAGCCAGCAGCAAGGAAAGCTTCAGTAATCCGTGGGAGAAGGGGAAGAATCAGTCCTCAAACTGAGAGACGTCGTTTACGTGAGAGAGGGCTACGTGCACGTTGACCTCATGTTGGTCCAATTCTGACACGTAGACATCGTCAGGCACGTCTCGCTTGGTGTAGACATCATCGCAGATGGACACACAGAGAGTGGACAGGAGTCCTGTTCACGGACGAATCCAGATGGACTTCTTGCGACAGAACAACATCAATGCCATGCAATGGCCATCGCTGTCTCCTGATTTGGCACCCATCGAGCATGTCTGGGATGAGATGGGGAGGAGACTTGCCAATATGGCGCCACCTCTCAACTTGCAGCAGCTGGAAGCGTCTCTCTGCAGGATATGGCTACAGATCCCTCGGGATCTCTTCAGGAGGGTCATCTCTTCTCACAGGAGGAGGTGTGTGGCTGTTATTGATGCTGATGGTGGACACAGGCGATACTGACGTTGTCTTCCTTCTTGTTGTTTACCTGTGTGAACTTTTGATTTGACCCCGTCTCTGTTTAACCCTCGTTGCCTTGGTCAATAAATGTAGTGCAACTTCATACCGCATTTGATTCTCTTCTTCAATGGTCACTTATCACATCGTTCTCTAAAAATATATTGGATGCCAAAACGCACCATATGCTAATCTATCAGTGATGCGCTTCTAATGGCTTTCAGTATATATAGCAAATGACACTAGGATAAGACTATCTGTATATGCATGTCTTACAAACCTTTTACACTTCTCACATACATTTCATATATCAAAAAATTACAGGACTACAACTGCAGATCAATTTAAGACAACAGTTTAAGGACAATGAATGATTCATAGAAAGAGGTTATTTTCTGAAAATCTTTTTTCCATTCCATTTGGTCAAAAAAATCCTATCAATATATATATCAAATGCTTTCCAGTTTGTATGGTACCTTCAACATAGACAACAAAATCACACCACTGCACATTTGGCACTGTATTTGCTTGAACCAAGGTGAAGAACTATTCAGCTTTATCACTCCATTTTCATTTTTATACACATTGAACAAATATCTCAGAACAAATTTTGTCAATACTGCAATTAATGTATTTGTAAGTACATTTAACTTCCAAAAGGCCCTTACCACAACATTTACAATGTACAACACCATCAGGGCTGGCACTAATATGAGGCATATTTTCATTTACTAATAATCCTGGAACATAAACATTCAGGCCAACAAGGTCTATTTTTTGTTTACATTCATACAATTGACGGGCAAGGACTTCATGCTCTTTGCCATACAATGCTGGTGCTAATCTTGAAGATGCACAAGTACTACTAACAGCAGATTGACCTCTATACTCAGACATGACTTGCTTTACTATGTAATTGTCACTTATTTTGACTGTAAATTAACACATTTGGAAAGACAGACGCAGTCAGTCGTCCCTATCGATACTTAAACCAGTTTTCATTATCTGACTGACCCTGAGAAAGTGAATTAATTTCTTCACAATCACTGTTTGTCTTGTAAAACGTACCATAATCAATGAAACTGGGAGGTGAATATGTCAAAGTTTTATATTCAATACCAAATTCCAGCATTGTTTTTGGAAGTGAAATGCTAACTTGACTATGCTCATTATCCAAGACTTCATTCATTTGACAATCTGTGTCCTTAACTAAATCATGCAAGGCATTCTGGACATCAAAACAACTTTCATTACTAGGACGATAATTATTTATTGTATCTGTGTGGAGTAATGAAGTATTAATGTCAGCTAGTTTAAGTGGAAAAGACTCTTTCCTAGCAATGTCCCAAACACACTTGACATATGTGCAGGTCTCTGTACTCCTGTCCACATGTCTGTCAGACCAGTCCACTAAGCTGAAGAGCAGGGCAACAACATGCTTACAAGCACCATTATCACTGAAAAAAATATGAAACCGGACTTTTTAAAAAAATATTATGATTTTTTTAAAAGGCTAATAAACATTGTGGCGTTGAAGTTTTTTTGTTAGACTTCACTTAACATAATTCAGCTGATTCTGGGTAGAATACATACAGGAAATTCAATAATTAGTAGGAAAATACACATAAAAATAATACTGTACATTCACATCCTCCAGGCACAATATTAGCATTTTCCCTCTCCAGTAGACACCAGGTTAGGTAGGCCTTCTCGGACTGTGATGTCTCACGGTTGCAATGGGCTCGTACATACACATTATCATGTGTCAAACTGTGAAGCTCAACTGCATGGACATGGACATCGATATGCAATCGGTATCCCTTCTCCTTCCTGAACCCCTTAAGTCTCTGTTTACTCCAACTTGCATGACCAAGCAAGTAAACTAGGATGTCAGCTTGACAGAACATCGGAAGCGAAGACAGGTTATCAGTCCATGATTTCAGTTTAGGCGACACAACCACGGGAAACGTCACTGTTTCGTTGTCAACCACTACCGTGCATCTCTCCAAAAGGAATGAAGCCGTCTCATCGGGAGTCGTTAGCAAGTTCAACTGCCTTATTCGCCAACTCACGCAGTTATGCCAAAGTGTAATTTGACACAGTCATGCCCCTTGCCATCAGAAACGATCTTAATTAAGGTTTCAGCATCGAGTCCATACATTTTGAATTACCCGCCATTGCGACGCTAAAAACAGCCCCACCTTCCGGTTTGTTGCGCAATCTATTTGCGCCTCCCCGTGCAGAAGAGTGACATCTCGAAACCTCCGTATTTGATGGGGATCAGGACTGAGGACTGGACATGGTAGAAAACGGATGTTGTGTTGTTGGAGAAGGGCCATGGTACCTCTGCCAACATTGGGGACGAACGTTATCCTGTTTGAAAATGTCTCAACGATGTTGTACGAAAACTGGAACAACGTGGGGTCTGATCACTAGGTCGATATACACAGTACATCCAGAAATTATTGAGAAAAGATTGTAGTTTTTTTATTTTTTCACTCATTACCCCCGTATTAAATGTGAATATTAGCAGAACATAACTCCAGATTCAAAGACAGGTGAACAGGTAGTATTTTGTCAAGTCACCATGGGCAGCAATGCAGGCTTCAAAGAATTTAGAAAGTCGTGGTCCATGCTGTCCCAATATCTGACAACCTCTTCTTTCATTTCAGCAATATTTGTCAGATTTTTCTTATTGACACTTTCCTTCATTAGTCCCCAAACATTTTCTATTGGATTTAGGTCAGGGCTATAGCTTGGCCAATCTAATAATGTCATATTTTGGGTCCGAAACTAGGCCCGTGGATGCTTTGAACGATGTTTTGGGTCGTTGTCCTGCTGGAAAATCCAAAATTTCCATAGAACACGTGAGCAAATGGAAGTAAATATCCCTCGAGAATATATGTGTACCGCTCATTGTTCATATTCCCTTTAAATACACAGAGGGGCGTTGCCCCTTACACATATATGCCACCCCACACGTTGAATTTCATACTGTACTTTGGGCGCTGATACAAAGGTTTTTCAGTTTGTTTGGTCCAGAAGTTTAGTGTTTTAGGGAACAGCCACACAGAACTTTCATCTGAGAAAATCACATTGTCCCAGTTAAAAGTTCTATGCTGTAAGCACCAGTTCAACCTTCGCTCCGTTTGTTCAGGTTTCTTGATCGGTGATGGAATTCTTCGACTTTTCTGCCAATCCATTGCATGCAGCTCAGTTCTAATTGTCTCCTTTCAGACAGCCACAGATCCTCTATCAATCATATCCAGCTTTAAGTTTTCTAAACTCCTTCGTTTGTTTTTAGAAACAAGAATACCAAGCCGCCTCCTGTCACCGACAGTCAATTTTTGTAGCCTACCTGCACCTCCCTGGTGCTCAATGCCATATCAATTTGCAATATTTTTTCAAAACACGATAAACAGTGGACAAAGGGATGCCTGTTCTACTTGAAATCACTTTAACTGATCTGATGTCCTTGTTATAATACTCTAACATCAACTTCTTCTCTAAATCATCCATACTGAGGATCACTGAAAATGTCGTCTGCTAGCAAGTAAACAAAGGGGGATAACTCTTCACAAACTAATGAAAAAGGATTAACGGAGTTGTCTCTCTTGAATGAAACCAAGTACTTGATTGCTGGTCAAGGTTGTTTATACCAGAAATCCAATTTAACATACTCCTAAAATTTCTCAATAATTTCTGGTCATACTATAACACTGAGCAGTGACGCCGTGTCCCCGACCTTGACCAACATTCTGGAAGCACATGGGTCGAAGTCTTGCATTAATGTCCAATCCCGGCCCAGATCATGACGTTAGGTTCACCCCCATGCATACCATTCCAAAACGTGTCTGTCAGCGAAAAGGTCACGCCGCCAAATTATGATTCTCCCATCTGCATGAGAGACCCCAAAACGACTCTTATCAGAAAAGATCGTCTCCACTCGCACGAAAAATCAAAACAAAATGTAACTTCTTTATTTTGGAGACAAACGTTATGAAACCTTTTTCCCGGGTTGGTCTGGTGTTTTCATTACATTCTGCGTTGAAATGAATGTTTGATCATGAACCGATTTGGAGTCAGATTGTGTTTCATCAGTATCATTTTGACCCAAACAGATTATAAAGAGAGCGCCTTTTCAATTTCACGAGAAATGTACCTGATACCCACATGTTCATTTCATGTTCAATCTTTATTTCGTACTGAAGAGGCCACTAGTCTTTAGTACATATACATATATAATGGGGAATTACATAAATAAATATATTTACATTACAGTGATAACACTTTTGTTCTATACAACATTGCAATGTGGATGAACATGGCAAGATTTTGTAATATATTTTGATTTTTACTGCTTATAAGGGTAGAGAATTTTATGATGCTTGGATAGATATAGTAATATCTTTTAATGTATTTACAACGTATTGAATTATTTGATGGACAGATGAGGAGAAAGTGATATTCATCTTCAATTTCATTTAAACGACAAAGTGTACATATTCTCTCTTCTCTTTTAACATTTTTATATCTCCCGCTTTCAATCAACAAATCGTGAGATGAACATCGGAATCTTGCTAGTGATCGCCTAAATTTCTTTATATTAACACATGATAAGTATACTTCATTGAGTAAATCTTTTTTAAATTTTGAATTGTAAAAACATTTACTTGACAAGATATTTTGTCACACAATGTTCGTGGGTATGGTGCGTTTTGGTGATTCCTTCTCTTTATGTGTTTGTACTCGGGTTTCACCATCAGGCTTCACTATATTCCCAAAACTCATATCAATTTAGGGTTCCGAGTTTGTTTCCTAATTGGATAAAAAAAACTTGCGTTTCTTGTGCTTGTGAGTATACATCAAGGATGTGCATGATTACATATATTACAACATTGATTCACCTGATGGCCATTCGAAGCAAGACGGTTGGATCACCTGATCGTTCTTGATAGGTCATGTTTCATCGTTTTGTTGTCGTCTTGCAGTCGGTATTTTTGGAATTGTCTTAGTTGATTGAATGTCACACTTTTAAACCTGAAGCATATGTTCATTTTATACTAACGCAAAACTCTGTCAAATCACGCTATGTGCATATGCAATTCAGCACGGTAGGTAGGTGATGCGGTACACGAAGTGTGAATTTCGTCACCCAATACATATATAACTGAGAGAGGTGAGAAAATGATATAAAATAATAGTCACGGGCGAATTATGTGAATAATCTAATACTTATGAAAATACAATGTTCAAATTACGATTTTAAAACATATTCGAAATCAATGAAAGTCTGTTAGGGTTTCACAGTGGTTACATTTCCATAATGATAAATTAAGGATAAATATCAAAATGGATATTTTTAAAAATGGACATAAATTGAATAATGGACAAAGATACAGAACAGCCTATACTACTTCAATGATAAAGAACAGCCTATACTACTTCTATACCTAGTTCACACTCGTGAAGAGCGACCTCCTCCTGGTGAGTGTTGGCTAACGCTAATAACTCTTCGCCCGTGTGGCCCTGGGGCAGAATGTGTCCACAGCACCTCATTGCTTCGTAAATGGCGACCAAATTGGGCAACATGTTTTCCGTTGGTTGCGCCACTGTGTCGGTGGTGGACGAGAGTCTGGTGGTTGAGGGCAAAGGAGCCAAAAACAGTGTTCCTTTTCCCAACACACCACTTCGGCCCTTACTTCACCAAGAGGGTTGGTAGAATGAGCCCGGTTCTACCAATCGGCTGGTCATGCCATGTCCTGTGCATGGACAACATTATCATGGAAAATACTGTACATTATCGTACATTTTTGACAATGAATGTTATTATTTCAGATTATACTATATATGCCAGAGGCCTATGCCAGAAGGCGGTGACTCATAGGCCAATCTAGTGATCGATGTTGACCTCCTCCCTTGTCATGGGCCAAACTAGCCTGGCATTTATTTGGTAGACAAATACAGCTATTCCTGTCATATTCTCTAGGGTATAACACTCTCGCATTTTGGAAATCGTGTGCTGTTTGACACTGTCCTTGTTGACGCTCAGTGGTAGGTTCGTAATAGGGGTGCTGAATCATTTTCCTTTCACCATGCGTCAAATACAAGCTGGTTCATATCGAAATGAAAAGAAGTGGCGTCTAAATGAAATAGATCACTCTAATACAAACAAGTCTGCAAACGTCGAATCATAGGCTCGGTTCCTGGTCATTGAAGCTACGGATTTCTTCCGATCAGGCTTAACCCATTTGCAATTTCCAAAGCTATCCGTGGGAATTGTGGCAAGGTTACAAATGTCACTCGTCTCCGTACTGGCTCACTTCTGGTGGTATGTGCACGGAGAGAGCAATCTCTAAATTTGTTATCCATTAAAACATTTGCAAATGTTGACGTCGCTGTGTCTGCGCAGAACTCTAAATACTTGTCGTGGGATCAGTGAGTTAATATTTAACGTCATGTCGGCAATATTTCAGCCTTATCGTGACGAGAACATTTGACATTGAAATGGAATATATATAAATATTATAAAAACCTGTCGACGAACGAAGGGCAGTAAAATAACTAGAATGTCACAATTAAAACTAAAACTAGTGTGGAAAATTAAAACTACTAGCACTATTTGGACAATACAATATAAAAACTGGCTAGAGATCGCCAACAACTGAAGGTAGATCACCAAACTAGGAACCATGGGGACTTACAGTGCCTTTGCTACCTGCATGGACCCTAGTTGGATTCATATCATCTCTTCAGCCGCTAGCGATTGAGGTCAAATTTTGCCAAAATGAAGATGACAAGAATGCTACATTTAAAACAGCTGGTAAATTTAAATTACCTTTGAATGTTTCGGGACTTACGTACCCTCTCAGGAGGACAATCATTTTACGCTACTTCAACCCCCTTTGAGGGTACAGCCACTAATAATCTCAGTTACTAATCTAAACTACCAATAATAAAATATTTATCTATTTACAAATCAGTTAACAAGTCTATTTTTTAAATGCAATAATTAAATGAGTACTTATAGTACATGGTTTGGGAATTGAAATAGATATCCCTTGTGATGGAATATTCAACACAGTCAAGCTTGACCGTGATTCTTTCATCACAAGGGATACAAAACGGAGGATCCTCACCTTTTAATAGGTATGCATGAGTATATCTAGTGTGGCCAATACGACATCGTCGCATGATGACCTCTTCAAATCTGGACTGACAACCCAAGTAAGTGTAACCGATATAGGGTTTTATTTCATGTAATTTATTGATACCTACTTGGGTGTCCGACTTCTTCTGCATCAGATCACGGATATAAGATCTGATGATCTTCTAATGCTAGCTTTGTAATCAGAGTATGGAATGAGAAGTGGTGTCACAGATTTGTTGAGTGCTGCCTTGGCAGCAAGATCGGCCATTGTTTTTTTCCAGAAATGCTGGGCTGTGGCTGGGTAACCAACAAAAGAAGATGTTGCATTGGCCAGTAGCAAGCACATTATAAAATTCAATATTTCTAATAAAAGTGGATGTTTACAAGAAAGATTTTTATAGCCTGAAGACACGAAAGAGAATCAGAAAAGAGTATGTACTGTTTATATTTACGGTGTTTAATAATATATTTAAGAGCTGTTAAGATGGCATTAGCTTCTGCTGTGAAAATAGAGCTGTTATCTGGTACGAAACAGGGAATGTATTCTATCCACTTCTCCACCATAACCGCACTGTGTAACTCAATGAACTTATACATGGGCTTTCTTGGGACTCTAATGGTGTGCATCTCATATTTTGTTTTTTTATTTTATTGGGTTTTTTTTGTAAGTTTTGAGACATTTGAACTTAGGTACATTTGGCTGAATTTCTCTATGATGATAGTGTAATAGGGGATGAAGTCTATCCACTTCTCCACAAAAACTGCTCAACAGAATTGAATGAACATCTACATGTCTTTTTTAGCGACTCTAAAGGTGTGCATTTCATAATTTTTTATGCAATTTTTTAATTTTGTCACTTTGACAGATGTTTGAACTTAGTTGAAGTTTGTTCTATTCAGCCAGTGTTCGTTCCATCCAACAGGGGGTGTACGTTATCCACTTCTCCTCAAAAACTACTTTATGGAATTCATTTAGATTACACATGTGCTTTATAGGGACTCTAAAGGCGTGCATCTCATATTTTGATTTTGTATTTTATTTAATTTTCCAATTTTAATGCCGCTTTGAACTTAGATAAATGTTGTTACATTTCTCTCTGAATATAGTGTTGTAGGGGGTGAAGTCTATCCACTTCCCCACAAATCATGCTTAACAGAATTGATTGAGCTTCTACGTGTGTTTCATTGGAGCTCTAAAGGTGTGCATCTCATACCTTGTTCATCCAATTTCTTAATTTTGTCACTTCTACAGATGTTTGAACTTAGTTGAATTTGGTTCTATTCATCCAGTTCGTCCCATACAACAGGGGGTGTACTTTATCCACTTCTCCTCAAAAACCACTGCACAAAACTCATTTAGCTTACATATGTCTTTTATAGAGACTCTAAAGGTGTGCATCTCATATTTTGATTTTGTATGTTATTTATTTTTCCAATTTTAATGCCGTTTAAACTTGCATAAATTTTGTTGAAGTTCTCTCTGAATATAGTGTTATAGGGGATGAAGTCTATCAACTTCTCCACAAAAGCTGCTGAACAGAATTGGCCTTCTATGTGTGTTTCATTGGAACTCTAAAGGTGTGCGTCTCATACCTTTTTCATCCAGTTTCTTAATTTTGTCACTTCTACAGATGTTTGAACTTGAATTGGTTCGCTTTCTCTTGCCTCCACAGTGATATTGCGATTGCTAGTTTATTTACCCTTGTGCCATGAACCTTCATGATATAGGTTTAATTGTACTGTGGTATGTTCATTGTGACATACATTTACAAATAAGTATTTACCTTGGACACTTTAGATATATTTATTTTATGATCAACCATGATATTTATTTAGTAGAAATTAATCACCAGAGCACACTCAGTGTAAGGGAACTCTTCCTACAGCAGCGGGGGCATCCGTGTCCCTGGACACAATTTTTTCTTGCTTGTTGTATAAATCCTCATAGAGGGGATTAAGGACACAGTTAAATGCAGGGTTAGACTCGCTAGAATATAGTTTAGTAATGTATTGTAAAGATAATTTTATACGGCGTTGTGTAAGAGAAGGCTCATCTGCTTCAACATAGAGACTATCAATAGGAGAGGTTCTAAAGGACCCAAGACAAAGTCTGAGGCCTTGGCGGTGGACAGAATCAAGTAGTTTTAGGTTGCTTGATCCCCTCCCCACTTTGAGTTGGAAACAACTTTCAACAAATCAAGGGCCTTCAGGCATTTAGCTTTAAGGGATTTAATATGCGGCAAAAAGTTAAATGTGATTCGAAAATTAGACCCAAGAACTTGGCCTCCTGGACAACTTTGATTGGAGTGCCATTTAAAGATCGTTCCGGGTCTTTATGGGGCTTATATTTTCTACAAAAGTGTAGACAATTAGTTTTAGATTTAAAGCCGTTTTCAAGACACCATATATTTATTTTATTTAAACACAACTGCAATTGTCGTTCAATAGTATGCATATTTTTACCACGACAAGAAATATTAATATCATCCACAAAAAGTGATCCATCTATTGAATCGTTTAAAACCTTGGATAAACTGTTCATCTTGATACTAAATAAAATGACAGACAAAATACTGCCTGGAGGGACACCCTGATCTTGATTGTAATGATCAGACAGCGTTGAACCCACTCGGACTTGAAATTGCCTGTCTTTTAAAAACTGTGATACAAAAAGAGGCAAACGGCCTCTCAAACCAGAATCATGTAAATCCTTCAAAATGCCATGCTTCCAGGTCGTATCATAAGCTTTCTCAAGATCAATGAAATTGATACAGCATGTTGTTTATTGACTATAGCATTCTTAACAAAGGATTCTAAGCGTACCAAATGATCAATGGTACTACGATTTTTCCTGAAACCACATTGAATATTTGTTATAAGGTTGTTGGTTTCAAGATACCAAGTTAATCTATTATTCACCATACGTTCCATGGTTTTACAGACACAGCTAGTTAGAGATATTGGTCTGTAATTTGACGGATCTGTATGATCCTTGCCAGGTTTTGGTATTGGGACTACAATGGCATTACGCCACGACGGAGGCAAATTTCCGGACGTCCATATTTTTGTGAAATATATCTAAAAGTGTGACCAGACATGGTTCAGGTAAGTGTTTCAGTAGCTGATAATGAATATTGCCATCCCCCGCTGCAGTGTTATGAGCTTGCTCAAGACCTGTCTGTAGCTCCTGTAATGAAAACAGTTCATTATAGTCTTCACCATTATTTGATTCAAAATTAACTTTTGTCTTTTCCTGTTGTTTCTGATATCTCTGAAACTCAGGGACATAAATTGCCGATGATGAATTTTTGGCAAGAGTTTCGCCAATTTTATCTGCAATTTTTTATTTGTCAGTTATTAAATTATCGCCATCTTTAAGATGGTCAACAGCAGATTTTGAACCTTTGCATTTAATTCTTTGAACCATGTTCCATACTCTGGACATTGGCGTACGTGAGTTAACTTTGGAGACCTAGGTCCTCCAAGATTGTCGTTTGTTTTGTTTAAAGGTACGACATGCCTTCGCATTGAGTATTTTAAATTTATTTAAGTTATGGACAGTTGGTGATGGCGGAAATAGTTCTCTGCCTTTTTCCTCGCTTTTCTGGCTTGCCTACAATCTGTATTAAACCATGGTTTCCGTACATGTGGAGTTGTAGAGGACTTTGGTATACACTCATCAGCTATTTCATGTAAAACGTCAGAATAAACCTCAATAGGATCAGTTATATTACTGAAATATTCGGGTCTTAGTTTAGATGTGCATAAAGTTTGAAATAAGGACCAGTCTGCCTTGGAAAATTTCCATCTTGTATAAGATGTAGAATCAGATGGATAAATTTCTGATAGGATAGTTGGAAAGTGGTCACTTCCACAGAGGTCATTGTGGACTGACCAGTCAAATTCATTGAGCAGGTTAGAGTCTGCAAGAGACAAATCTAGAGAAAAGTAGGTGCCGGTTGCAGGATGCAGATAAGTGCTTGAATCGTCATTGTATATACACAAGTCATTATTGGATATAAAATCTTTAATTTGAGATGATACGGTGATTATCATGTCCTGGTGATTCCAGAACACTAATTGGTTTGAACGTCAGACCGGGAGATAGAGCAACAGGAGGTGATTCCATGTTAATATGGTGATCTACCTTCAGTTATTGGCAATCAATAGCCCATTTTCCGGGAGATACATTGTATTGTCCATATGGTAATAGGTTTCCACTTTTACAGTGTATAAAAGGTTTCCACTTCTTAAAATATATATTAGCTAGTTTTAACTCCTTCTGTGATAGTCTAGTTGTTTTGCTGTCCTTTGCCGACAGAATTTATTTTGAAACTTATCCATGTTTACCTTGTTTTAGTCACGATATGGCTGACGCAACCAAAACTCGTCACTCACTTACTCCTACACTTTCTGGCCTGTTTGCATTTATTATTGAACAGTGCTTTACGAATATGTGGAATTGCAGAGGACCGATCAGGAATGTACTTCTCTGTTGAGTGTACATTGATGAAACTATGGACTTACGTAACGTTATTTCATTGAAAAGATTATCACCATACTAATATCTTTAAGGATAAATTTCATCCGAAGACGCATTTTATGACGAAGCTGACAGTTTGAATTTTCATAAAATCGTGATTCTGAAACGTAACTGGATCTATTTCACTGTTTTTACACATGAAGACAGGTTCAACACATTGATAGAACATTGCCATTTTCATGACTGTAAATGTTACCGCGACTGCTGAAAAATTAATTATTATTTAATCAGTTAATCGTCTCACGGGTGTATGTTGTAAATTTGTGGAATCATCCTGTCGGCCTTGCCGCTAGGAATACCTTCAAATTGAAAAGGTTGTATGTATGTGATATCATATATATCTAGTATACCATCAAAATCCAGGTTTGACTTTGTGAGTTGATTTGTTTCCTAAACTAGAAGCAGACCTCAGTAAGCAAACAGGCTCGATACCTCTGCCTTTTCCATGTGTTGACGTAGCGACTGTCCGGTATGACGTCATGCGATCACGTGACCGTCTACCTCATTATCGGCACCCATGAAGGGCCACCTCCTCGTGGTGGGTGCTGGGTAATGCTAAGCGCCCTTCAACCCCCCGTTGTGGACCCGGGGGGATATTTGGTCCACCAACCCGTTTGCCGTGGGTTGCGCCCCTGTGTCGGTGGAGGACGGGAGTCTGGTGGTTGAGGGCACTGGGAGCCTAGAACCGTGTTCCCTTTGCCCAACACACCACTTCGCCCCTTACTTCCCCTAGACGGGTGGTAGAACTGGCCCGGTTCTATCAATCGGCTGGTCACGCCATGCCCTGTGCATGGAAACATTCAAATTTTTATTCATGTACATTTCTATAATGTTGATATTGAATGTTGTGTTTCAAAATTATGTTGTTATATATATTTGCCTAGAGTCCTATGCCAGAAGGCGGTGGCTCATGGGCCAATCTAGTGATAATGACCTCCAAATGATGTATGTCTCAAATTTCTTGTCTTGGGCCGAACCAGTCGGGCATGAAATTGGTTGACAAATGCAGCTATTTGTGTCGTTTTCTCTGGAGTATAACATCCCTGTATCCCTGGTGTCAGCATCTTGGATATCCGGTGCATATTGACACTGTCCTTGTTGACACTCCATGGTGGGTGGGGAGCAGGGGTGTCGAATATATTTCCTTTCACCATGTTACCCCAACAAGCTGGTTCAACTAGGAACGAAAAGAAGAGACGATTGGACGAACTAGATCGTCCTAATGAAACCAATTCAACAAATACTGACTCCTGGGCAAGATTTCTTGTAATTGAAGCTGCAGACTTTCTCCCAATAAAACTAAACCCGTTCGCCATTTCAAAGGCTATCTCTGGCATCTGTGGAGAAGTTCAAAATGTTACGCGTCTCCGTAGTGGATCGCTTCTTGTGGAGTGTGCACGGAGGCAGCAATCTCTCAATCTGTTGTCTATCAAGACTTTTGCAAATATAGAGGTTTCTGTGTCTGTGCACAGGACACTGAACTCTTGTCGTGGCATCATCCGCGACAGGGCAAGATGCCTGGCTGATATGTCAGAGGAGGACATTGCTTCAGAATTGCAAGATCAGGGCGTTTCAGCAGTAAAACGATTCAGCTTCAGGAAAGAAGGCATCCTTACCAAGACTAATACTTATCTTTTGACTTTTTCTCGTTCGTCTCTTCCAACATCGATTAAAGCAGGCTACTTTAATATCGGAGTGGATGTCTATGTACCCAGTCCACTCCGATGTTATAAATGTCAACATTTCGGACACGGCTCACAATCTTGCCGAAACTCTGTAGCATGTCATCGTTGTGGCGATCGCCATGACGGTTCCGAATGCACCAAGGATTACAAGTGCGCTAACTGTGATGGTGCACACCCTGCTTCTTCTAAATCATGCCCTGTATGGCAGCGAGAATCTCACATTATGAAATTAAAATGTGAGAAAAATGTTTCCTACCTGGATGCAAAAAAAATGTTCAGTCAAATCTCAACTCCTTCAAACATTACCTACGCTGCTGCAGTCACTCGCTCTGCGGCAGTGTCTTCTACTGCGTGTCAGACTGACTTGACTTGGGTCAAGTCATCAAACCCTATCTCTTCAGCTTCAGCCAATAAACCTACTGCCACTGTCACTCAGTCTACGTCTGGTTCTCAGACTGATGAAATCGAATCTAAGTCTCACTCACAAATATCTGTTTCCCAACCAGCCGCACAGAATTCCAAAGGGAAAAAGGAAAAAGGACTAATAGAGACAAACCTGTTGTCCTTCACCTCCAGAGGTACTTCTTGAAAATTCATTTGGACCTCTAGATATGGAGGTTACTCCGTCCTCACAGGACAGGCGGAGGAGCTTATCCTCCTCGCATTCACGTGAGAGATCACCAATTGAGCCGCCATGACTCAATTGTTCACTCTAATGCAAATGGAATTGCAGAGGACTACGAAATAACTTCAATGAGATACAACTGCTGATACAAGATATTCAGCTGTCAGCACTCTGTCTCCAAGAGACATATTTAAAACCTACAGATAACTTTATTATGAGACAATACAGCGATTATCATTCCTTTCTCCCCGGGAGATAAAGCAACTGGAGGTGCTTCTATCTTAGTACGACAGGGTATACTACATAGCCCTGTCCCCTTCATACTAATCTTCAGACTGTAGCTGTTCGACTGACCCTGCATTGCTTTGACTCTGTGCAGCTTATATATCCCTCCATCTTCTGCTGTCCGTCTGTCGGATCTTTCAGAATCTGTATGATCAGCTTCCAAAGCCATGTATCATCATGGGCGATCTGAATGGACACAATCCGCTTTGGGGAAGTGTCCATACCAACAATAACAGTAAAAATCCTCGAGGAATTTATATCAGATAATAATCTCTGTATTTTCAATGATGATTCAGCCACTTATTTACATCCAGCTACGGGAACATATTCTTCCCTGGATTTTATCACTTACTGATTCAACCTTATATGATGAATTTGAATGGATGGTACATGATGACCTATGTGGGAGTGATCAATTCCCAACCATTCTCAAAAACATCAACCCTGGTGATGATCCACCTGTATTCAGAAGGAACTTTGCCAGGGCTGATTGGTCATTGTATAAGGCTCTGTGTGTTGAACACATTACGCATGATCTTTTTAGTAACAGTGAAGATCCTATACAGTCTTTTTCGGATATTTTAAATGACATTGCTGACAAAACAATTCCACAGTCCTCTGCAACTCCACACATACGTAAACCATGGTTTAATAATGAATGTAAACAGGCCAGAAAGTGCAGGAAGAAAGCGGAAAAATATTTTCGCAAACATCCTACAGTCCATAATTTAGACAAAGTTAAAATATCAAATGCCAAGGCTCGACGTGCCTTTAAACAAAATAAGCGTCAGTCTTGGAGGAATTATGTTTCCAAAATAAACTCACGTACACCTATGTCCAAGGTGTGGAACATGGTCCAAAGAATTAAGGGCAAAGGTTCTAAATCTACTGTACACCATCTGAAGGATGGTGATAATCTCTTAACTAATAAAACTGACATAGCAAATAAAATTGGCGAAACTCTTGCCAAACATTCTTCATCATCAAATTATGTCCCTGAATTTCAAAAACACCAGAAGAAGAAAAGAATAAATTTTAACTCAGACAATGGTGAAGATTATAATGAATTATTTTCACTCCATGAGCTACATACTGCTCTTGAGCAAGCTCATGATACAGCTACAGGGGCTGATGATATCCACTATCAGCTCCTAAAGCATTTGCCCGAATCGTGTTTGGAAACACTGCTAAATATATTTGATATGATATGGACTACAGGGAATTTCCCAACTTCCTGGCGTGATGCCATTGTAGTCCCAATACCAAAACCTGGCAAGGATCATTACAGATCCGTCTAATTACAGACCGATATCTCTAACTAGCTGTGTCTGTAAAACCATGGAACGTATGGTGAATAATAGATTAACTTGGTATCTTGAAACCAACAACCTTATAACCAATATTCAATGTGGTTTCAGGAAAATCGAAGTACCATTGATCATTTGGTACGATTAGAATCCTTTGTTAAAAATGCAATCGTAAATAAACAACATGCCGTATCGATATTCTTTGATCTCGAGAAAGCATACGATACCACCTGGAAGCATGGCATTTTAAAGGATTTACATGATTTTGGTTTGAGAGGCCGTTTGCCTCTTTTTATATCACAGTTTTTAAAAGACAGGCAATTTCAAGTCCGAGTGGGTTCTACCCTGTCTGACCATTATAATCAGGATCAGGGTGTCCCACAAGGCAGTATTTTGTCTGTCACATTGTTTGGCATTAAGATCAACAGTTTATCCAAGGTTTTAAATGATTCCATCGATGGATCACTTTTTGTGGATGATTTTAATATTTCTTGTCGCGGTAAGAATATGCATACCATTGAACGACAACTACAGTTGTGTTTAAACAAAATAAATAAATGGTGTCTTGAAAACGGCTTTAAATTTTCTAAATCAAAAACTAATTGCATACATTTCTGCCGTAAATATAAACCACATAAAGACCCGGAACTGTTTTTAAATGGCACTCCCATCAAGGTTGTAAAGGAGGCCAAGTTCTTAGGTCTCATTTTCGACTCCCATTTAACTTTTTTTCCGCATATCAAATCTCTCAAAACTAAATGCCTGAAGGCACTTGATTTATTGAAAGTCGTGTCTAATTCAAGGTGGGGAGGGGATCAAGCTACGCTCCTACACCTTTACAGATCACTGGTCCGCTCGAAGCTTGATTATGGCTCCATCGTATATGGTGGAGCCTGCAAAAGCAACATCAAACTACTGGATTCTGTCCATCACCAAGGCCTAAGACTTTGTCTTGGGTCTTTTAGAACTTCTCCTGTTGACAGTCTTTATGTCGAGGCAGACGAACCTTCTCTTAACCAACGCCGTATAAAATTATCATTACAATATATTACAAAATTATATTCAAACGAGTCTAATCCTGCATTTCACTGTGTCTTTAATCCTCTTTATGAGGATTTGTATAACAAAAAATCTTCTCTTGTTCCTCCTCTTGGGTTCAGAATTAAGCCATTTATTGCTGCTGCCGGCATTGAGCTGGAAAATATAGCTCCTTCCCGTCTTCTTTCTTCTCCTCCTTGGCAATTCGTTAGGCCACAAGTCGACCTAACACTCACTAAATTTAAAAAATCAGAAACTAATGACTTACTATATAAACAAGAATATAATCAATTAAAAAGTACATATAATACATATAAATCCTTATTTACAGATGGGTCCAAGGACAGTGACGCGGCTGCTTGTGCCACTGTCATTGGGTCCAAAACAATATCTTCCAGATTACCCAATGACAGTTCAATTTTCACAGCAGAAGCAAACGCAATACTAACAGCTCTTAAATATATAAATAGACACCCTAAATATAAACAATATATCATATTTTCAGATTCTCTTTCTTGCCTTCAGGCCATTAAAAATATTTCTTGTAAACATCCACTTTTAATAGAAAGTATAGAATTATATAATGATCTTACAACTGGCCAATACGACATCGTCCTCTGTTGGTTACCCAGCCACGTTGGCATTTCTGGGAATATAATGGCCGATTTTGCTGCCAAGGCAGCACTCAACAAATCTGTGACACCACTTCTGATCCCATACTCTGATTATAAAGCCAGCATTAGAACATACATCCGCGATCTGATGCAAAAGAAGTGGGATGCCCAAGTAGGTATCAATAAATTACATGCAATCAAACCAACTATCGGTTACACCTACTTGGGTTGTCAGTCCAGATTTGAAGAGGTCAACATACGACGATGTCGTATTGGCCACACAAGATATACTCATGAGTACCTATTGAAAGGTGAGGATCCTCCGTTTTGTATCCCTTGTGATGAAAGAATCACGGCCAAGCATGTCCTGCTTGACTGTGTTGAATATTCCATCACAAGGGATAAGTGTATTTTAATGTCAAGACATTGAAGGATCTTTTTTATAATGTTAATTATCATTTAATAGTTGAATTTTTAAGAGAATTAGATTTGTGGACTGATCTGTAAATAGTTAAATATTATATTGTTGGTAGTTTCTATTAGTAACTGAGATTGTTAGTGGCTGTACCCTCAAAGGGGGTTGACGTAGCGTAAAATTATTGTCCTCCTGAGAGGGTACGTAAGTCCCAAAACCTTCAAAGTCAATTTAAACTTGCCAGGATTTTTAAACGTAGTATTCTTGTTCTTTTAATTTTGGCTAACATTTCTTCCAATCGCCAACAGCTGAAGGGATGGTGTAAATCCAGCTAGGGTCCATGCAGGTAGCAAAAGTAATGTAAGTCCCCATGGTCCCTAGTATGGTGATCTACCTTCAGTTGTTGGCGATCTATTGCCTATTTTTATATTGTGCTGTCCCCTAAAGTTAAAATGTTTTAGATTTAATTACTAGTTTTACATGTATATCTGTGATATTCTAGTTGTTTTACTGTCCTGCGTCGGCAGGTTTGTATAATATCTGTATATATATTTTATTTAAATGTCAAATGTTCTCGTCACGATATGGCTGAAATATTGCCGATGTGACGTTAAATATTAACTCACTCACTCACTCACTACCTCATTATCTTGCGAAATCGCGAAATGCTTTCGAGGGAGATGCGTTTTATATTCCAGATAAAAGCTGTATAATTAAATATTACTGTTTCTAACTGTATTTTGTGATTATATACATTTTGTGATTTAAAACATCCAAAAATGTGTGAAAAAAATTAAGAATATCTTTTAAGAATATCTTTGCACCCAGGCAACAATATCCACCACGTTGTTCTTAAATGTAACAAGTTTTGCTATTTCGGTTGACCCTAACCGAAATCAGATCACTGTCAGATTTGTTAACATTGTGTCACGGCTTTCTCGCCAAACCCAATGCCCTATTGACTAAAAACGTGAAGCAAAACAATTTTGTAGTTACAAGAATTGTGCGTGTTTATAACACTTGCAAAATCTTAAACTGCTATTTGTTGTAATTTATTTGTATGATTTTGTACATGTGCAAAAGTGTGCAAATTCGTGCAAATTCTCACCTTCGAGCAGACGTTGGTTCCGTGAACGATGGTGCCGACATTTAACTGATCGTGAGGCCTATCGCACTCCTTGATCCGCCTCAGATCTTTTTGTCTTGACTGCAATGGTTTTCATAAGGTGCACATCAAATTGCAACGATGTGCAATAGGTACAGGAAGTGTGAATGGCATAATTCGAAGCACATCGCTTCTGAGGCATCGTTTAACCCCGGATATAAGTGTGACAAATCCACAAAACGCGTCCGGCCTGCTGATTGACAGACTGGATCGGTCTATTTACCATCACTTACAAGAACAGATATACTTCGATTAAAACACTGGTAGATACAAACATACATTGAGAGAGACTTACCTACCCTCTCAAGGGGACAACAATTTTACGGTACTTCAACACCCGTCGAAGGCACCACCATGAACAATTTAGGTTAATAATTATATCCAACCTTAATAGGTGAAATACAATGCCGCACTTTAGCATTAATACTGACTCCTGGTTGTACCCATTAATGCCGAAGGCCAGGTAGGGACCAACAAGTACCATGTCTTAACGTCTTTGAGTATCGAACCCGCGACCTTCCACTCTCCGGGCAGACTCCACAACCTTAATAAACAATATTAAAGTAGATACATCAAAATTTGTCAGTTATATCAATTTCCTTATAAAAAAAAACATTGATTAAATGTGTACTAATACTATTAAAAAGTTCCTTCATTGATGATGATTGAAAATATTGGTCCCTTGTGATGGAAAATCAGTACGGTCAAGCAGGACATGCTTTACCGTGGTTCCTTCATCACATGGGATACAAAATTGGAGGATCCTCACCCTTCAATAAATAGTCATGTGTATATGTGCTTTGCCAAAAGGGCATCGTCGCATGATGACCTCTTCCGATCTGGACTGACAACCGAAGTAGGTGTAACCGATGGTTGGTCCTATTTTCATGTAACTTATTTATATACCTACTTGGATGACCCACTTCTTTTGCATTAGACCGTGCATGTAAGATCTAATTATTGGTTTAGCTCTGTCAGCAGCAAATTCCGCCTTTGTTATACCAGTAATTCAAACGTGGCTGGGCTTCCAACAAAAGACGATGTAATATTGGCCAGAAGCAAGATTATTATGTAATTGAAGAATTTCAGTTAAAAGTGGATGCTTATTTGACATGTTTTGTTTTGTTTTATTGTTGTTGTTTTGTTGTTGTTGTTTTTTGGGGGGGTTATAAGCTGAAAGCACGGAATGTTGAAAGTATAATTTAATACCATTGTATATTTAACATTTTTGTTAAGCTCCCGACTGACTGACTGACTGACTGACTGAGTTTGGTTTTACGCCGCTTTTAGCAATATTCCAGCAATACCACGGCGTGGGACACCAGAAATTTGCTTCACTCATTATACCCATGTGGGGATTCGAACCGGGGTCTTCGGCATGACGAGCCAACGCTTTAACCACTAGACTACCCCACCGTTTGTTAAGCTCCCGGAATAACCAATGGTGAGTCTGTTCAACTACTTCACGCTATTGATAACAGTTGTTGGCAACTCGCTCTCTGCGTTGTCACGCATAACCCGCAATTGACTAATATATAGCAGTGAGAGAAATACTAATAAGATATTTTTTAAATAAGACCACATTTTTTCCGATGGTTATTGTAGTGGTTGTTCGCTAAATAACGAAATTTTTAAACCTAATGGAGCTAGCCTCACACTAAACGAATCAAATGGAATGCTTACATTAACCAGTGGAAAACATTCCTTACGACCCCTAGCGGGTGGCTCGTTTCCGAGTATCCCCTTCGTGTTCCCCCGGCTGGTAGAGGTACCTCACGTGGGCCCTATCGGGTATCTGTTTCTCCTTCCCATGCAATGGTGCTGCCGACTCAGCCACTATTGATTTTAGTTTGATAGCGTTGGCTGGCTTCTTGCCGGTGAGATGGGTGGTTTCGTGGTTGATGGCCGACACCACCTGAGGTAGCCGCGCTACCCATTCAGTCAATCGTTTCCCCGGGTTGGCCATCTCTCTCACATACTGATGCCCGAATAAGCGCTCGGCCAAAGTCCTATTGAATCTTTCAACTATGGCTTGGCTGCGATGGGCTCCGGCCGTGCCACGCCTGACTTTGGTATCGTGTTTGTGTAGCAGGTGTGACACGGCACCCATGAACTCCCGCTCGGGGTCGACTTGCAGCTCTGTGGGCCACGTCAGCGGACTGCGTTTGTACATGCGTTCGAATCTGCGGGCTGCCTGGGCTGAGTCTTTCGCGGTCAAGTGTTCGGCTTCCTTGTAGCGACTGGCCACGTCCACGACAGTTAGGGCATACTTGTACCTCTTGTCATGGGGTAGGAACAGGAGGTCGGCCTGGTGAATGCTAGGTAATACCGAACCTTCTTCGGTGCCGGTAAATAGATCTGCCACAGGGCTTGTTTTTCAAGCCACGCTTTCGCCTCGGGGGTACTCGGGCCATTTTAGCCAGCTTTTGTACGGCGCTAGCTCCTTTCCAGTACCCAAGCGGGCTGTAGTAAATAGCCTCAAACTTTCTCTGGTTCTGTGACATCCCGACATATATACACCTATGTTCTTGGTTCAATTTTCTCATGCCCGTACGCGTATGTGTTGATCCCATCAATAGCTATCCAACGCTTAGTGTCCATCGGCGACAGGGACGTCTTGTTTATCGTCAGTCCGTATATCCTATGCCCATCACTTCTAAGCATGTTCATTTTATGTCTGAAGGTACGGGTCTTGAACAGGGCTTCCTTGAATCTGGAGTGTTTGATGTGTTGTTTAACCACGTACTTCTTAACAACCTTCACCTTTCGGATCTCACCATTGTCGGCCTTCAGGATGGAGTACATCTTGGGTCCCAAGCCTATGTACTCGGCTATAGGCGTGCCAGCACACTTTTTATTTACCGTGCTGTGTATGGCATGGTCCTTGGGGTAGTCGCTGGTGTCATACAGATCGAGGCGTTTCTTCATGTCCTCCATAGTCTTACCGAACACCGAGTTGTTCATGAGCTTGTAGAGGTTTTTCTCAAAGTCACTGGTGGCCAGCTTTCGCAGGTCCGTGTTCATTCTGATGTAGGGCTCCATCCAGGGGCTCTGGTCGAACACGAGCACCCTGTGTATTTTGGTCAGCCTCATACCCAACGACAGGTACAGCTGTAGGTTGCGAAAGTGAACGATGTACTTGACCTTATTCATTAAGTTAGGCACTAGTTTTTCAACGTCTGCCACCCGCCCACCTAACAAGTTATGTTGGTACTCAGACATCCAGTCTGGGTTAACCTTCATACGTTCAGGGGCCAGGGGATAGCTGTTGTGCGATGTGTGCAATGCCTTGGGGTATTCCAAGTCCACTTCGAGGATTTAGCCTTTGTTCGAATCCGGCGCGATGCTCATAACATCAATCTCAGGCGATGCCCATTCGAATCCCCCTGTGGGTAGATGCTGGCTCATGGCCCAACCGTACAGGTTGTTGGCATCGAGGTAGAGGATGTGATTGGTTGGCTTGCTCGGGTCCTAGCCATTCACGTTTTGATTATTGGCTTTTGCGTAGCGTTTGGCAGCCATGGAAATCCCACCTCGCAAACCTTTCTCAATGAATAGGCGCATGTCTTAATCGGTGAGCAATTCCAACTTAACTCCGGTCTTTTTCAGCAATGCATCCCGCGACAGACCTGGGCTGGTGTAGTACCATGTGGGGTCGAGTTGATACTGTTTAAAACACGTCCTCCTAAACGTCTTGAACACATCGGCTAGCAGGAGTACGTCTGTCCTCAAGTACAGGTCGTGGTAGTCACCCAGATTCTTACAGCCCAGTTTATTCCATACGTTAATCGCGTGCGAGTAATCATCTTGGGTGATTGTCGAGTCGGTCAGGTTGCTGTAAAATCGGTTGATGGGGGGTAGTCGGGTCTCGGCGAACTTGGCCCAGCCATCCATGTACTCGTAGGGGTACACACCCTTCCTCATCAGCAGAGGTCGAGTCTCGGCGTCGGTGTATCGGTCGGTGATTGGGAAGGTATCTTTGGCCTTGACCAGACTGTCGAGTGACGACAGGAGGAACTGAGCCGAGTCGAACCTGCTGAAGGAGATGTATCTTTCCATGTTGTTGGGGAGGCACGTCAGGTTGCCGTCGACTTTTGCGATGGCCTGCATGATCAAGTGCAAGTCGTACCCTCTCAAGTTGTGGAAGACCACGGGGATGTTTATTGTCTTGGGGTTGATTCTGAGCTTTAGGTTACACACGCTGTGAGCAGCGCCTCTATACTTACTGGTGACATGGCAGTGATCTCTCACCACGTCGTTCAGCGGGTTATCACCGCCGTTCAGCGGTTTATCACATACATGACAGTGAGTGCTGCAGCCGTGAGCTAGCCGGTTGGCTTGAGTCATATGCATGGGAGCTACTGTATACAGCGCATTTCTGATAGTTTTCTCTTCCTCCTTCAAACACTTTAGAAACTTTTCAGCCGCGTCGGGACCCCTGTACACTATGGGAGCTTTCGTTTCCCCATCACATCGGACGACCACGTATCAAAACCCACAGGCCTCGTGCTCCTGTGCCTCGTGCTTTAGTGTGTTGGGGGTACCCCCAGCATCAACGGGTTTGACCAAGGCTTCGAAGTCGGCATAGATGACGTAAGGCACGGGCATCTGGTTCTTGTGGTTATCGAATTTGAGTATATTGTCGCCTTCCTTGGGCATGTCGACTCGTATGGCCGTCTGCCCCACACCTTGGCAATCCTCCCGGTGGGATTCCAGCAGGGTTGGTCGGCTGAAACCGTGCAGGCATCGTATGCAAAAGTGTGTTTTCCCAACGTGTTTCGACTGGTCGTGCAACAGCCTGCTGAGGTGTTTGAGTTGTTTCACAGTGAGGGTCATGTAATAATGCGACTAACCCGGCTTTCCCCAGGTGGGAATAACCCGTCAACCCAAGCTCTTTCGCTCGGAGTTTTAGTTGTTTTACCGTGGGAGGGGCTTGTAGGCCAAGTAATCTCAACAACTCTGGTTTCCTCATTCGAGAGTTACCAACTACACCTCGCTCTCTCGCAATCTGCTTGAGCTCTCGAGTAGTAGACATTGTTATACCAAAGCGTATCCAATCTCTAATTGGGCCGCAGGCAAGGGAGGTAACTCCTCCAACCCTAAAAAAATAATAAAGCGCCAATAAAATCCTTTAGTAAATATCTAGATAGACCTCATTGATTATACCCTCCCCGGAACATGCGAGGGTGTTTTGTATTATTTCCAACGAGGTGTCAACGAACTCCTTTATATCCCCGCGTTGATACACATCTCCTTTCCCACCATCAAAGTAATTCCAAGTCCCTGCTTTCACCATGATTGAAACTGCGAAGCTCTCCTCTTCCAGTGCCTTATAGAGTTCACCAACAATAATAGGTCTGAGGACACTGATATCTATACTTCTACCTATATCCATTTGCCAGCTTCTCAGGCAACGACTTTCCCTGGGCTCAACTTCCACGAACATCATTATACCTAGGTGTACACAGTCTCAAATTGGGTCACTAGACCTCCATGCTAAGGAGGCGTCTACATTCGTTTTTGTAGTCTTTTTTCTTCTCGTAGATAAGCTGGTGCCTGACTACGTTTGCCCTGTGGGCTTTACATAAACGGTAGTGACATTTCACTCCAATACCGCACATGGAACACGTTAAGTTCACAAAACATTTTCTATGAAAACAGCAATACCCCTCCATCCTACATTTCCTACCACAGGTCTCGGTCTTCCCCCTAGGTATGTAGTGACATCGGCACGGGGCAGGTCTCATCTTTGGTTTACTCATATGAGTACTTAGTCTAATTGTTTTACAACCAACGCAGTCGCTGCTAGACCCAGCGCGATAAGATCAATTCCCGGTCCTTTTGCCCTGGGGATGGTGTGAAGTACTGAGCGAGTGTGGGCTTAGGAGGGAGTGGTTCGGGCTGTTTGCCGGTTACCAGGAAGTATTCTGTCGATGCGACTTCAACGCTATCGATTGTTTTAGCGGCATGGTTCTCACGCTGGATTCGTTCGTTAGCGTACTCGAACCACTGTATACGTTTCTTCGCGTACTCTGCGTGCGCGGTTTGGAATTTCTCATTGGCCAAATCGTGGCGCTTCCATTCTGCTTCTATCTCGGCCGCTTTCGACACCCGTAGTTTCGAGAATAGGAAATTACTCCCGGAAAATGCCAGGGCATTTACTAAGGCCCCACCAACCATTATGGCGATCGTAGCCATCCTATATATAGTTACATTTACTTCAAAATATTTTCCGGTAGGATCCCTTGTTTTACGAGGATGTCCTTGGTGGCCATCGCCATACCCAGGTTCATTATGAGCATACCCATATCCTGCAGGTTGAAATCTAGCTTGATAGTCGGTTGTTTAAGCACCATTTTGGTCAACCGAGCGTACCCTACGGCTAGACTGGCGACCACGGTGTCGTGGTATGCATCGTTGACAAACGTTTTCCCCTCAGACATTATGTATGTGATATAAAAATATATATTTATAACATGATATGTGGGTTGACCTCTAATTGTGGGAGAGGTTGTTTATTATATAACAATAATGAGAGAGCCGCGACAGCAGTTGCGTCTGCAATCCACAGGAGTGAAGTGTAGTTACTCTTATGTTGATTAGACCACCTTTTTCTACCGGCGGCGATTATCTTAGGGTTCTTCTTCCTGGTGACTGTAAGGGGAGGGAACCCTTCCCTGGGGGTCTCCCCCAGTTGGGGTGGATTCTCCTCCGGGGAAGGGAAACCCTCCTGGGGTGGATTCTCCGGTGGGGTTGTCTGAGCACCATCCATCTTGTATACTATCACTATTATTTTTCCCCTCCTTAAATTGACAATGCTTCGCCGTGATGATCGCCGCTGTCAATTCAATTCAATTCTTTATTCTCATAAACCACCTTGGTGGTACAAGAGCATATATTGTAAACATATATACAAATACAAATTCAAATTCAAGATGGCAGTTAACAACATATTAACATTTTTTTCTGACAAGAGATGATAGATGTAGGATATATTTTGATAGTAATACTTTGTCTCGAGATGTTTTTACAGATAATATTTTCGTGAACTTTGTTTCATTTGGAAAAGAGGTTAGGTGGGAGGGTAAATATTCTTTCCTCAAAGTATCTAATGCTTTGCAATGAAAAATATAGTGGTATTCATCTGCGATGATTTTAGAAGTACATAGTTGACACGTTCTCTCGTCCCTTGGAATATTATTCACCGGGGCTAAGAACATGCCGTATTTGTGGTACGGCAGGCAGCTGACAGCGCTCAAAGCGTGTTGTATAAAGGGGTCCTTCTCGAGGTCCTCCCACAGGTAAAACCGGCGTTCCGGGGGAATGGGGAGGGCATACGATGCCAAACCGGTGTAGATCTGCATCATTGTCGAGCCTATAGTCTTCGTCATCTCAGCCCCAAGCCGGGACTCGTATCTCGCGTACAGCTTATCGACCTCATCGGTGGACAGTTTCTGGATTTTATCAGGGGTATAGTCCCCAAAGTATTGTTTGGCCTTGCCGCAGACAGCCAGCGCCATTAGTTTCTCTCGCTTGTCATCACTCTGATCCTGCGGGGCCAACAGTTGTTCGAGTAGGTCGTCGCACTCCATCCTATAATATACCAAGCGATTCTTTACTCTAATGATATAATAACCGATGCAGGCGAAACACATCGAGATGAAGGTTAAATTACACACGATTAGCACTTCACAACCCATAATTACTTAGCATTTGCTTAGCTTTGTGATAAACCTTCAACAAGTCCTGCAGACGTGTCCCCGGGTCGACTCTGTGTACGTCCGGGTTCGTCATCACCCGAGGTCTTTCCGTTTACGTTTTATTCATGTGCAGAGTAGGGCACGTGATAACGATGTTTTCAAACACATCCCGGTAGTGCCCCTCCAGCATATACAGG
Source organism: Haliotis rubra (assembly GCF_003918875.1). Classification (NCBI taxonomy): domain Eukaryota; kingdom Metazoa; phylum Mollusca; class Gastropoda; order Lepetellida; family Haliotidae; genus Haliotis; species Haliotis rubra. The sequence continues at coordinate 3,526,188 of NW_025766558.1, read as the reverse complement.
ACGAAAACGGTCTTCCCACAACCAGTCTGCCCGCACGCTATGGCGCAGTGCGGGTCGCGGGGTAGATTAATAGATGGCTTGCCGCCATCAGTAGATGGCTTGCACGAATTTCCCATTCTCTATATTAAATTGCGCGTCCATAATCACGTACAGATATAATTTCAATTTGCCTGCGGGTTGAGCCTTCTTCTTGGTAATCAGGATTGTTATCCCCTCGCTGCCGTTGTCGATGCGGCGACCGCTGCCGTGCAATTTATCGTCATCTGTGGATCGCATGTCCATCCATAGCGCATACTTGGTGGTCTGGTATTCGCCGATCTGCGAGGAGGATAGGTCCAGGTCCTTGATGACGTTGGTGCCGGGTCGGTAGTTTCGTTATCTCGTCCCACTGCTGGTGCGCCCTCATACCGGCGCTGAACAGCTGGTTGGGCACGCCCTCAATGGTCACTTCCACCTTTTCAATCTCGGGGTTGAAAAACTTCTCACTGTCCCTTCGGAACGGCTCGTAATCCTCCACGGGGACGATCAGGATACCTTTCATCGATCGCGCCAGCACGTTTCGGTTGATGTTCCAAAGCGTGTCGCTCTTGTCCCGATTGATCGCTCTATGCCGCAGGACCCTATCGTACAGGATGGCCACCTTCCCCCGAGTAATGGTTTCGAACCTGCCTGACCAGCTCCAGGCTAGTGACCATATCGAACTCCAGAGAGATGTTGTCCATGGTGTAACTGGGCTCATCACCGTTCGGCGTACGCACTACTTTGTTGTAGTCGTTAAACGTGAGCTCGTATTCAAGCCTATCACCCAGCGCTGCCTGGTAAAACGGCGCGTGTCCCGTGAGCAACTCGAAGTCGAGCGGCACGCAGAAAGTGTTCCTGTACGCTTGGGCGATGGCCTTTTCACCCTCTGAGATCTTGTCTAGCTGGTCTTGTGTGAAGCCGTACCCCACGCGCAACCGAGTCGATTTGTTGATGCCTTGGTACACGTCACTGATGCGTTCTCCCGCGCTTTTCCAGAGGTCCCCGTAGCAGTGAAACACGTCGCTGTCGTCGATGCTCAGCACCTCGTTGCCGCTGATCTTGATGGTGGTTTTCTTGATGATGGCTCGACTTACGTTCCGCACTAGCTCGCGTTTGTCGTTGGCGGAGGTCAGTGTGAGGTTGAACGTCAGTCGAACCGTGCCTGGTACGATGAGTTCCTTCTCACCCAGGTTTGGGATTCTAACCAACATCGTTTGGTTCTGGTCTATCTTGCTGGGATTGTTGGTGATGGTCACCGACTGGCGCACGGCTCTGACGCCTAGAGGCTCTCTTGATCTTCACAAAGGATCTAGTTTCCTACCATACATTGTTATATAGATAAAATATAAAAGTTTAATATAAATAATGGCTGACGACATCAAAATGGATGATTTTGACGCTGGTGCACCCGTTGAGGTGGATTCCGGTGAAGACACCTTGTTCATGGGGTTAACACAGGATAAAAATTACGCCAAGCCATGGGGAATAGAATATTCCAAGTTTACCATCGATGACAAGGGCATGCTGTGATTGAAAGCTCATTCGGAGATCGACCTCGTGAATAAGCCCACGAGAAAACTGCTTGCTTTGTCTACTCTCACCGGTCGCCATGGTACTGACTTTATCCGTGATGAATTAAACATGCGAGATTACGGTGGCGCACGGCCTAAGCTTCCCCCGAAGGTCGCCCAAGATCTACAAAACATCAGGGCCGAACTCAGTGGTGAAGGTGATATACCCCAACGTGCTAAAGAAACATCAGACAACATCGAAAAAATATTGACCACGTACCATGATAAACCCTTGCCGGGTTTCGAATTTCCCCTGAGGGAAATGTACGAGCTAGACAAAGCCTTGAAACGTGTACGCGGAGAACTCGTGAACAACATGGGGAAACTGAACGAAGTCAACAAGCACATCACTCGCGAGAAAATAAAAGTCACCGAAACGGAGGACGATGATATGAAACGTCGTATCGAGGAGAGAATATAAAACTTCCGCTTCCTCGAACTGGGAAGCCCTCCGATCCCAGATCAGTCGTGTACGGGAAACCATCGATTGAGTCCTAAATGTCGACACCACGCTAGCTGACAGGATCCGAATCCTCTTCCGAGAACAAGGGATCACCATCGCCAGCATTCTGACGGCATTGGGCTTCATCATATCAACCCTGGTGGTGTCGCTGAGTGGGGGTACACAAACACCCACCCCACCAAGTGGGGGTACACCCACTGGTGACGTCAGAGACTAGATAAAAAAACACCTGAAATCACTCGGTTAAGCCCTAGCTAAACTTGCTGGTAAGGCCGCTGGGCAGCATCGTCTCGTGGTTACTTAGCACACTGGCTAAAACTGTCACGTGGCTCGGTCAAAACCTGTGGGCAGCCATCGTCGCCGTGGCAGGTCTGGTGTACGTAGCGGCTAAGGAATTTTTAACCAAATAAGCCCCAATCCAACCGCAACCCCTCCAACCACCAGCGCTGTTTTACGGTCGATGTGATGCTGATTGGACGCCTGCACGTGTGGGTGTTGGGGTTGTGGGGGTGTTGGTTGAACCCGGGACTCCGGGGGTGGTACGACTATGCCCGTTTCACCCGTGGGAGGTGGGACGTGACTCACGTTGATGGCTACATTGACACCCAACTTCTGGTCGGCCGTGGCTATAACTATTTCGTTTTTGTAACCCACCACTTTTTTTACTCTCAATTGCATATCGCTCAGAGGCATGTACAATCCCACGTCAAAGACGTAGTCGACTTTTGACTGGGCGTATTCCAAAACGACTTGGTAGCGTCGGATAGCGCTCGGGAGATCAACTGGAGCATTGATAGCCTCAACGTTGGACACAAACTGTTTCTGCGCGTCGTAAGCAGTCCCCTTACCGATAATACTGGAACGCATTTGCGCCTGCGCACCTAACAGTGCCCACACGTACGTTCGAATCGAGTGGTTCGAGCGTTCGGTGCTGGCATGAGTAAACCCGACGAGTGTCGGTTAATGTCAAGCCACACCCCGTTGTAGCGCACCACACGGCGAAGTTGAGTTGATTCTGCAAGAACTTCAACCCAGCAGCGTCGACCACAATCTTCATGTGTTGGGAAATCTATGTCCAGTTTAGGGTAAAAAACTCCTGGCTTGTACATTTTTAAAGTATAATATCATGGGTATATATACTCTAACATGTACGTAACACTTCCAGGAAATAACGAGCGGCGAGTCCGTTCAGTTGATACACACGTTCGATAACACGTCGGGCCAACTCGAAGTCACACTCTGCGATATCACCTACCTTCCGCAATGGACTAACATCAACGTCAACAACAAGCTGTTCGTCAGTGGCGCCCACAACCAGATAACTGACGGCTACTACAGCGTGTGCTCACTAAGCGACGAGGTCTTCAAACCCTTGGGAGCCGAACTCAAGATGAACGACTCAAATGGCACAGTGGTGTTAATCAACAACGGAATAAACCCCTTGAGGCTCGGTCGACCATTGGCGAGGACACTCGGGATGTCGCCGGATGAGATAAAACCCACAACTACCGTGACAGGCACGAAGTTACCCGACCTAGTACCGTACCGAGAGCTGTGTATTCATCTCGGCCAGTTGAGCACAATGGACAACATTCAAGGTGGTCACCCTTCCACGATACTGACAGCCATACCGGTGAAAACGGAGAAATACAACGACGGCAGAACTGAGTTGTTTCCACCGCATCAGTATAAGAGGTTAACTCGGGGCAACATCCCCTGAGTTGATAATATCGGTGTTAGATATAAAGCATAATCCTGTGAATATAGGATACCTCAGCATAACGCTGCACATAAAATGACTAGCCCACAAGGCCCCGAAATGAGGTTGAAAAAATGCATCAATGCGGGGATCTCCGACCTCGGGGACACACGCGGATTCAATGACCCCAGAGTAGATGGTAAATTGTACGCCATGCAACTGAAAAACAACATTTACAGTCCCCATCATTAGTGGTACTAGAAACCTAAGTGATATAGTTGAGACCTCAGGAGCGGCCCTCAACACTAGGTTCAACTTAGTCCACATCGGGAATGATAGATGGGTCGTACACCCATCGTTCTGGGGCAAACTGTTCGACTTAGAAGATGTTGAGAGCAACGTGACGGCCATCACCAAAAATAAGCAGTATTCCCTCGTCTTCACTGACGACGGCAAGTGGGTGTTGTTTCCCGCTAAAGTAGACTGGTTTCTCAACATTAGGCTCGGCTCCCCCTACGTGTTCACGGAGAACAAAGACAACTACCTAAACAAAGTCGTGAACAACGGAGCCCTGCTCGTGGCTAACGTCCCGGCTCAGAGACGTAGCGTAATCATCAGCCCAGTCACCAGTAATGCAGCCCACATGCTATCGAGTAAACCGGGAGGGCAAGACGGGGCATTGCAGTTGGTGTCTGAATTCGCTGGCGTGGTCAACATCCTGGCGAGCCTACTGGCTAACTCCACGCTGGTAATCAAAGTCTACCTAGGGGAACCATCGCTGGATGAAGTCGAAATCGTGAAGGGTATCAAACTCCGGTGGGTGAAACGGCACCAGTATCAGGTTTGCACTGCTTACGTGCGGGTGGGTGGGTGTCGACTCCCACACCAGTCTGCAGGGGGTCACCGTGACCGTGGAAGACACGATATCACTCACCAAGATCTTCTTACCTGACAACATACACCTCATGGGGTTGAAGTGCACCCCTGAGAGATTTTCAGAAAAACAGTTGAAAATTATCTCGTAAAAGTAATATAATAATGACTAGTCATCGTCCCAACATCATGCTTAACAACCTAGGGGACACGGAGGGGTTTGATCAGCCTGGTGAGGAAGACACCTTATACATCCTGCACTTGAAAAACAATGTGTACGAGAGGGTGTCGTTATCAGATTTTAAAGAGCCTGAATGGTTAGTCAACCTAACCCTCACCTCACCTTATATCTCCTTGAAACAAAATAATACTATCTCCGAGATTAGGAACAAAGGCATCATTCTCGGGTCGTTCATTCCGGATTCTAGTGCACAAGTCATACGAATACCAGCCACTCGGGCAACATGTTAGCTTCAAACAGTGGGGAGGTAAAGACAGAGCTCAAATTACTTGATTACCAACAGGATTTTAGAGATGTCGCGAAAAACTTCACACTCATCATAGACGTCTATCTCGGAGAGAGGCATTGGCCCAGGAGGTTTATTAAACTTTTAGATGATATTAGGTTAGGTTGGGAAGACAGGCATAAAAACCAACGTTGCCGTATTATTAAGGTATCGGGAAACATACCATTAGCAAGCCTTGATGGAGTTTGTGTCCTAAATGGAAGTAGAGCTGAGACCACGATTTTTTACACGCAAGATAATCTAAGTATTATCAGCTTTAAGAACATTAATCGAAGGTTAAATGGAACCCAATTAAAATATCTATTGTAATATATATTATAGGATGGGACTGTACCCAGTCGTAGAGGAAGTCGCGAAGACCCTGGAAACCGTAGACAGGTTCCGCTTGAGACAGTTATGTGATGTAAAACGCCAACTAGAACAAGACCACAACACGCGGAAAGCACTATGTAAGAAGTACCGTAGAGCTTTAAATATCGTGGACGGGACTGATACTGCCCTTACGACAACCAGCATGGGACTAGGGGTGGCAGGTGTTGGGTTGTTAGCCACTATCGTGGCCACACCTATAGTGCTAGGCATTGAAATAACAGCTGAGGTGGTAGGGGTGGCAGGGTTGGTGTTTAAGTTTGCATCCCGCAGACTGCATTGTAAGGCGTTGAAACACGACGAGATCAGGGTTCTGGCCGAAGCAAAGCTGAACATGGTAAGTGAGCGTATTTCCACGGCACTCACTGACAGTAAGATCTCAGAGGAGGAATTTCGTTCAATCCTCTCTGGACTCGACAAGTACCGTAAGATGATACAAGAAATCCGGTCCAAGTCTCGTAAGTCTGCTATCAGCGAAGACAAGAAAAAAAGTACATAGAACAAGGGGTACGGAAAGCCCAGCAAGCCTTTATTACGAACACCAAAGAGATCATAGGCGATTCACATTAAACTGTTTCATCGAGGTCAACGCGACAAAGTGTCAAGTGCTAGTTTGCGGCCATAGTGACACTATTGTGTCACGTGGGGGTCGGGAAGTTAACTGGGGGTTCAAAAGTAGTATATACAATGGGGGCGAGATCTAAGGGCCTGACAAAAGCTTTATTTGTGAAATAAAGCTTTACAGAGGCTTTTGTTGGACTTGGTCTCGGACCTCAGTACACTCTCATCCGTAATGACAATAATAAATGGGTTATTGTTACAGCACCCGTTGGTAACCTTGGAGATTTAAACAATTTTGAGATTGAAGTCTCTTTAAAAAGCACATTGCATAATCTCATCCGTGCTGATGATAATAAATGGACGATGATCTCGCCAAACATTGACTGGTTACTGAATATCAGCCTCAGTTCGCCCTATGTGTTTACCGAGAATAAGGATCATTATTTAACTAAAGTAAAAAATCATGTGTTTATACTCGGGGCATCACATCACAAAGAAAGAGTGTGCTCGTTAGTCCAATAGCGGATTAACCAGTTCATATGCTAGCTCGTCGACCGACGTTCCAAAATACTAGTTTACAGTTGGCTGTTGAATTCGAAAATGTGTTAAATATTAGAAACGATGCCGCAAGGTTCTATACTTTATGTTGAAGTCTTGCTCGGGAATGTACCAATAGACGATGTTAAAATTTTAACGGGGGTAAAACTTCGTTGGTTCAAAAAACATCAATGGCGACGTTGTGCGTTTTATGTATATGCAGAAACAAGTTCTTATACAAGTCTCGATGGGGTCACTGTTACATTGGATAAAAGACTTTCGCTCACTAAGATTTCTTTTCCTAATAATATACATCTAATAAGCTTAAAGTTTACACACGAGAGATTGTTGGAGAATCAGTTCAAGACTATTTCATAATATATATTATAATGTGGGATATTCCAGGAAAACATCGCCTCAGTAAATCCGCTACAATTGCAATCTCCGATCTCGGAGACACAAGGATTGAAGACACGTTATACGCCTTACACGTAAAAAGCCATGTTTACAATCGAAAAGAATTGACAGTACCTAGTCTAGCAGATTTAAAGGATGTCGACATTTCGTAGGCACTGACGATGACAAATGGATAATACTCGAATCTAGATTTGACTGGATAAGAAATATTACCCTTACCAGCCCATATATTGTTATAGATGATGATCAAATAAAACATAATGGTATTATTTTTGGATCTTCAACTCCGAAATCTAAGGTGATAAAAGTTAAACCAATACCAAATAAAACAAGCTATATGTTAACCCCTTGGCACGAAGAGCTATTAATATTTAAAATAATGCTACTTACTTCTATAGTTCTTTCTGTAGTCAGCATTTAGAGATGGGACAAGGCTCAACAGCTATGATTGAAGTCTTTCTTGGAGAAGCCCTCACAGAAGATGGTTCACCTGCGATTTATGAAGAAAAACAGCAAGAGTTATTAAACTTTTTGATAGGTTAAAATACGCTGGGTGAAAAACATAAACATCAACGTTTCCGTATTTATATACGACCAGGAACAGACACCTTTAAATGCCTCTTAGGAGGTTATTGTTATTGAAACACCTTTCATTTCCCATGAAAATGTGAGCCTATAAGTATTTGCGTTCCAGCTGAAGCTGAATGGCATTGATGATCATATCTCGGCAGCGCCATCCGATAGTAGAATATCCGATGAAGAGTTTAGTTTAGTGTTGTGAGAACTCAGAACATACAACGCAATGAAAAGAAGAGAATCGAACAACGCCTCGTAAAACCAGTGGTATCAGCGAAGAACCGACAAAAAGGTTCATAGAACAGGGGAGAGAACACGTCCGTGAAGCATTCCTTACCAAAACCAAAGAAATAGTAGGAGATTAAAGATGAAATGTTTACTAAATTGTATTGATTTGCAACTGAGTAGCTGTTTGGATGATAGATGCATGGGGTGCATTTATATTAAGTATATCTTAAAAGGGCATTGTCTGAATTTAAAAAAACAAAAGACTCTATTAGAAACGAACTAGTTTTTAGATTTTAATGGGGCAATTATTAAGGAAACTGGAAAATATCATAGGCGCGGCTAAATTTAAATGAGTTTGCATTATCTCATGCGAAACTTCCGATGCTTTATGCTTTGACGTTAAGAAAGACCAGACAATATACCTTTTTTCATGGGGTTTTCCCCGTTAACTCCCTCCCACCGTGTCTAATTTGTACTGCAATTGAAGTTCGAACAAATGATGGTGTTGTAAACTTACAATCACCGTACATGTTAAAGGTATTTCGTTAGAAACGCCCGTTTTTCAATGAAGGCGCAACACGGCAACGCGTGGGCTTCCCTCAGTCGTTACATGTCGCAAGTTGTCGCAGCGCACACTGAGTCAGGAACCAGACCGGAAGCAAGAAGTTGAACTGTCGCTAACATCATTTCAAAAGGAAAGTTTGTCGCCCTTCGGAACAAAAAGATCGCTAATTGTGAAACGATTAATTTGAAACTGGTAACAACAATGAAAGACGTTTTCGTATTTGTGTCACATATTAACTTGAATAATCTGTTTTCCCTTTAGATTGCCTGGCTATACCCATGAAAGACAATGAAAGATTTTTTCGTGTTTGTGTCACATATTAACTTGAATAATCTGTTTTCCCTTTAGATTGCCCGGTTATACCCAACTGTGCAACACAGCGTTGTGAAACCTGTACAACATGCAAGCCGCGCTTGAAGGATGTTTTCTTCAGATTATCTCCAAATAAAAGAAGATGTCAGAGTGAGTTGGTGTTTCATGCACATACATTGAGTGACAGGTAAAAGCAGAATCAACCACATTCTATGGGATCTAAACTTTAAACCTATGAGAATCCTTAGAGATAACATGTATCGATGAAAATATAACTGCGCTGAATGCCGTATACATTATTAAATTTAAAAAAACCTGATTATCCTAAAATGTTATGTCCAATTCAGTGCATTTGTGTCTTGTTTCGTCACAGGATGTCCTGTCATTCCAAACTGTAAGACACAGATATGTCGGACATGTGCTGCTTGCAATCCATCCACTCAAAACGCCTTCTTCGAACTATCTGCAGACAAAACTGAGTGTTCACGTTTAAATTTATATATGACCATGTTGTACGTTTTGTTTGGTTTAATTTGCTATTGTGTGTATATGTGATGTATACTTTTCAGTTGTGTTGCCGTCCTTCGTTGTTTAATATTTACTATCAATAACTATAAATCTATAATTTAATTTGGTCACGACATGGCTGACATATTTCCGATGTGACTTAAAATATTCACTCACTGTTTCCACTTTCTAACTAACAGAGCATAATTGTCGCAATTCCCAAGAGAAATGCAAACCATGAGTCATATTTTTAAGTTATTTAAGCCTATGGTAGTATCTACAGGTACTGTAAGTCCCCATGGTCCCTAGTATGGTGATCTATCTTCAGTTGTTGGCGATCAATAGCCCATTTTTACATTGCATTGTCCAAATACTTTTCTACTTTTAAAGATATATGCTAGCTTGTTTTAACTCTTTTGTGATAATCTGGTATTTTTACTTTCCTTCGTTGACAGGGTGTTCTAAATTATATGTATTTGACATGAATTTAGAACTAGTTTTAATCACAAAATCAATGCAATACTGCCGCTGTAACTATGAACTTTAACTCACCCACTCATATATTCAAGTTTTAATCACGAACGTATTTTTGGCACATCTATATTTATCATATAACTATTGAATTAAAGTGAATTGAAGCAACATCCTTCAGAAATATATAAAAAGTCATCAAATGTTTACACAAATATATTAATATATAGAAATGTGCTCAAGTGGAAGTTTACAAATCATTTTCATTTTAACACTCCACACTCAATGCCGTTGTTTACAGTGTTCATTTAGTATATATTAGTGTTGCATACTGGAAATCCGGTCTGTAAAACATGTTAACAATATTTGTACAAGTGGACGTGGTTTCGTTAACCAATTCATTAGAGTATAATGAGAACAGAAACGGACTAAGAGCACAAACTTGTCGTACACGTAGGGGACCATACAAAAACTTGTACGCACACAGGTTTTCACATGCTGCTACAAATACTGCAACACTTCCTCCATGTGTGAATTAAGTCCATTCGTTTTCGATTTATACCAAATATTTTCATCTCTTGTCAGAATGTAAGCATGTCCTTTTCAGTGTTTATTAATTTGACGATTGCTCAATGAGCATACTGAGTATTGATGCTTGGGGAAACTAAATGTTACAGTTAATCATACTTATTATTAATCTATTCTTTCCCTGTGGGTAGTGCTTTCACGTTGATGGAAGAAAGTCACTCAACTACTCCATGCAGTCTATGATGAGAATGTCCTGTGATGACGTTAAGTGAGCTCTACACATGATAATAAATTTTGAAATTGATACAGTTACAGTTTGTCAAAAATGTATAAAGTGTATTTATATAGATATACGCGAGGAAAGGTTCACTTGGGGGAAAACGTTGAGCACCCCTACATGTTGACCACTCACAGAAATATGTTCGAAGTAAGGTTGTGTATGATGACACGTATGCAAATAATGATAATAATGTTCATTTAAGAAGAAGTTATAGCAAGTGCACTTGTTAGAAAGTGTCTCCCAATTACACCCGTGGAGCATGTCTAGAAACAAACTCACGAAGATTCATGGAATACAATGTTCAATCATTTTTAGACAAAAAGATGGTGGTGTGGCATAGCTTTTGTTAGACACTCAAGAACTGTATAATAGGTATATGAGGGATGGTTGCTGAGATGTATGAGGGCACTACTTTGGATTTACGCTCATCTGTCAGCTACCATGGACGTTTTTGCTGGGTATATGAAGTCTTTGGTGACTCAAGACATTTCGTTAATATTATAGATTTGTGTCCCAATCGTATTGTATTAGAAATCTGTACTGTCATTCATTGCAACCCTCTTTTGTATTCAGTATATAATTGAATGTTATAGTCTCGTTTGTGTTATATTTTGTTGGTTTAAAGGGCACTCACAAGCCATTTATCACAGTTATTTCTAAATCGTAACAAAAATTTGGGGCTTGTCGGGGATAACATTCACTTGACATGTGAGACTTTTTGTGAAAAATGTATTACAAATTTCTGCATTTTTGCAAACAAGTTGTGATACCAGCAAAATGGTGTTTAAACTTGAGAATTTTCTAGAGTTCCCGTCCCATGAGACAGTCAGGGACTTGCGCAAATCAGATTTATTGCAAATTTCTGCACATTTCAAACTTTAGGCCAAACCTGCTATGAGGTAATTTCAAATTTTGAAAGTTGTGTTGAATCACTATATTGATGAGGGAGTTTTTGGATATGAAGTTTTGGAAGTGGTTAAAGAAAAATATTCCCACCATTTGGAAATGGAAAAAACTTTAATTACAAATTCAAAAAGAAGAAATGGAACTAAAAAGGTTAGAAATAGAAAAACAAGAAGCAGTATAGGAAATAGCGGCCCGATGACAGGTCCCTATAAGTTATATTGTTTGCGAACTACCGCCCCTGCCGAGTAAAAACATATGGATGCATGATGGCGGTTTATCATTTGACAACCGGAGGTATGCCGGAGGTATATGCAAAATTTCACGAAAATCGGTCTAATCGTTTAGGAAATATTAACTTTTTAGTGAGCATGGGGTCGGACGGGTGAAAGGCTAACTATCCAGCGTATTGACGTGCTTGCTATGAAGTAGCGAGGCAAGGTCTGTCTGAAGCTAACCAGATAGCAGCTCTCGATAGTAGGTCTTTGATGTCCATTCGGTTGACGTACATTTTCATGGACCATATCGGATCGGTAGCATGTTTTCTGTTATCACCCTCATCAAATGTTCTCGTCACGATATGGCTGAAATATTGCCGATGTGACGTTAAATAATAACTCACTCACTCACTCACTGTTATCACCCTCATGTTCACACGGCTGGTACAAGTACCTAACAATGACATGGTCCGGTAATTTTTTCAATTTAGTGCGACGTGTAGGTGGTGCGGACGATTCGGCAGTGATAGATCTCATTTTGACGGCTTCGACGGGTCTTGCGTCCGGGATCGATTTGAAAGACGGCAGGCCAGGTTAACCGACTGCGTTTGGAGATCCGTTCGAGTGCTTTGGCAACTTTGAATCTTTCGTCGTCAACGCACCGGTTCGGCTTCTTTGTAGCAATTGGCGACACCCACAACTGTCAGGGCATACTTCTACGTTTTACATCTCACCCTATCGTGGGGTGCTTGATGCGCTTGATGCACTTGAAATATCAAATTTCCTTTTCGTGATGTAACAGTGTGCCGGCAGGTAGACTTGCCAGAGAGCCTGTTTGTTTAATCCAAGCTTTAGCGGCATCTTCGGAAACTCTTGTGTCCACACCCTTCCAGTAAATTTTCTCCATTACTAGTTTGATTATTGTTTCCAATTATTTAATACAAGTGTGTCTGTTCGCGTACGTCATTTCCATGGGAGACAGCAACGTCTTGTTGATTCTCAGACCGTATATCGCGTGTTTGTTGATTCTCAGACGACGTATTTCGCGATCAGCATGCCCACGCATTCGTCCTTCATTTGCCGACAATCCTTTTGTTGACTTGTCTGTCCAGTGGATTGCCTTTGGGATAATCGTTGGTGTCGTACAGGTGCATGTGTTCCGACATGTCCTCGTACACGTCCTTGGTACGAATTTCCATCAGCAGCGAATCTGTGTCCATGTACAGCACTTCGCATAGATCACCATACTGCGTTTTGAGTTTGTTGTAATAAAAGTCATACATCAGGGGTTTGGATAAATCTAGGATGCTCAACCCCACGTAAACAGGCCGGTTGAATTTGATGTGGCTTTTGTTCATGTGCAGCGCCGCCAAGTCACTGTCTGATATCTTGCTGAGGTTGAATGCCTGGCTGGCTATCAGTTTTTCATCCTCATGAGCTCAGACTAACTTCACACTGACTCGTTTTCGCAGATTTTCCATGGTTTTGATGAACACCGAGTTGTTCATGAGTTTTTACAGATTTTTTTTAATATCGCTGGTGGCTAGATTTCACAAATGCATGTTCATTCAGATGTGCGGCTCCATCCACGGATGTTAATCGAATTTCAACACTAGGTGTATTTTCTTCAGCTTCATTCCCAACGACATGTACGATGTAGTGCACGATGTACTTTTTCTTGTTCATCAAGTTAGGCACGAGTTTTTCAATCTTGGCCAGTTTACCTTTTTTGCCCTTTAGCTGGACAGCCAGTCTTGATTCACCGCCAACCTCTCGGGAGCCAGAGGGTAGCTATTGTGCGGCCGATGTAACTCCACGGGACAGTCCAATTCCACTTCGATGTTCGAATCCATAGCGATGCTCGCGACATCGATCGTGTCACGGTCAGTCCACTCAATCTCCCGACGGGTAAAGACTGGCTCATACAGGTTGTTTGCGTCGAGGTAGAGTATGTGTTTGGTCGGTTTGCTCGAGTAGACATCCACATGATTGTTGTTGCCTTTGGCGTACCCCTTGGCGGACATCTAAACCCCACCTCGCAGACCTTTCTCGATAAACAGGTGCATGTCATAGTTGGTCAAAAGTTCCAATTCCAAGTCTTTTTCAACAAGGCGTTACCTTCTTTCGTCGAACTTGGACCAGTCGTCCATGTATTCGTACGGATAAACACCTTTTCTCAGCAGCAGAGGCCGAGTCGGTGTATTGATTGGCTAGGTGGAAAGCTTTGGGCTCGTTAGCTTTCTCAAGGTTGTCCAGAGACGACACCACAAACTGAAAACTGTCTATGAATTTCAGTCTGCCCAACCAGAATGAGATGTATTTCCCCATGTTGTGGGGAATGCTTTTTATGTTGCCTTCCATTTTCGAGATGGCTTGCATGATGAGGTGCGAATCGTATCCGTGAAGGTTGTGCAGCACCATGGGGATAGGTATGATTTTGGTATTAATTTTCAGTTTGAAGTTGCACGGCTTGTGTGCAGTGCTTCTGTAATGGCCGTTGATGTGATCTCTCAACGTTAAGGTGTTGTTTGCACACGTGGAAATGAGTGGCGTTCTTATGACCTTGCAAGTCGCCCTATTATTTTTTACGTTGACGATGACCTGTTTTTTTTGGCAAAAATTGGTATTACAAAACTCTTTTGGCCATGTTCAAAATGTTAACTGATATTCTGCCAAAACAAATTAGCCTTGCAGACCCGTGCACAGAAGGCGGTGGCTCATGGGCCAATCTGGTGATGCTGACCTCCGATTTCTGTACGTCTCCAATTGATTGTCATGGGCCGAACCATCTTAATCTTGTAGACAGCTACGGCATTTCATGTCAAATTCGCTGGAGTATAACACCCCCTTATCCCCGGTCTTAACAGCTTGGAGATTCGCTGAAGTATAAGATAGTCCCGGTTGACACTCCATGGTGGGTGGGGAGAGGGGATGCCAAACCACATTCCTAACAACATGGCTTCCCAATACCCCGATTCAAAACGAAGACATATGGACTCTGACAATTCCTCGTCTGACGAGAGTACGCCCCCTCGACCTGATTACTGGCCACGTTTATTATAATCAAAGCTTGCAACAAGCAACCTTTGAAATTGAATCCATTTGCAGTCTCCAAGGGTATTGCTGGTATCTGCAGAGAGGTTGCCAACGTCTCAAAGCTCCAGTCCGGTTCTCTACTAGTAGAATGTGCTCGGAGACAGCAATCCTTGAATCTACTGAAATTACAAGAGTTTGTCAATGTAAAGGCTGCTGTCTCAGCACACAAAACACTGAACATGTGTAGAGGCATTGTGCGGGACAGAGCTGTCTGACATGACTGAGGAACATACTGTCCAGGAACAGTTCGTTCGCCCGATCGAAGATTCCCGAGTCTATTAGAGCCGGCTGTTGCAGCATTGGTGTGGAGGTGTATGTACCTAATCCACTCAGCTGCTACAACTGCCAAAAGTTTGACATGGATCCAAGTCCTGTCGTACTTCTGCTGTTTGTTAGCGCTGTGGCGAGAGCAATGATTGAGAGCAATGACTGTACTATGGAAGTGAAGTGTTCAAACTGCGGTGGTAAGTATATGGCTTCCTCAAAATCTTGTCCCATGTGGCAACGCGAATCAGAGATCATAAAGATCAAGCACAAAGAACATATTTCCTTTTATGAAGTTAAGAAGAGGGTTGCAAGTTTAACTGTAGCCCCTTCAGCCATCACCTGCTCTTCTGCTGTCTCACGTCCTTCTATCACTACTGCAACTATCTCTTGTCATACCGATCTGACATGGTTCATGTCTTCTCAGCCAACTCAACTCAACTCAACTCAATTCAGCCACTCCATCTCCAAAGCCAAAAGTCAAAACTTCTGAATCACAAACACCAGAACAAATGCCCAAACCAGAAAAAGAAACTGCACACGGAGAAAGGGAAAGAAAGAAGCTACAGAGACTAAAGCAGCTTGAGCAGCTGCCAAACACAAAAGCAAAGGGCACCTCTCCTTCAGAGGTCCCCGTCGAGGTCCATATCTCCTTTGGCCCTCTGGTCACTCCATCTCCACCTGACACCAATATGAGTGCATACAACGCTTTCTCACCCTCACGTGACATGTCACCAGTGGAAGCACCATGAATCCACAAAACATGATTCAATGGAATTGCATAGGACTAAAGAATAATTATAACGAATTACAGTTATTAATTCAAGACTTCAAACCATCCACGTTTTGTCTCTAAGAATCCTACCTAAAAAGAACTGATAAATTTGAGATCCGTCGGTACAGTTCCTTTTCTCCTCCCGGTGTAAAAGCTACAGGAGGCACTTCTATCCTCTATTGGGGAGTACTGATACAAATAATAAAGGAAAGGTCCTTGAAGATTTTCTCTCCAATAATGATCTATGCTTCTTCAACGATGGATCAAACACTTATCTCCACCCTGCCACTGGAACATACTCTGCACTTGATCTATCACTGACGGATTTTAAACTTTTAAACTAGTTTGAATGGTCCGTCCACGATGACCTTTGTGGAAGTGACCACTTCCAAACTATTCTTACACCTATTACTCCCGCGGATGAACGACCTTTAATAAGATGGAATTTTACTAAGGCCAATTGGCCAATATTCTGCTCTGAAAAACTGAAAACGGACAACTTCAGGAATGCTCCTGATACCATGGAACTATTTTCTGACATCTTAAATACTATTGGAGACGAAACCATTCCTAAGGCCTCTGCAAACCCGCACATACGTTAACCATGGTTTGATACAAACTGCAAACAAGCTAGGAAAAATAGGAAGAAGGCAGAAAAATACTTTCGACAACATCCTACTGTGCATGACAAATGACAAGTGCCAGGGCAAGACGTACATTTAAACAAACTAAACGCAAGCCATGGAGGAAATATGTGTCCAAAATCACCTCCCGCACACCCATGTCCAAGGTGTGGAACATGATTCAAAAGATTAAGGGCAAAGGATCCAAATCTGATGTTCACCATCTCAAAGATGGTGACTCCCTTTTAACCAATAAAGTTGAAATTGCAAACAAACTTCGCGAAAATTCGACAAACCACTCCTCCTCGTCAAACTTTAACCCAAAGTTTCAGAAATACCAAACCAAACAAGAAAAGAAATCAGTCAATTTTAACTCTGATAATGGTGAGGATTACAATGAAACGTTTCTCTCCATGAACTACGTACTGCCCTGGGGCAGGTTTACACCACTGCAGCGGGAGCTGATGATATTCATTATCAGCTTCTGAAACACCTTCCTGATTCAAGTTTGGAAACTGTACACAATATATTTGATGACATTTGGACAACCCGCAACTTTCCTCCTTCGTGACACAACGCCATTATCATCCCTATACCAAAACCTGGCCGGGATCATACTGATCCCTCAAACTACCGTCCTATATCACCAACTAACTGTGTTTGTAAAACCATGGAGCGCATGGAACAATCGACTGATCTGGTACTTGGAGACAAATAACCTCCCTAGTGACCTCCAATGTGGTTTCAAAAAAAACGAAGTACCATTGACCATCTGGTGCGTCTAGAATCCTTTCTCAAAACTTCCATTGTGACCAAACAGTATACTGTATCTATCTTTTTCGATTTAGAAAAAGCATACGATACAACGTGGAAACATGGTACGAGTATCTTAAAAGATGTACATAAATTTGGATTGAGGGGAAGATTACCTTAGTTCATATCTCAGTTTTTAAACAATAGACAATTTGAAGTACGGGTAGGTTCCACATTGTCTGATTATTCCTCTAAGATCAGTGCGTCCCTCAAGGCAGCATCCTGTCTGTCACCCTTTCAGCATCAAAATTAACAGCCTCACTAACGTCTTGAACAGTTGTGTTGATGGGTCCCTTTTCGTGGACGATTTCAATATTTCATGTCGTGGCAAGAACATGCACGCAATAGAAAGGCAGCTACAACTCTGCCTTAACAAAATCCCAAAACGGGCCAATGAAAATGGCTTTAAGTTTTCAAAATCCAAAACAAATTGTATTCACTGTTGTCGTTGTGGGGAAGGGATCACACTACCCTCCTTCACTTGTACGGAACTTTGGTTCACTCTAAACTAAACTACAGCTCCATTGTTTATGGCTGTAAAAGCAATTTTGAGAAATTAGATTCTGTCCACCACCAAGGCCTGAGGCTCTGCCTGGGAGCCTTTAGGACCTCTCCGGTAGACAGTCTATATGCAGGGGCTAACGAACCTTCCCTTGAACAACGCCGCATTAAACTTTCACTGCAATATATCACTAAATTACGTTCAACTCCGTCCAATCCAGCATACAATTGTGTTTTCAACCCTCTGTATGAAAACCTGTTTCCCAAACTGCCAAGCCTGGTTCCACCACTTGGAATCAGAATTCAACCACACATATCTGCAGCTAAAATTGATCTCAATATTATAGCACCTTACCGACTCCTGTCTTCACAACCCTGGCAGATGGTAAAACCACAGGTCGCTAACCCTCATTAAACTCAAAAAGTGCAAAACAAATCCTTTGGTGTTCCAGCAGGAATACAAACATTTACTTTCCAAGTATGACAACCATAGATCCATTTTCACAGACGGATCCAAGGATCCATGTTGCCAGTGCTACAGTCATTGGCTCCAAGACTGTCTCCTGTAGGATTCCTGATAACAGTTCCATTTTCACTGCCGAGGCAAAAGCTGTCTTCTCGGCATTGACCTACATTAAACAGCAGAATCATTCCAAAAACTTCATCGTTTTTACAGATTCATTATCTTGCCTTCAAGCACTTCGAAATATAACTTCAAGTCACCCAATCATTCTGGACATTTTAGAACTTTACAATAACCTTTCTACTGGCCAATGTGACATCGTCCTCTGCTGGTTGCCGGGTCACGTCGGCATAGCAGGTAACGCAAAAGCTGATGCTGCAGCTAAAGCAGCTCTTGACAAGCCCTTATCTCAACTGCTGATTCCATACAGTGATTTCAAACCCAATATCAAAAGTTATACACGGCACCTCATGCAAAAAAGATGGGATACTCAAGTAGGAAGAAATGAACTGAAGCCAACAATTGGTTATGCCTACTTGGGTTGTCAGTCAAGACGCGATGAAGTAATTTTACGACGATGTCGTATTGGCCACAGTCGGTTTACACATGACTATCTGCTGGAGACGGATGGGGATGAACCGCCCCTATGTGTGTCTCTTGCGATGAGGTTTTCACCATCAAGCATATTCTGCTTGACTGTGTGGACTTGTCGTCTGCAAGGGACTCACATTATGATGCAACAAATCTGAAAGATCTGTTCTCCCGCGTGAGCGCTCATCTGATAGTCATCTACCTGAGGGAAGTTGAGCTGTACCATAAATTGTAACTGTGTAGTGTAACTAACGAATTGCCTGCTTTTATATTTGGTGCTATGACTTTTTCGGTTTCTAAATGACAATGTAATGAATATATGCTTTTGAAATAAAACTCATTCCGAGTATGTACTTAAAATGTTTATTAATGCAAATTTGTTCTCGTCACTATATGGCTGGAACAATGCCGATGTGACCTAAAACCCAACTAAACTTGAAGTAAGCCGTCAAGTCCACGTACGAGCCAACTTTGAGTGGCACGTAGTTTGCTGTGTCGAAAATAAACGGTGTTGATGCTGCCCACCGCCAAACCTGAACGTATGTGCGTTAATCGTTCCAACGATTCCTGTATTTTTTGCAGCGATGCGTCGATGGTTGATGCTTGCCTCAGAAATAACGCTCGATGCGTTCGGTGCCCCCGCCGTCAGTCTGCTGTTTATTGAGCGACATTTATCCATAAGCTGAAACTTGATACTTCACAAATCATACAGCTCTTGGCTAAACTTGCCGGCTATCAGTGGCTTGACTCGATCGATATCAATGTTCGAGTCCACGACCATCAGCCAGCCTCGGAGATACTTACCAACGGCATGCTCTGTGGACAACCATCTCAGTTCGACCGGCTTGCGGTCTTCAAGCAATGCAATCGGCTCAGCTTTGTGAAGCTTGGAGTACCTGCGCAAGCAGAGTTCTCGCGTTTGATGTTTCAACTGCTTTACGGTTAAGGGTTTGACATGTGTAATGCAGAGTAAGTCCAACAACTGGGCCTTCTTCTTCATGCAAGAATACCCTGCCAATCCGCCCTGTTCTCAAGCAATAGCTTTGAGTGCTCTGACTGTAGTCATGATTGCTTTGTATTCACCACTGAAAAAGAATGTCTAACAGTTCGCATGCCTCGTTGTTTGACGATTTTTTTGTTGGCGCTGCAGTCGTCTATGATGAACAGCGTCAACTCTCCTTTAAACTTGTCGTGATAAGCATGGAACCAGTTCCGCATTGATTTTGTGCATGTCATCGTCGTTCATCAACCATGCTCTCTCTGTGTATGTTTTGTTCACGCGCGAAGTCGGTCAGAGAATGACAATGTGGTCGAACAAGTCCATTTAGTATCCCCCCAGCATGTCCAGCACGAATACCATTTTTCGAACCCGTCTGGTCACAGACGATGGCACAGTGCGGGTCGCGAGGCAGTTCAGTAGATGGCTTGCACGAATCCTTCATTGTCTACATTGAGTTGCGACTCCATAATCACGTACAAATATAAATTTAACTTCCTGGCGTCAGTGGCAACGCCTGCCGTAGACATTGAACGTGAGTTCGTATTCCAGCCAGTCGCCCAGCGCAGCGTGGTAAAATGGCATGTGCCCCTCGAGCAGCTCGAAGTCTAGCGGAATGCAAAATCAGTTCCTGTACGCCTAGGCAATCGCTCTGACCCGCTTTGGTATTTGATCGATCTCGGCCTGCCTGTAAACAAGTCATACGTGCAAGCCATTCACATGTCCAAGTCATTGATACACTATGTTAATGCATTCGTGCGTGGTTCTCCTCAGGTCTGTGTATGTGAAAACCATGTCACTAAAGGATCTAAAAGACAATGAGAAGTAGGCATCTGGTGTGTACTATCTGAACCAAATATTTACTGGCAGTATCTCGGCGAGTGCATCGCAGAAAGAGGTATTAACAAAGGTTTACTACGAAAAACATCTATCAAGAAAATATCAAGGACGATCGATGAACTACATGACAAATTCAAATCCGATATGTTAAAGATGATACGTCATCTCAAGGAAGATGTGATAACCAACTTAGACTCCATTCAACGAAGAACAACTAGCATTGAGAGAAATCTGATACATGGCACCAGACGTAAGTTAGAGTCGCGGCATTAGAGACAGTGTCATTGAAGACAGAATACTCAAGAAAACGTCACTGCTGGAGATCACCAATGATACTATTCTGCTCTATGATGTTATCCGATCATGTGCCAGTGACTGACAGTTATGAAAGATCCTCAACTCACCGGAACAAAATCATGGAAATATAGTTCTTTCAAATGGAGTAAGGCTAAGACGAAAGATGTAAAGATATGTGAGCCTGAAGTAGCTACACATTTGGGTAGGATAACCACACACACACACACAACCACACACACACACACACACTCTCACTCACTCACTCACTCACTCACTCACTCACTCACTCTGAGGCAAGTGGTTCCACTGAAACCAAAGAGATAGCAGTTATCCGTGCGACCCGATTTACAAAGGTTTAGTGTCAGACACACGGGCCTCTCGACCCATAGACTGTGGAACTTGTGCTTACTATTTGACATGTGAACGCCGTGGTGAAGTTGGGGATGCTACCGTTCAGTACTGGACTGTATAGACACGGAAATACGACGTGTGAACAATTATTCGATATTTCACCACTAGAGATATACATTAATCTAGAGAGTTGCTCTGATGACATCAGAGTTATCACTCTACGCGGTGGCATCACCCCCAATCATGGACAACACTGACATCCACATGCAGGCCTAGTTCATTGACATTGTTGCCAGGACCATAACTTCCTGGAACATACAGAGCAGAATTTAGCTATGATTCGTATTTCATTCAATCACCTCTAGTGTATTTTACATACATATGCTTAACTTCCTTTCCCACTGTAATGTGATTTGTACATAATCATGTCATAATTCAATGTATTCTTCGACAATATTGGAGACAGTTCATTCATTCATTATTCTGGATAATGTTCATGATTATGCTAATTATCGACCGGTTTCACTTACTAGTTGTCTTTCAAAAGTATTTGAGGAGTGTGTTTTTAAATATATGTCAATATTTTTTCTAGATAATGGAACTATTACTTCATTACAGTCAGGTTTCACGACTGGTGATTCTACATCATACCAGCTCACTCATTTGTATGACTATATAGCTAAGGCAATGGATAGTGGCAAGGAGGTACGCGCTGTATTCTGCGATATAAGTAAAGCGTTTGATAGGATTTGGCACAAGGGTCTTTTGCATAAGTTATGGGCTAGTGGAATTCGCGGATCTCTTTTATTATGGTTTGAAAGTTATCTAAATAACAGAAAACAGTTTACAGTAATAAATGGGTATAAGTCAAATGTTAAATCAATTGAAGCTGGCGTCCCTCAGGGATCAGTCCTAGGACCTTTACTCTTTTTGGTTTATATCAATGATATTGTTGAAGATATACAGAGTAATATTAAATTATTTGCCGATGATACATCCTTATATGTGATAATTGATGACCCTATGTTATCTTCCAATATGTTAAACGATCATTTAGAAATAATAGCTAATTGGGCCCAGACATGGAAAGTAAACTTTAATCCCAATAAAACTGAATATATCATTTTTTCTAGAAAGAAAACAGTAACATCAATGCCAGATCTTATAATGAATAATATACCGATAAAGTCTGTCGACACTCATAGACATCTGGGGCCACTGGAATATACATATAGATGATATTGTTTCTAAAGTCAGTCCTATGATCAATTGTTTAAGAAGTCTGAAATACTGCCTTCAGAGGAAACCCCTCCAAACCCTGTATAGTCCATTTGTTTTACCACTTTTTGACTACTGTGATTATATTTGGAACAACTGTACACAAACTCAAGAGTTATTGTTAGAAAAACTTCACTAAGTTTGCTTTAAGAACCATATGTGGATCAGTTAGAGGAGTTTGTCATTCCAAAATCTACCATGAAACTGGTTTTTCATCATTAAGGGAACGTCGTAAAAATCACCAAATGTATGTATTTCATAAAATGCTCCATAATAAAACTCCAAAGTATTTATCAGATCTAATTCCAATAAACATATCCTCTGTATCCACATATGGTTCTAGATCTAGTAATATGTTTCAAGTACCATTATGTCGTACGGAAACATGGAGAGGAACAAGTTAGAAAATGATATAAGAAACATAAATTCCGTTGCCAAGTTCAAGAAACACTTTGATCGACTGTCTCATCCAACGTACATCATGTCTTCAGAAACACTGGTAATAGATTTAATCAAATAATTCATTGTAAGTTAAGACTTGGCTGTACTGACATAAACGCACATACATTTGACCGTTTTCTTCAAAATACGTCTACTTGCACTTGCGGCCATCATTATGAAGATGCCATTCATTTTCTATATATCTGTCCAAATTTTAATACAATTCGATCGAAGTGTTTCTGTTACATAAATGGTTTTAATATTCAATCTGTACTATGTGGAAGTTACTCATATTCTGACGAATCAATGAAAATATTATAAAATCTGTACATGACTATTTTACCTTAACAAAACGATTTTGTACCTAATTGATTAATTATACTACTGTCTTTTTCATTAAGTCTTTTACTCCTCAAATGGTGTGTTCTCTTGTCTGTAATGATGAATGTATATGAAATGTTTCCCATCGCATTGTATTCGGAGAGGTATTTTTATAGGCTTATAGCCTGTTTACCAATCCGTTCATTTAATAATGAATAAATGTTGTTTAAATCGTTTATTATTCTGAGCTGACTGCTATATACATTATTTCATAAAACCCTTGATTATAGTAAATTCAATGTATTTATGTCTTGTTTCGTCACAGGATGTCCTTTTATTGAAAACTGTGAGATACATTCTTGTGGGACCTGTGATACTTGCAATTCACCAACCGAAAACAACGTCATCTTCAAACTATGTTCAGCGAAAACTAAGTGTTCACGTACGTTGTCTTGTGTCTTCTTTTGTATTGTGCGAATATGTGGTGTATACTTTCCTTGCATGAATTATATTGCTTTATTGTCCCCCGTTGCAACGCGGAAACGGGGGACTATGTATTCAGTATGTACTTACGAATGGATGGATGGCTGATGGATTGAAGTAATGTGTAATGATTGTCTTCCAGAGAGAGCACTTGAAACCAAGTCATGCAAGGTATGTTTATTGCCAAAATGTTAACCGTATAATATTTACTCTTTTGAATTATACAGACAGGACCTGTATTTAATCACAGATTATATGTCATGTTTGTCTTCACTGGAAATTATGTTGTAGGTAAGTGCTAAGATGACGTTTCATTAACATAAATGAAATGAAGATAACATCATATGTCAATAGAGGTTTGGTTATCCCAAATGGGCTCACACGATGCATAGTCCTGATCCTGATGCATACACCTGATCCACAAAAAAGGTGTATATTTCAGATGATAGTCGGTATCTTGTGTAACATCCGACGCACACCGCCAACCCCAACCCCACCCCCACCCCACACACACACACCACTCATTTGAGTGCACAAGACGCACGAAGTTGGGACAAACTGTTCCATTCATGATACATTGCTCTAATCTATCAATACTCTGGCGTATCTCTGTGACGAACCTTATATTACTCCGGGTGAGATGTCTTCACTGTTCTTGGGAACATAGAAATATAGGTTTCCACAGTACTTCGGACAAGAAAGGGAGAGAAGCAAATAATCTGAGTCAGGATAAGTATAAAATATCATTTTTATCCATTTTTGATTTCCATACAATTTTGATACATGTTTGATGATGTATTTGTGACAGAAGCATTTTGCATTCCAGGTTCATGTCGAGATATGAGAAGTACAGTTGAAATGTCCCTGCAGTGGTTGAGTAAAGACGAGGAGAGATGTGACCGTGAGTTTATTTATTTGAGCTACCTGAAAGTTTTTTTTAAAATATGCATAATCCTACGAATCAAGGTCACAAATAAGTTATTTGATAGGATTTGATTCACACACATGGAGCTTCGAGTACTGATATTTTACAACCACACATTACAGATATATCGGTTTCTAAGGACAATAAACATGTTCTTCAGACGTTCCATCAGTAAATTATGTTGTTTGCTAAATAATATTGGATTTTCATTACACATATTCTTAAATTTATATATATGTAACAGTCAATCTGTCAAACCAGTCATTTGATCAAATTACTAAAGCAATCAGTCATTTGGTAAAAAAGTAGAGTTCCAGTTAGACTGATTGCCAGTTTTAGTAAATTCATCAAATGCAAGGTATTTGTTTTGTCTGTTGTCTCAACATAGGGGTTTTCACAGAAAACGCATGGTGCACGTGGTTTCTCTTAAACCAACACTCTGTAGAAATCAAAGAAAGTATAGACAAAGAATTAGTTAACACATACTGATAGGTCGATGCACATGGTTTCTATTGATTGAGCTTATCATCTCTTAAAGGTCACATGCAACCAATAAATCAAACATAATTAAAACACAATTATCACTTCTTCATGACATATAATATGCATTGCTGATGATGAAAAAAACAAATAAACATAATTATAAGCGTATAATCGCAAATCAAAAGTGCAATATTTTGTACTTGGGTTTACCTCCCTCGAAACGAAGCAGCCGGGATACCGAACCCAGTCTGAGCGGGTGGGTGTGCACTCAAGTGTAACGGCTGGTTCATTAGCAGATGCCGCCTTCACGGGTCATTGTGTGTATATATAGAAAGTTGGGTTTTGTAAATACATGCTCATTTTTTGTGTATAACATTTTGTAATCAACAGACATCATAACATGTCATGTGTTCAAGTATCACACCTGCCTGTCTGTGTAATTACATAATGTGACAGAGACCGAACTCGGGCCATAAATCAATGCGTTTTGTTTATGGTGTATAGCCTGATTGGTGTTAAGTTCAAATTGCATGTGGTCAGTGATCGCAGTTGTGTATTGAATATTGTCATTAGCAGACAGGCAGGCAGACACACTGGTGTCAATAAAACAAGACATTGAGTTTTGTCTGTGACAGCGACATATCTATATCACAGTTAGAAATCGTGTCAACTCTAAATAATGACATTGCTTTTAAGTATCGAACTGAGAAAGTGACTGGGTAAGAAGAACGTGTGGTGAAATAGACAAATGAAATTATATAAACAGTTTATTTACTGTCATAACATACAAAAAGGTCGCGCCTGTGAGATATCAACAAAACATTATGAAACTAGCTCACACCAAAGCCTTCACCGAGTATTCACCAGACAGCCCGCTTCCAAGTTGCGCGAACCTATTTCACTGCGCATGTGCTATGAGCGCAGCCAGCTGTTGAAACCCGTATTCCCCAGAAAAGTCTGGGGAAAATTAGTGAAACGTTTGAACTCCGATTTCGCGCGGTTTTTTCATCGAGTTATTTTTCAACTTTGTAAGTTGAATTTGCATTTTTGACGCTTTTTTTCGGTAAGTCCATACCGAAAGGTATCAGAATCTGTAAAGTTGTGTTTTACGTTGCATGTGACCTTTAAACAAACAGCCAGTAGTAATAGACAAAGCGGAAGTTAACACATACTGACTCAAAGGCTTCATCATAATTGATTTAATTTCTTTGATCTTATTTGAGTTTACTGGTTTCATTTAGCACATTATAAAAAAAAAAATTCTCCCAATGCTTCGCACATCTGAACATCAGTTATGAGTAATTCAATCGCTGAGACGTTCACACAGAAGCTGTATGAGGAGCTAAAGAAGGTGTTCACACCCACAAAAAGTACAGAGCTCAAACAACTTGCCTCAGTCCAAACAGTTATCCAAAAGTCCCCGTCTCCAGCTCTCTTTGGAATGGAGTCCAAGGTTGGATTGTGATCAACATCACTGTCTCATGACATCCTGCACAAGCTGCAGACAGAGGATGACCTACTAGCAGATACCAGGTCCCAGCCAGAGCAGTCTGAGACCCCTGAGACTGACCCTGTTAAAGAAGACGACAGTGTTGGACATGACATTGAACATCAGATGGAGACCATCAGCAGGAATAGGACATTTGCACACGACTCCATAAGAAAACAGGCAGTGAGGATGGTGAAGCGCAGTAAAGTTGTCATGAAATAAGGGTGTGGAAGACAATGTGGCCATTCCATCATTGGACCATGGCCGAGGTGATGCAAGGAACATCCTTGGCGTGATCACCAATGCGAGTGACAACGGACAGTATACAATCGCCTGCCCTGCTGTGTCCTCCAAGGTAAGTTCTCGAGGAACCAGTTCGATTTGTGCCCAGAGAAACTCTTAATTTTATCAGAGGTCAACACTGAAACTTCAGTATCCCTTCGTACTGCTGTTGGAGCCGAGTCTTTATCAGGAAGCCAGGGTTTCGTAAAGTGTAACTGTGTTGGTAGCAAAGATGTGGGACAAAGAAATGCAAATGCTTTGAGAACAATCTTCTGTGCAACAGCCGGTGTCATTCAAGTCTCACTTGTCAAAAGAAGTAATGCAAAACTCTATGTTGAAACTGGATAAATAAAGTGTTCACTTCATTTTTTGTGTTTCATTTTTTTACCTTAAACGATTTAGTCAAATGACTGGTCGAAAGTTTTAGTCATTTGAGACTTCCCACACAGCTTGTGACTGCGTTTCCTTTACAAGAGGCTACGGACCGTATTGAAGCATCACAACTACTTCACCATGCCACAGCGCAGACCGTTAAGCGCCCACGACAGATGCAGGGCCATTGCATGGTTACAGGATGGTGTTGCCCTCCGTCTCCAGGTGTCTCCCTCTGTCTTTAAAAGACTGAAGGACAAGTTCCAGGTCACTGGTAGAGTACAGGACAGACCTCGCTCTGGAAGACCCAGAAAACATCAAGGGCAGATGACCGATATGTTGTGCTCCAAGCCCTTCGGAACCGATTCATTTTTGTTTGTAGTATATATTATTCTAGAGTTACAGCAAGAAGGTTTTAGGTTTCATTGAGGCCATTTACGTTAATCTACTTGGTCTTCTTAATGATGCTAAGAAAATCATTACATTTAAAAAATCATCAGAAATCATAATGAAACTGAACTGTATGTGATTCTCAAATTATGTCACGATCTATATTTACTATAATTCACTGTGTTCAACCGATCACTTTCGATCACTCTATCTATATTCCAGTCACCTGCTCATACGTGGACAACAGGTGGTGCTGGCCTGGCAGATGTTACAATGGTCTAATGACATCCTGCTCGTGTGAAAGTGGCTTCAGGAAGTCAAAGAACGCCATGTGTGACAGTGAGTGTTTCACAAATGAAGAATTCATCACAGTAACATGTAATCTTTGAAGAGAAACGTCTCTCTGAAATATGTACAGGCAGCTTTCTAGAAACTAACCTCCAGCTTACCCATATGTCTAGTCCAAGCTTTTACATGCACAATTATCAATGAGAAATCCACCTTTTCACACATTGTACATCAGTAAAGGTTCGTGGATTAAGGAATGACATAATCTCCTTAGAAAAAAAGACTTCTTTAGTCCACATGGTAGTGATTTCACTAGATAGTCTCAAATACTTTCAGTGATCATGAAGAAATCCCTTCTTTAATAATAATTTGGATTTAATCTGTAATTTGGACTTATATCAAACAGATATATCAAACAGATCCCAAAGTGATGTCTGTTGCTATTTGCAGAGTTTTGGCATCTTTAGTTTTCTTGGTTTTCATGGAAACGATTTGGACTTGATCTCTAAAGGGAGGGGTAGGCTTTGTTTCCGGAGGATAACTCAAACATCGTTCAATGTCTTTCAACAAAAAGTGGCAGATATATAGAACAGATCTCTAAGTGGTGCCTTTTGCTATTTGGGGACTTTGTCATTTTTTAATTTTCTCTGTTTCCATGAAAACGATTTAGACCAAACAATATCAAGTTTAACTTTAAGAAACTGTCAAATGATCATTTGTTCATTCAAACTTGTTGGGGCCGGGGGATTTTTCATCTTTTGATGACTCGTTTTTCATATCTATCACTGTTGTTCCTGACGTCTCTAACAATAATGATAATTTGTTAGTTTTATCTGGATCACTAACAACCAACTGGACAGTGTTTCAAGACGATCCCAATAACAAACGCTTGTACAGCATCATGCATGTGTTTGCCTGTATACACCCAAACACTCAAATGCCTTATGTTCTAGTTAAAACAAAGTCGGAGTTGGTCACTTGCAACCTTGGAATAGAAGACCACAGAAGTGAGATCAGGAACACCACCCGTATTGGCAAGAGCACAAGCTGTTATTCACAGAGAGACGTATACATCAACATACAACCTGAGTCAATGTCCTTTAAAATAACAGCTCAGTTTCAAAGGAAAGGATATTCAAAACAACCTGTATACATCCATGCAACCTATATCGGCATCGTGGACAGCAGCCTGTCAGTTATAAGAAAAGGCATCTCAGGTAGAATGGACTATAGTCCCAATTTATTGTAAAGTTAGTGAATTGTGCTTAACGCCATTTTAAACGGTTACATCACGGCGTGAAGGCTTGCCGGGGTAGGAAAGCATAAAATGACTTAGGTAGACGTTTATCAATCTGCTATGGTGCTTGAGAACAGGTCTGGTCATTAAAAACCTGGAACCTGGATAATCAGCTCGAATGTGATTTTGAACCCACGACCATTGGTTTCCTGTGTACATCATAAACTGTAGAAACCCGCGACACCAATTTTTTCATGCTCAACAATGTATGCTGTGTTATTGTAGAATTGCAAGGTATACCGACACTTTCAGATTAGCTATTCATCGACTTCACTATCGTATTGCTGCCGAAGGCCCGGGTACGATCACTCACTCACTCATTCAACCACCAACCCACTCACACATTCCGTAATAATGCTCTCACCCTCGGGTTTTGTGTTTATGTAACTGTCTTGCCACGCTGCCAAATCTCAACCATGTTTTTTCAGCATTTTCTATGACAGCAATCAGTGATATAACCAGATGTGCACATCATAAACAATACAAAAACCCAGCAAACGTCAACACCATGGCATTGTGTTTATCAGTCACTTCCAGTTAGTGATGATACTAGGTTGTCACCATCCTCGATAATCTCCACGGTATACGTTACGATCAATATTCACTATACCCTGGATGCATCCACGGCTTGGCCCGATGATTTTATTACCTCCATTGACTGGCTTTTTATCCAATCAGGTGTCTACGCTGGGAAGTTGAGCGGACCAATCACAACTCACTTTCGCTTCTTAAATTATCTAACCGTTTAAACTTGGCAACACAATTGATGCAGAGGTACTCTGAAAGAGTTAGAAGGAGTTCTTTTATATATTTTTTGAAAGTTTCAGATCTGTCGATTTGTATTTCCTCAAAAATCTGAGTGGCACTGCGAACAAACCCTCGCGACTGCGACCGCTGTCTTTGCTGACTCTGGCAAGCGCGGATGTAATGGCGGCTTAGCTGATTAGCTACTGTGAGAATGCGGAGCCAGCAAAGGGAGGTAATATAATCATCGGGCCAAGCCGTGGATGCATCCAGGGTATAGTGGAAAGTGATCGTAACGTATATCCTGGAGATTATCGAGGATGGGTTGTCACACAAAAAGATAAAATGTTATTTCCTTTATGATTCGTATAATAAAATCATTGTCTTCCTGAGAGGGTACGTAAGTTCAAAACTTTCAAAGTCAATTGAGTTCTAGTATGGTGATCTACCTTCAGTTGTTGGCGACCTATAGTGTGTTTTTATATAATTGTATTGTGCTCGTAAATGAAATAGTTTTAGATTTATATTAGTTTTAAACACTATCTGTGATACTCTAGTTATTTTACAGTCCTTCGATAACTGTTTATTTAACAACTTATATTTATTATTTATGCAAAACGTTTCTCGTCTCTATATGACAGAAATATTGCGGATGTGACGTTAAATTTGAACTCACGCCGAAGACCCAGGTTCGATTTCCCACATGGATACAATGCGTGAAGCCTGTTTCTTGTGTCCCCTGCCGTATTGCTGGAATATTGCTAAATGCAGCGTAAAACCATGACTCACCCCCTCACTGAAGGGAAGAATTGCTCAATCTATGTTTTGACATGTTAAAGGTTCAGAACGCATTTTGTCTTCCGCCAAGTTGAGGGGAGGTGGCGACTGCAGCCGGACCCTCTCGTCGTCCAAACCTTCAACACTGGTCTCATGTGACGGAGTACTGAGAGGTTCATCCTCCCTGGTTAATGGAGAATGGTAACTTGTGTAACTGTGATCAAGTCCAAGTATGTTCCTCTCCACGCATTTAAAATTCGTTAGTCTCTAATGGAAATAATTATTCACTGTTCAGTTTGTCGTTATTTGTCTACTTATTGGACAAGTGATGGAGCCAAATCTTACATACTGATACTATCACACGCTTTTATATTCATCATCATCACTATACGTGTCATTTCTTAATTATGCTTTCAGGTTATGCAAACTAATTAAGTTATTTTTCTGGGGGTTCATTTGAATACCAAAACTTCAAACAAAAATTCATTGGTACTTAAAGGATTAAGCCATTTGCGTTATAAGTAATTAATCATAAATTATACTTTTAGCGTGCATTTATGAGCTGAGTGAATTCATGAGTTGGTTAACTTTATTACAAAGAACTGTCTCTGGCAATTAGATATTCATGCCGCTTGTCAAGACAGCACAAAAGAAAAATGATAACATTACAATTAATCTTAAAGTCACAATCAACACTAAACACGGGATTAGGGTTTACATGTTTAAAACTACACTTTCAGGTTATGTGGAGTAATCAAGGTCTATTCAGGAGGTTCATTTCATTACAAGAACTTCCATGGGCACTACCTTGGCAACAAGAGGTTCACCCCCCTTGACGAAAGCAAGACCATCTGCTTCAGATACGACAATGTTGCCCCAGTTCACTGTGCAAGAGATTCAAGATTTCCATGTTCCTCGGACAGTCCCATGCGCCTATCCACAAGAACAACTAAATCCCCTAACATCACTGTTGGTGTGTCAGGCTGGGTAGATCCCTATCCTAAGTCTGGAAAACTAGAACAAGCCTCAGGAATAAAGTATTATAAGGTGGATGTTTATGGTATGAGACATCTCGGCCTTGATACACTAGATGTGGACTATAAAAAAATATGTGTTTGAATCAGACCAGCTGATCGGAAACAGTGTGAACATCACAGTCTCACTCCCATCAGAGCCTGCCATGTATGTAACATATGTGGAAGTCCACGATGTTGCTGGAAATGTCAGATTTGTACGACGTTTTCTTTTGTACGATAATTCATCTATACTCGAGGTTAGGACATCTCGAGTATTGAGGGTCATATCTGCGTCAAAGGACACGAAATATACTTGGCAAATTCACCATGGGGACATTCAGTTAGACTGGAAGGAACGTTATCATAATGATCATTACATAATGAATGACTATTTTTGCCAAGTGAAACGAGACACAGACAATGGTATATCAGGTGTATATGATCAAGTGACGGGCATTTTACCTGTCACCGGTACTGTGAGTATCAATGGCATCACAAGTTTCAAGTACCAATGGAGTCTCAACAATGGTTCAAAAAACGTCATGGGAATCAGTTCCAGATTTTACCAACCAATCTCTGAGCCTCGGTCTGAATCTGACGGATGGTGAAACATATGAAGTCTGGATTGAAGCCCAGGACATAATGATGAACACAATTGTGGAGTCATTAGTTGTGCACATAGACAGGAGTGTGGCTGATATCGCTGATACCTGGCTTGTTAGAGATGGAACGAGTCAGGTATATGTTCACAACAACACAGATCTCTCTACGATGGTTCTTCAGTTTCGAGCGTGGGATGTCCACAGTGGGATCACATCTGTGCTGTGGGCGCTTGGAACAACTGATGCGGCCTCAGATCTCGGGAACGGTGCACTTCCTGCCAGGAAACTCGATGCTCTGGTAATGCACATTTGTGGTTGAATTTGGAAACAATCCCAATCTTAAGTTTGATTCAGAGAACAAAAATAGCATTGCCTTATTTGGTTATTGCATGCGTGTTCTTACCCAGAAAGATTAGATGTGTTGATGTAAACGGGCAAACATTTTGGTCCAGCTATGAACATTACCCTAAATGCATTTATAACAAGAAGACAAAGTCATCAATATGCCCCCGCAATGGCAAAATACTCTTCATGATTATGTCTACGAGTTATGATTATGTCAAATATTAAGGTGTGTATATAGAAAAGTGGATGGAGAGTATTGAAAGGTTTTTAAAGTTCTGCTCCAGAAAGGAGCACTACAACCAATTTTAGTCTATGTCAAACTTGTTGCCATGGAAACGCCAAAAATATTTTATTCAGAATTCAGAAAACTACCAAAAAGGACCCAGTACACCACCAGACCAATCTATGTGCCAAGTTTGGTGAAGAAATATTGAACGGTTTTAGAGTTCTGCTCCGGAAAAGACAAATGTGCACGGACGGACGGACGGACGGACGGACGGACGCACAGACCGAGTCCATTTTAACACCACCACCCCCACCCCAAACCCCCACCCCCAAAACGCGTTGCGGGGATAATAAAACATTACTCTGTTCATATGGCAATTGTATCCTGTGGCCTAACAAGATATTGAGTTGAGCAATTTTAAAACGATTATTAAACGTTTTGCCTTCAAACCTATTTTATAATAATTGTCAAACTGTGGATAGTTTTACGAGGGGGTTAACGCACGTGATGGAAAAGCCAACAACATTGTAAAATGTGTGTCAGCGTGAAAATGTACATGCACGGGTTTTTACATTTAGAGCGCTCAAGTGATATCATCGATTGTCAGCATATAGGTAGAAGTGCTCAGGTAAAACGATGTTGTCTAAAGATGCGTGGCAAATAATCAAAGGAGTTTTGCAACTTTTTCAAGCGCGAGGCAAAGCGAAAAAGACCCTTTATTTCAATTTATTGTTTCACCAAAAGAACAATTAATGCAACCAAGATCTGCAAAATAACTCTGCAAACAGTTATCTCCCATGCCACTATTTCAGAGCCTGTTGATGGCATTGCAGTTAAATCGGGGGCGTTCTCAAAACATGGATGGTTTGCAAAAGGGCTGTGTTAACCCAGTGATTGTAGATTTGAACTCAGGCAGTGACACATGGGACTACGATTATCGTACGTTAATGTTACAGTATAGGAGGTAGGGATGCTACGAGGAAAGTTACGAGATCTAAGGCTTACGAGAGCTTTGTGAAACGGGGCCCAGGACAAACTGATTTGTTCACCTCTGGGATAACTGCCTCCACACATATGGAAGGTAATCCATTGCGCGAATTCCTGTTTTCCCATTTCTTCCAAAAACAAAGTGTTTAACTTGAAGGTAAATTCATTTCTTGCTGACTCTATTTGACTAGAGTTGGTAATGAAATGGTTTGAAGGGTTGTAGTTAGCGAAATTCCCTGGGATCAAAATAGCCTCAGCATATCCGACATAATTTATATGTCCTACAGGTATCACGTTTAAACAAATCTTCCTTTGATTTCCAGGTTAGGTGTCCACGAGGACCAGATTGTTACTGTCCGTCCGTTGGGCCTTGTGAATTCCGGAATTACACACTGGACTTAGGCAGTACTACTCTTAAAGCCAATAATATGAACACGGGTCAACACAACAGAGAGTATTACTTCACCCTCTTCATAACTAATGGGGCCATGCTGAAGAGTTTTGTTCACCTGGATGTTCTGGTTGATGAGTCTCCTCCTGTTGTTGGCATCGTTCAAGAAGGGAGCATCGATGGTCCAGACATCGATTACACCAGTGAAGGGCATGTACTGATCAGCTGGCGAGGTTTTATTGACCATGAGAGTGGTATCAGATATTACATCTTAGGCTTAGCAGACAATTGTCTAAGTATTGGTGAACTGAAGCAAACACATTCGAGCGATATCATCATTCGAAAAGCAGCAACAGAAAGTGTATCACTAGTTTTCCCTAAAGAAGGCAGGTACTTTACTTCACTTGTTGCTGTGAACAATGCTCTAGAGCCTTCTGATGTTATCTGCTCAGATGGTATTACATTTGATCTCTCCCCACCAATCATAGAAAACATTACCCTCCTCCAGGCATCTTCTTTATCTAGTCTCCAATGCATATTTGATCAACCATGGTTAATCAACTCCAATATGACAATGGCTAGGCTTCCAATGATGCAGTTGTGTCAGGAACGATGTCTTAACAACCCCGACATGAATCTGCGTTTTCCAATAGTATATGGAAGTTACATAGACAACGAGACAGCTGATAGCCTGTGTAGGGATCTACCGTATCTGAATGAGACTGTCATTTATGTGCCGTTTCACAAAGTTGTTCTAAACTGGAGTCTAAGTGAAAACGAAAGCCAAATTCGCGATTCCTTCGTCGGGTTTGGGTATGATGCGTCAACATATAACAAGCCAGATCTAGCCAATTATAAATCTACCCATAGGAAGACGAGTTTCCACATTCATGAAACTGGTTTTGATAGTAGGACAGAGTTTTACATATTCATCAAGACAGAGAACAAGGCTGGCGTCTCATCAGTGGCAACCCTTGGTCCTGTGATGATAGATGACACTCCCCCAGAGGTTCACGGGACACTAGTTCCAGAGATATTTGGGGATCATATCAGAGTCACCTGGACCAACCACACATTCTCAGACCCTGAAGAAGTACATCAGCAGTTCACAGTCACTTACCGGGCGGGTAAGTCATGTTGAACACATATCTTTTGAATGTATATGTTGGCATAGTTTTCCCTTCATCACTATTGTTTAACCTCAAACATGGACACAACATTACGTTTGCCTCCAACATAGACACAGCATTACGTTTGTTAGCAATTTGTGATCAGTCCATTAACGCTGTCTTTAATCTGACACGTTCCAGAGGCATGCACCTGAAGCTTAAGCACGACCTTCAATAAATTAATGTGGCTCATATTTGTTCATTTTGTTTCAATTTTGAAAACAATTAACATAATTATTTTTTTAAAGGCACGATTTATTAAAAGCACTAACTCAGATCATCTTAATTGAAAGGTACTATATGTACCATATGTGTATGTTTTAGAATGTCTGATCAAAACTCACAACACATTAAGTACTTTATTCAGCCAAGGCGAGTTTGAATGGTGTGTAGGAAGTAACAATTCATGATGCATGTGCTATGTTGTATGGCTGATATATAATGTGTTACAGTTATGGACGAAGACTATGTTACACCAATACTGCAGACTCCTTCTGGGGCAAGTGAGATGTGCAAAGCTGAGGGACATGCTGGCTGCATCCAGTATCCAATGGTCCTTCTGCAGCGTCAGGACTCAGAACTTGGAAAACGATGTCTCTTTGAGTTGTATGTTTACAATTCAGCCGGCCACTTTACTACTGTTAGAACAGAGTCAATCCGTCTTCCCTCACTATTCCCTCCTGGTCCAGCTCTGGTCGAAGATGTAGATCCTTCAGATGTCAACTCCTTGACAGATGTTGACTTCCACCGTCAGTATTCAGCTTGTGCCCACTGGTCTGGATTCAAACATCACAGAAACGTCACCTTTGAGATAGGCATCGGGTCAACAGCAGGTATGGATGACGTAGCAACGTTTACTGG
This sequence comes from Haliotis rubra, assembly GCF_003918875.1. Classification (NCBI taxonomy): domain Eukaryota; kingdom Metazoa; phylum Mollusca; class Gastropoda; order Lepetellida; family Haliotidae; genus Haliotis; species Haliotis rubra. The sequence continues at coordinate 3,489,784 of NW_025766558.1, read as the reverse complement.
TGTGACTGGGACGGATATACAAACAGCTTGTATCAAGTCACCCACTCTCTCGACGTTTGTCAAGTACTTTACATCTATTCGGGCGAAGTGTTCGGGTGGAGACACTGTTTCGTCGTCAGATGGCTTTATGATTGTGGCAGATGTTCCTCATTCCATTTCTGTCTATGATGGCCCAACGTGTGAATTAAATGATGAAAGACTGGTTAACTTTCTTGATTTACATAACCTTTCCCACAGTATGAGCGTTAACGTTACATTCGACAATCCACTGCATCTTGGGCACCACTACAGTGCTGTAGTCAGAAACATCACAACCTTTGAAGGCTTCTCATTTCTCTCAGATGATGTATTCACCACTGGAAGCAACATGGTAGATAATTCAACTTACCATGTAGAGTTTTTTCCTCTTACAACAAATCCAAATTTCCAATTAAGGTTCGTAAAAGGTAGTAGTTACAACATTGAAGTGTACAGATGTGTTCAAGATGTTGACTATCAGGTTTCAACGACATCCTACACACTACATTGGGAGGGTAATAGTGAATACACGAGTTTTGCCACCAATTACCATCTCCAGTTACTGGAAAGGACATGTAATGACAACAATGAAACCTGTTTCAGAATCATTAGCGAGACAACGGTTAAAGCAGGAAGAGGTACAGCACATTGTATAAAAAATCTAAATTTAAAAACTGAACACCATTATTTGGCTTCTATATCGCCTTGCTATGGACACATTTGTATGACAGGAGAGTTGTCTAATGGTTTGATAGTGTCTGAAATTCCAGAGATTTTGAATATCGTTTCTGTCGTACTAGATGAAACTGGAGACTGTACAAACATATCTGTTGAAGTAGAAAGTATTGACTGTGGAGAGTCCTTAAAGATATCTGGGAGCTGCATCATTCAATGGGCAATCGTCAAGTCCGAATCAGATGTCAGCCCGGTTACAACGTGGGTGCAAGAAGATTCTGGAACTTGCAATGTCAAGGTGAATATGTTGGTGGTGTGTTTGGTGAGATCAGTAGTATAACTACTGATCCAGCTAGGGTCCATGTAAGTAGCACGGGGACTGTAAGTCCCCATGGTCCCTGGTATGGTGATCTACCTTCAGCTTATGGCGATCTATAGCATGTGTTTTATATTGTATTGTCTTCTTTAATTAACATGTTTTAGTTTTACATGCTACTTTTATGTTCATGTCTGTGATACTCTAGTGTTTTAACTGTCCATCGTTGACAGGTTTTACTCTTCAGAACGTTTTCATCTTCAGACTGTTTTCATCTCTATTGTATAAATTGTTTTCGTCACGATATGGCTGAGATATTGCCGATTTGACGTTAAATATTTAGTCACTCACTCACTTACAAATATAGTTACTAACAAAACAGTGTACGATGTATATCAATGAACCACTTGACATAACTTCATATTTAATATCCAGGTGCAACATATCGTAAGTCATATTTTCTTAGCACAGCAAATATTGAATTGTTGAATACGTTCTGATTTCAGACCTCTAGATGCCTGAAGCTACCGATCCACTCCTATCAAAAACTGTTCACATGTGTACGAGTCTTCTGTCCATCTGGGCAGTTTGGTTCCAAATGTTCTGAGTTGACATTGAACCCATACGCTACGTCGTATAGTGAGCATGCACTATTTGAGCTACCTGCAGATGATCAGCGAATTGCCAATATTGAAGACATTCTCCACAGTGAACGACTTGGCACAAGACTAAAGCTACTACATGAGCTGGATGTTGACTTCATCAACAGCAGCAGTAGAGTAAGTGCTGTCATCACCAATACAGCTGGCCGCAGCGTCACTTGGTTCATCATGAGGGGAATCCAACAGGTTCCAGTGTATGACTGTGTCTCTGATATATCTTGTTTGACATGGAAATTTACACAAACTGGATTTGTCAGGTTTGGTAGGATTGACTTTGATGATTCCGAATCATATTACATATGTGCCAATGTCAGTGAAAATACAGAAAAGGAACTATTGTCCTTCACCATTTGCGGAAATGGATTTGTGGTGGACAAGACTCCCCCTGTTGGAGGTTCCGTCAGTGTAACTAACACAGTGTCTGGCTACATCACCGATCCCTCAAGGATGGTCATTACATGGTCTGGGTTCTCTGACAAGCAGCCACATGGAGTTGCATATGCCAACGCAATCAAGTCATACTCCATTGCTATCGGTATGAGGCTGTTCAAATATTTTGAACATCCATGATTTCATATCTGATCTGAGAGAGAATATAGCACATAATATAACAAAGTTCTGTTCTCTTGTTGTTTACACATGGTTTCTCTTGTACAGTACATTTCAACCTTATGTTTGAAGGGAACTATCCTCATGGTCAAAATGTCATGGCATGGAAAAAGATTGGTGAACGCACATCCTTTCAAGCTGAGGGGCTTTCCATCAAGACTGGTGAAGTGTACTATGTCGTCATCAAAGGTGATTAAACTGGAGGAAACAAAACCAGCAAAATTATTTTCATAACCACATGAGTCACTTTCGACTATATCAGTAAAATATGTTATTGACTTACTATCAAACTGTGTCGATAACAACGAAAATAAGCCAACAGTAAAAAAAAAAAATTCAGCTCAGTGATGGTAATGCATAACCCTATCGGATCAGCGATATTTTAAAAGAACATTGTTTTTACTTGTGTACACAGAAAATTCCTTGAGCCAGTTTGATATTTTTCAGCTGAAGATCATGTTGGTCATACGACAGAGAGTATTTCTCCTGAAGTAGTAGGCGATCTTACTCCTCCTGCATGTGGTGAGATTCAGGTTGAAGGGCTGTACCCGCATAAGAAGGTTTTGAGGACAAAGACACTTCGCATCCAGTGGAAGGATATCCACGACCCCGAAAGTGGCATCGAGTCCTACCATCTGAATATTTTCACATCCGTCAACAAAGAAGCGTCACCTTTACGTTTTGGAACAGAAACGAAATCTACAACTATTCCAATCGATGATACATTTATTGGATGGCATGCCTATCAAATCAGAATTCAGGTAAACACTAGGAAGAATTAAATAAGCCATAATTGTTGTGTTTGATGTAACGCATACGTTGTTGTTACACAGTTACAAAGATACTACAAACAAAAAATATGGGAACACTTTGGTCATTTGATAGTCATATATAAACTTAAACGTGTTGAGGTCATTTATACACTAAGGTAAATGCAACTTTTTGTGTGCTTAATAGGGATTTTAGCAACATGTTAGAATATATAGTGAACCAACTGATTCAATATTCGTTGAGTTTGAGTGAAATGAAACATTGTAAAAAACAGCAAAAAAACAAGGGTGCTGAAACACACCAGCACCTTGTTTGATTCAAACGCCCAGACACATCAGCCTAGTGCATGTGGAAGACAGACCTCCCATGCAGCTTGTGGCAATGTTTCCTTTAAAAGAGACTTCAGACAGTATTGAAGCCTCACAACTTCTTCACCCTGCCACAGCGCAGACTGAAGCAGGACCCATGACAGAAGCAGGACCATTGCATGGTTACAGGATGGTGACTCCATAAGAAGTGTTGGTCTCCGTCCTCAGGTGTCTCCTTCTGTCATTCACAAACTGAGGAACAGGTTCAAAGCCACTGGTAGAGTACAAGACAGATCTCGCTCTGGAAGAACCAGAAAAACATCAAGGGCAGATGACCGATATGTTGTGCCCCAAGCCCTTCGGAACCGATTCACAACTGCCAGTGCCTAGTTGCCACAAGTTCCATGGGAAGTCTGTCTTCCACGCGTATTAGGCCGTTGTGTTTGGGCGTTTCAATCAACCATGGTGCTGGTGTGTTTCAGCACCCTTGTTTTTCGCTGTTTTTGACAATGTTTCATTTCACTCAAACCCAACGAATATTGAATCAGTTGGTTCACTACATGTTCTAACATGTCGTTTAAAGTGCGCATTAAGCACACAAAAAGTTGCACTTACCTTAGAGTATGAATGACCTCACCACGATTAAGTTTATATATGATTATCAAATTTTCGGGAGTTCCCATACTCTTTGCGTGTAGTATATATTTCTCATCCTTTGAATTCTAGGCCACCAACAAGGCCCTGCTTTGGTCTCTGTGCAAATCCAAGTCATTCATTATTGACAACTCCCAACCATATGCTGGTATTGTTCGAGATGGTTCTATTCTCATTAAGGTAAGGGGCGTTTGAGACTGTAAAAATTAGATATAATTATAACCCATCTCCAATGCCAATTGACGAGGTGCTTACGGCACGCATTTCACGACTTGCTGTTTGGGTCCTTTGTGGAATATGTTCAGTAACGAAGATTTATCGTCACTACCATGCAGTTATTCAATATAATTATATTTTGCTTTTTGTTTTATTTTTTTTGTGGTTTTGGATTGGGTTCTTGATGATTAGTCTTTGAATCCGACATTGTTATGAAAAGTATATATAGTTTAATAAAATTGATTATTTGTCTTTTACATAAGGATGAGGTGGATTATCAAAGCAGCACAACTGGTTTAGGTTGCCACTGGACTGGGTTTCACGACCCACACTCTGGGATACAGGACTACAGAATAGGACTTGGGACTTCACCAGGCGTTTGGGATGTCAACCCTCTCTTGTCTGTTGGACTGCGGACAAGTAACTAAAGAACTATTTGAGAGTTAACTAAGGACATTCACATAACGTTAAGCTGCATGTAACCACTAATGACACATCCAGCTGGGGTCCATGCAGGAAGCAAATCTACTGTCAGTCCCCATGGTCCCTAGTACGGTGATCTACCTTCAGTTGTTGGCAATTTGTACCCTGTTTTTATATTGTTTTGTCATCTATAGTTAAAATGTTTTAGATGTAATTACTATTTTTAGATACAGACCGCCGCCATATAGCTGGAATATTGCTGAGTGCGGCGTAAAACTAAACTCATTCACTAGTTTTAGATTCACATCTGTGATAGTCTAGTTGTTTCACTGTCCTTCGTTGACAGGCTTTTATAATTTACCTTTAATTATTATAAATCTGTGACTTGATTAAGTCACGATATGCATGAAATACTGCCGATGTGACTTAAAATCTTAACTCACTCACTCACTAATGACATGCAATGGGTCAGTGAGCTCGTCTTATCAACATTACAGCAAACTAACCACTGGGGCACCGGAAATCAGCATCACACATTGTACTCTTTTGGGGAATGGAACCCAAGAATTCCGTGTGACGATAGAACTATACTGAAAGCCATTAAAAACGCAATTGGTATTTGTTGTCCTGAAACTAACAAAAGTTCTATTGAAGATTTTTTCCTGCCATACAGAGGGTGTAGGGATAAAAGGCTGTTATTCTGGCCCATTTCGAGTTCGAGTCCCGGAGCATTCCTCTCACACGAACTTTGATACTTAAAACTGAATCTTTGACATTTCTCGTAAACACAACCACATTCATGAAACACGTTGTGCACATGCATTACCTGCACCCAGGCCCTGTAAAAGCACAAGGAATTGTGGAACTCAATCACTTTGAGAAAATGCCACACTTGACACAAGAGGAAAGGAATCAGGTTATCGGTATGGTCAGCCGAGGTGCTTCAGATGTGATGATTGCCAGGCACTTTAATGTGCATCCATCCACTGTAAGTCGACTCAGACAACGTTTTCGGGCTACCGGAAGTGTTGCTTATCGTCCGCGACCTGGTGCACCACCTGTGATAACAGCTCGACAAAACCGCAATATCCGAGTTTCACACTTGCGAATTCGGTTCCAAACAGCTGATGATTAGGCAAGGAGGACAATTGGGACAAGTCAACGTCATTTCAGCGCCCAAAAGGTGCAAGGACGCCTTGCTGCCTTCAACATCTGGTGTCGTCACCCGTACCGTGGTCCAACCTTATTGCATCGCCACAGACATGCCAGACAGCGATCGGCAGCAAATGGGGCCAATCTTGGCAACAGGACATGGCCAGATGTCATTTTTTCAGATGAATCCAGGTTTAACTTATCCTTTGCAGATGGACGTCAACAGATTTATCGACGTAAAGGAGAAAGACTTGCGCCAAACTGTGTCCTTGAACATGATCGTTTTGGAGGGGGTGGTGTCATGATCAGACCACAGGCCATCAGTGGCTGCAGACCATCCAACAGCTGTTCCTGAGAAATGTGTGTGCCCCTTTCAATGCCCCAAAGACTGCGAGCATGTCTTGCAGCGCACGGTTGACACACACGATATTGACTGCAAGTGACCCCTCCTTTGTGTGATGTCGTTGTTGCGTCACTGATGCTGTTGTTGACTGGACATTTTCAGATGAAATTATTCGCAGATGTTCACTAAAAACATATCTGCCAGTTAGGTTTCTATATGTTGAAATTAGTGTGAGTAAAGAAAGTATGAATGTCAAATTGCATTTTTAATGGCTTTCAATATGTTTCATAACTGGGCTACATTATTTCTCCTACACATCATATGTTTAATGTGTGTGTATGTGTGTGTGTATGTTTCAGATCATACCTGGACACATGCCTTCATCCCTGGAGTGAAGTACTACAGTACAGTCGAGGCATGTAATAATGCAGGGCTCTGTGTCACTACATCTTCTGATGGCGTCGTTATGGATGGATCCGCTCCTGCAGCTGGTGTTGTTACTGTTGGTCACACAGACACTCATAACAAATATCACGGTCACAGGTGAATTATTTCTAAAACAATGTTAGCTGAGCAAGCAATATATATTTTTCTCAGCTGTTTATCCACATTAGCATATGTCCGTATTTTTCACGGTTTTTTTACATTTGCAAGTAATACGAAGACTGTTCATTGCTTAACCATATTAGTTAACATAAATATGGAGTTTATGCACAGGGGCAGTTATGAGTGGCATACATAACGCCAATGCACCTATTTACATTGTTAATGAACGTTTATGCATTTATCATTTGTCCATTACAGATCATATGTCCACAGTAAATGGGTTGGTTTTGAGGATGCTGAGACAGGAATCCACCATTTTGAGTGCTGTATTGGACAGAGATCGGGGTCTTGTGACACAATGAATTTCACCAACACTGCCCTCTCCGATTCTTACTTGGCAAGTGGGCTGCACCTACCACTGTCTGTTCCTCTGTTTGTGACAGTACGAGCATACAACCCTGTAGGTCTGTTTGTTGAAGCCGTCTCCCCCAGTTTTGAAGTTGACGACACTGCACCTGAAGTTGTCGATAGACCAGTGTTCATATCAACATTACCAGATGGTCCCGAAAACATCACCATACAGTGGGATAACAGTGTCCTGTATTCACGGTGGAAGTTTGTTGATAATGGGAGTCCAATACATGAGCACATACTTAGCTTTAAAACTCACCACGAGTCAGCAGTAGCAGTAGAACAGATTACCTTAGGACCACAGAACTCGTATTTACTGATTTTGCCGAAGGAAAAGCGACTTAGGAATGGAGACAAATACCAACTGTCGGTGACTTCCTGCAACCGTGCAGGCTTGTGTACAACGTCACACAGCAACAACATTCTGATTGATTCTACTTCTCCAATAGTGGGAGGCTTTAAGCCACCATTAACGTGGCAAACTATCAGTGTCAATGGATCTGAACTAACATTTGTCAATCTTACCTGGTATGGGTTTTCAGATGCAGAATCAAACATTTCCTGCTATCACCTAAATGTTGGAACGTCGTATGAAGGTGGCGAACTAACAAATGGTACGGTTACAGTCAGCCATGACCCATCTGTGAAGGAACAGTCAAGCACAATCCAGCTAACACAGACTCTTGGTGGAGGGGAAATCATTTTATCTATTTGGGCTGAGAATGACGCACATCTTCTGAGTCATGTTGGTAAAGTTACCGTCTCAATTGTAGCAACAGATTACAAGAAGAGACGTGAGGGAACACTAGAACTACAGCGTCACTCCTGTGACACTCACTACTGTACTGATGATTGCACATGTGCAGTGGTTGGGCGGAAGTGTAATCCACCTTCCACGCCCGTTACCTGTCGTGATATGTCAAATGTCACTCACACAGGCTTGTGGATGTCCAAATACATCCAAGAGCCCGTAACCAATCCGGCCTGTACATTACACCTTCTCTGTCTTGTATTGCTGGATATTGGGAGATGGATACAACTTACGCAATGCAGCGATATGAGTGGTGCATGGGGCTTCTAAACGAGCCTTTTGGGGCTGGAATATTTAAAACTAGTGAAGAAAGTTTCTGGTATGATGTAGGAAGGAGGACTGAGATAGTCCACTGTCTGCCATATGGCCGAGCCCTAGAACACGGAGACGACTATGTTATCAACATCAGAGCCTGGTACTCAGATTCTGAATACAGAGTCTTCACATCCCCAAGTATAAGAGTCGACCATACACCCCCTTCTGTGAGAAGAGGTAGAGCAGTAAAGGATTCAGATTCAACATGCAGCCGAGACTTTGACGTCTTCGACAGCAATCAGACTGACATAACTGCCTGTTGGCAAGGACTGTTTCAGGAAACACAGACAAGCATTGAAGAATACATAGTCTGGGCTGGTGTTACAAAATATGGTAAGTGATTCATCTCAGCATTCAATTGACATTGTCAACGCGTATAAGGGAATTAGGCCAGAATTGAGACGAACAATACGTTGACGAAGACAAAAGAATATGTTGAGTCCAAACATTTTTAGTTGGTTATACAGTACATGACTCAAAAATACACAAGACAGCCATGAGCTTGGTTGCCGGTGAGCGGAGTTCCAGCTCAAGCTCAGGGCGTTTCCTACGAGCGGCATTATGCTGTTGCGGTCGTCCCTACACTGGCAGTCGGAACACCGGACTGGTGACAGTGTAGATATGAACATATATATAGTCATAGACAACAATGGACAGACGAAGACTTGACAATGAACAGCTAATGAAACAATAACATTGCCTTGGCCAGTTGATGTGATGGCAGAGGGGATGACCAATTAAGACTTTAAATGTCGTGCAGAGTAATTAACGAAAGCGATAGAGTGGTACAGGTTGACTGACATGCAGAATAATAAGCATTAAGAATGCAGCTTAGCGTCATATGAATAATTACAATTAAGTCTCACATGTCCTAGCTGCTTAGATTATGGCCTTTGGGAACATTTGAACGATGACTGTCCTGAATCAGTCGCTATGACAATATAAATATGCTCGTTTTGGATATACAAGATCATAAATTTGGATACATATTCGATTATAGATTCACAGGATCATATTTGTGTTCATGCCACATCATGATATTATAATGTGTTATTTTTTTCCAGGTTCAGACCTCTTGCCATATCAGAGTGCAGGACTGACTACAAACATCTCCCTACCAGTGGTAAATATGACTCATGGTACCAAGTATTATGTTGGCATTCGTGCCATCAACTCCTTGAACATGTCTGCTACCGTCATCTCAGATGGCTTTGTGATAGATGCAGACATTCCAGTTGGTGGAAATGTGTTCAACACTGAACGTCATCAAAGTAGATTGACTCAGTCTGATAACACATCCTTTGGTGTCTCATGGCACGGATTCCAGGATCACCACTCCAGTGTGAAGCAATATCATGTTTACCTGAGGGAAGACAACTCATCACATACTGTTACTAACACCACGGTGACACTCAGGAACTCAGTTCTCTTTGATGACTTGAACCTAGAACATGGACAATATTACACAGTGTCTGTATTGGCAGAGGACTTTGCAGGACATCTCAGTGACGAAGTGACATCCCTTCCCGTGTTAGTTGATGTTACCCCTCCATATGGATTTGTGTGTAAGAAATTCACAAATATCTCCATCACTAACATGACCTATGAGGAAGCTGATTTTGGATCTGGTTCCTTGAACGTATTCAAGCTTGATTTACCTCGAGATACCGGGTCACATTATCGCGTGAAGGTTTGCATTCAGCGGGATCATCTGGATCATGAAGAGGCTGAGTTTGCAGTGGGTGGCATCCACATCCAGATCCCATTTGTCCTGAGATACAACCATACATTGCACTGTGCGGAATACCAGTTTACACTTGATGCAGAAACTGTGTTAGTCTCAGTTCTTTTAGAAATCACAATTCAGAGTAAAGGATCGTTCCAGGGTGCAGATATAGAAATAGAGGAATGCACAGACAGACAGAGAACACATGGATCAGATGCTATAACAGCACGACAACTGACGTCCTCCCTACTAGGTATCTGTACCAGGATGATGGACCCAGAAAGTGGTTTGATGAACATACAGATTGGAGTTGGTACAACACCAGGAGGTTTTCAGCTTCAGCCCCTTCGCCATGCAGAAGCTGGCTTCCACCAGTTGGTGGAGGTGACTGTCCCCCATGGGACGCCAGTTTACACAACAGTCATCGCTGAGAATGGTGCTGGACTGAGGACGCATTATCTTTCTAAACCGATTGTACTCGACCACACTCCACCCACAATATCAGATGTAAATGCCTACCTGGTCTATTCTGGTAGCAAACCTTCTCAAATAGTACACGTATCTGGATCCTGGTCAGCTGAAGACGAGGAATCGGAAATCTCTACATGCTGGTGTGCTCTTGGTAAGTATTTGTTGTAATATATACCAACGATCAACATACCCATGCTAACATTATCCATGATGTAACATGTGTTATATTTGCGATTACACTTTCTTAGTAAAGTACAGATTCTGGTACTTTTGTTGGGTTGAGTCCCATCCATTTTTGTGGAACTTGCAGTGGCTTAGCGGGTTAGGCGGCTGAGTTTGTTTGTGGGCTGGCCATTAGGTGCCGGACTCTGTGGGTGTGGGATCGAATCCCGGATGGGACTCAACCCAATAAAAGTACTAGAATCTGTACTTTACTAAGAAAGCGTAATCCCAAATATAACCTATGTTACATTTGACCATCTTCTAAAAGGCACGGTGTTATCATTATCCATGATGTTTCTGACTTATATATATCCCGGGAACGTATTGTTAAATATCATATTTATGTTTACAGGTCACATGAGGCTGTCATCTGATCTCCAAAGCTGGGTTACCTCCGAGAGCGGTACATCATGTCAGATAACGGTCCCACACCCATCCCATGGGGTCAGGCTGTACATGACTATACAGTGCACTAACAACGTAGAATTGGACACTCTCGTCTCTTCAAACGAGCTACAAATTCTCATCAGGCCACCATCCGCTGCTGGTAGTGTGGTAGAATTAGTGGTGCAGAACAGGTACAGCCAGCATGGGAAAGACGTCCCCCAGTCTATCATGTCCTCTCTCGCATTTCAGTGGACTTGGCCAGACCAGGACACCGTCAGTCACTACCTATGTCGAGTAAAAGACATGGATGTATGGATGAACACCACCCTGAGATACTGTGAAATGTCAGGCTTGCGCCTGAAGGACGGGGAAAGCTACACAGCCGTGGTTCATGCAGTAAACATGAGGCAGCAAGTCAGTGAAGCAGTATCAGCATCTGTCACAGTAGACAGCACAGCGCCAGTACTTACAGGTACAGTGGAACTGTCATGAGGAGTGTTGCCGTCTTGCCACGTGATAGATTCATATTATTGAATTTACTTGGACATGCGATGTAAAATGCTTTTCACCTCTTGTCTGAAGAAAATGCGATACAATACTCCATGACACACAATATACATTCTGGTTTGCCATAGTCCGTCCTTGTCCTAAGAACCATTTTGTGAAGACATGGAGTTGTTTCACTGTATGATCTGCCGAAGGAGTAGTAGAATCATTTGTCTGATCTGTTTACCTAAGGAATACTGTAAGATATCTACTGTAAGATATAACATTAACTAACTCAACAAAAAGTAATAAATAGGCACATAGTAACATTGCTGATATGATGGAACGTATGTTATATTTGGGATTACTCTTTCTTAGTAAAGTACAAATTCTAGTACTTCTTTGGGTTGTGTTCCATCAGGGATTCGAACCCACACCCTCAGAGTGAGGCACGTAATCGCCAGCACACGAAGTCAGACGCCTAACCTGCTCAACCACCGCGACTTCCACAAAATTGGAAGTGGGACGACTGGTAGTCTAGACTGCGGACTTTGTGTACCCCTCTGAGAAGTTTGTTATAGGTTTATGTGTATTGTCTAATGATCGTTGTTTTCTGTACATAATGGGTTTTTTCTGGATGTATATAAGTTAGGTAGCTTAAACATTACGAACATTAACACTGGAATCGTACACTACGGATGAATAATCAGTGAGTGGTTGTCAGTTTGCCCATTGCTTATTGTTTTATCATGTTTACATACGCAGGAAGAGAAGCGTTAGTTCTATGGAGGCCTGGCAGTGTGAGGGTTTTCTATGGTGATGTGTTTTATCCCAGAAAAGACCACCTGACCTACACCATCAGCGTCGGCTCCAGCAAGGGCTACAGCGACTACATGCATCTGTATACTACACGTCACAACGACGTCACAGTCAAAGTCCCTGGCATCACATCAGAGGTTCACGTGACAATAACAGCCCAAGCACCTGTTGGCACTTATGAAACTTACTATGGTTCTTTCGTCCGAAACCTAAACTAAAGAGTGCAAACATATTGGCGTCAGTAAAATATATCCCGTAGCAGTTGTGTTCTTGTAACACGTGTGTTCGTTATAGTTTATTTTCATATACCCAACCATTGTAAATTGAAACGTTTCGATTGTGTGTGTGTTGTTTACTTAAAGCGTGATAATTACATACAGTATATACTAGTATCCGTGTAATCAGACATCAAAACCTACCTAAAACCTCATGATAACATAGCAAATGGTTACAACAGTAAGGACATGTAAAGACTGAGGTTCGTGCAACGAGATATTTACAGGAAACTTCTTCTGAACAAAATGTATTCATCGGCGGTGGATGAAAACCTCATTCGTATTTTAGTTGATACAATGGCTCATTTTTTTGTATATATTTTGTTTGTATGACACCATATATTATACGATGTTATTTCTGTATAAAATATGACGGAATTGTTATTTTGATAGCATATTGCACATGGCCTGTATTTGAGTAAATATTATCAAACTCATTCTCATGTGCATGCTTATTTTGTATGGCATATGGTGTTTGTGAAAACTTTGCAAGTCTCTTGGAAATGCAAAAGATATATTAATCTGATGTGCTCGGTCGACATTGCTCTCTCCAAATGAACCAGAATAGTACCTCTAGATTTGAACAAAATGTATTTTCTTTTTCCATGTGTTAAATGCATGTCTACAACACGTTCATAGATTTACTTACCTTCAATAGTCAAAGGTTCATGGTATCTCATCAATATGAAAGCAAATGACATCTCACTGAGACAAGCTTACTGAGTGAACAATACTACAGATGCTGACCTTTTTAAGATGACGTGTGAAATATGGGGATATGAAATCATCATCATCATTTAAATTGATTAAACTAAAAAAGTAAGCCCTTCCTCTGATCTACAAACCTGAACTTGAAATAAAACACAACGATGAACTGCACCGTCTGTTTTGAGATTCACCTCAGTTGCATTATTTAAAGTATTTCTTTGTCAGCAGACAAGGCCAATGGATTTGTTGCCGTTCAAAGATGTTTGGAACTTCAGAGAATCCAACAATGTCAACTAGGACAAATCTATGATCATGATGTTAAAGGGAGGCAAATCTGCACAGCTAAATGATCACTTTTGATGACTGATCCTGACATTGGTGATGTTTCGTGAGAAGAAACTATGGCAACTGTATTATGAGTGAGTGAATATGGTTCACGGTATTAAAGTTGGTATTAGAAATGTTCAAACAATACCACTGTGAACAATTCGGGAATGGAATCTGTGACGAGCACGTGGCCACCCAAACGCCCCAAAATGTTACTGACATATCATAATGAACAACGGTGCACACATACACCCAGTCTTCAGTCCTCCCTCTCTGAACTTTGAACAGTGACCACTATAATATGTTTTCATGTTTGTTCAGGTGAACATCTTGCTTTGCATTATGATCAATCCGTGGGGAAGATCACTCTCACACGTGGGGAGGATCACTCTCACACGTGGGGAGGATCACTCTCACACGTGGGGAAGATCATTCAAACATGTGGGGAAGATCACTCTCAAACCTGGTGCCATCACTCTACAGTGCTCTGCGTTTGATACGCATGATGTGATAAAGTCGCAACCCTAGCGTGGATACTGTTTTTTATAGTTATGTCTTACCAGTGACATAACTAAATGCGTGGGTTTGCGTTAACGTTGCGTGTAGTGTTGCTACGATATCAGCATGTGTCAGCGTGAATTTTGGGTGAAAGCTCACTCACTCACTCAGTCAATCACTCACTTACTCACGTAGGGCTGGTTAACATAGGATGGTTGTAAACTGCTTTTCTTTAATACATACAAGTATATGTTGTTTCCCAGGAAAAGGTGAAGACTATAGCAAATAGTTTCCCCTACGAATCGTGTACACTGCTAACATAAGTAAATTCACACTAGGTCATTATTCTTTTGAACAGAAGAGGATATGGCCAGACGGTACATAGTTATTGTTTCAGTTGTGATATTTGTGTTCACGGCAATGCTAAAATGAAAAAAACATGTATTTGAGTCAATAGTGCTTCATTGTCACTGTTTGATATACAACAAATACATGCATCAATGAACGTCTTAATCAACACTTCGTGACAGTAGAGTTTGTTTATCTTTACCAAAAGACGTCAACAACAATGCAAAAAGACGCTACTACTGAATGATGGTTTAAGGTGAATATCCAAAGTGATCTAAAATGACTGTTAATCATGTACAAACGTACATCATTACGCATCATTATTTCCAACAGCTTAGGCCTTGCATGTCACGCTGCAGAATACAGTGTAGTAACACGTGATTAAATCATCAATTATAAATATATGTTTCATTTGACATGTTGAAAAACATTGAAAATTAATATAAAGTATCCTTAAAAAGAGAAATCTTTGTTCCATATATGTTTCATAAAGCCGGTGTATACTTAACATATATGTGTTTAATACATCCATGTGTGGCCATGTTTAAAGTGTTATTTCTTGCTGATAGTGAGCAGTATAACCACACGGGTCTATTGCGGCCACAGCTGCAAATAGAGATTCTGGTTGGGAATGGGATGAGATCAAGGTCAAGGTAATTTCAGGATTTTTCGTGAGAACCTCCTCCAAGATGTCTGCTCCTCCAACCACTGTTCCAATGTGAAGCTCGTATTGAAGATCCTTCCAAGGAGAGTCGAACAGCCCATCCCAGTTCAGGAAGATGTGCTTTCCTTTCCGAGACACAGCCATCGCAGAAAATCCTATAAATGTTTTTCCAATTAGGTTATGAGTAAGAGAGTGGGGTTTGACACATCTCTTGGCATTGTTTTAACTGTATCATGACATTGAACATTGCAAATCATCTTTCTTATCCATGGGGACTATGAAAAATAGTAATAATGTATTCCCATCATATAACAAGTTCGATAATCCTTGAATTAATTTTAGTACAAACGTTTTTATCTTTAAAGACAATTACATTTTCACTGAATGCGAAATAAGCTGAAATACGACAGAATAATTTAACCTTTTATTGTCGGAGGATTGCCATGGGTGGTAAGGTTAAGAAGAGTTGTTTCCACGTGTGTCCCAAGCACGTTGTCTTGAGATACTGCAACTGGGTAAGAGTCCAGGTTCTTGAAGTGCAGCCCACACAAGGAGGCGAACTCATAACTGGTATCTACTCTGGTCTGATATGTGCCGGACTCATCTGTTACCTTAATCTGAAGTGTAGAGTCAACATGCACACGTCATTGCTAACAACTCGGTGGTTTGAGAGTGAATGATTTCAACTTAAATGGCATGTGTCAGATTCCAGTAACACCCAAATAGATGCAAGACAGTTAAACTTACCACGGTCGGCTGGAGATGATTCCGGGCCCAGTGCATCCGAACTCTGTTGTTTTTAAGGCATTGGCCACGTTGGTGGAAGTACCTGACTTTGTCATCCAAGATGGCCGCCATTGTAGGCTTTAGTTGATCATGTGTCAGAGTTACGCCATCGGAGACGGCTGACGACATCAAACCCACGTTGTTGATACAACGAACCGTTGTGAATATCTTCAGAGGAAGGCTAATATTGACGTTTGTGATGTCAAAGTTAGCTGTTGTTTGATTTCGGAGAACCAAATCAAACATCTTGATGTCACTTTTACCTTGAGTCGTGCCTGGGAGAACACTTACTTTTCAGAATGTCTTTAATGCATGTATTAAACAGTCCACAATCAAACGTTTTATCAGAAACAAATCGCTGTAGCAATAAACGTTTACTTAATCTAAAAAAGACGAATGTGAAGCAATGAATGAAATAGTAGAACAGGTGAAACACTACTGTCGACTAAGTCCGCACACGTAGTGGATAGTGTGTGCGTGCGTGTGTGTGTGTGTGCGTGTGTGTGTGTGGGTGTGTCATTGCGTGCGTGCATGCGCGCGCGCCACAAACATTTTTGCTCAGACCAGGTTGTATTAAGAGGCATGGTATTGTTATATGAGGTTTTCCATATCATTCATGTGATGAACCGATTAAGGTTGAATACATTCAACCCGGAACAAGGAGTCCCCATGTATTGGTCTTCATCAACCCATGCTTCTGGACTATGATACCAATGACTAGATTGTCTAGTCTAGACTCCAAACATTTACAGAGTTCAATCATACAACTCGAAGTTTACTGAATTGGGCGTTAAATAACAACCAAACACCAAATTGACAAAGGGCACCTGTTAGACTTGTGTTTGTGTATATTTAGTCAGCGATGTTCCATCAATGGACTCGTTTGACAAGTATCTCTTGACAGAGGGCTATCTTCCCCAAATACAACGAAGCTCAATGAACAATACAGATGACAACAGTTAACAAAACAACTTAGGGAATATTTACAATACCACGTCAGCTATTGAGGACACGTCAGTAACTGCTGTTGTTTTGGGGATATCATATATACCTATTGCCCAGCTACAGTGCAGAATTCTCGACTCAGCATCCTCGACTGCCCAGTTGACGTACACAACGCCCAAAGTCTGGTAGTCAATGTCCATTCCTAAACGAATAATAAATTATCCTTAATGTTCAACAGTTTTTAGCTGCAACTTACGTTAAAATGGCCATTTTTAACTGTATATATGCAATCGTACGACCGTTTAAAAAAATATGTCTCGTTTATCTCTGATGTATTATGTGTCTATTTTGAAAGTATACTAAAAACAAAAAGTATGGGAACACCCTAAAAGTCTTTCTTCCACGTGCAAAAGGTTGTTGGGTTTGGGGGGTTGGAATCAAACATGGTGCTGGTGTGTTTCAAAACCCTGTTTTTTTATGTTTTCGGCAATGTTTCATTTCACTCAAACTCAACAAATATTGAATCACTTGCTTCACTGTATGTTCCAACATGTCGTTTAAAGGGTCAATTATGCACACAACAAGTTGCATTTACCTTAGAGAATAAAATGACCTCACCACGTTTAAGTTTATATATGACCATTAAATATTTTGGAGTGTTCCCATACTTTTTGTTTGTAGTATAGTTTGACAGAACCACAAGTATTTCACTTTACCGTATCCATCATTGATGTGAGAGAACACCGGCGGGGTCATGTCGACAGTGATGGGGTCAGGGCGGGAGACGGTTGTGAGACCAGCAGCATTCCTGGCAGTGATGGTCAGGAACAGTTTCTGTTTGTGGGACAGTCTCAGACCTGACAGAGTTCCATGTGCGTGTCGGCCAACACTCTTAAAGCCCTGCACCTGAGTTCCTCCGGGGACAGTACCTTTCAGAAACGTATTTCATTGGCATTGCACTAATTTGAGTAATGTTCACGCTCATTATCGTTACGATTACATCATTGTCACATAAAAATAGGCTCGATGCTTCTAAACTGAAATCTGCCTGTATATTGATTGATGTTATAGTAAGGTGATGCCACCAGGTGTCAGTGATATTCCCAGGCATGTTCTGCACATTTAACTACCAGTTCTACATGTTACTAATAACAATACACCAATTAATCACGACACAGTAAAACTATAGTTCTTAGTATTTGGACGTTCTACACTTCTCGGCCGCCATATAGCTGGAATATTGCTGAGAGTGGCGTAAAACTAAACTCACTCACTCTGGATTTTCGAATCACATACATACATACACACACAAACACACACACACAAGGGGTTAAGCGAACAAGATATAGACTTATATGACATTTGTTTCTGCAAAACGCACCCGCAGCCATTGTGTATTCTACAAGTGGAGACTCTCCATCATGAAAGTGCCAAGATACATGGACTGATGACCAGTGTTTCCGGAAGACAGCTTGAATCTTGACGTTACTTTCTGTTTCCAGAGTATCTGCATTCCCTACATGATCCACTCTTTGCAACAACACGTGATCCAGGGCCATTTCCATGCTGATTGAAGACGTCCCAATCTTCAGCGGTGTTGTGGCGTTCTGTGCCAGGAAACTGAAGCTATACTGGCTCCACAGAATGACTCGTCCATCTGTACCATAACACGAGTCTACACATAGGTGTGGATCGAGGCTGAAGGTAAAGACGTCATTCCCAAACGATATGAAACCTTCTGCTACTTTCTGGTTGACAGTAATGTCCAAAGGATACCCAACATGGATGGTGGCTTTATATCTGCTGCCAACGTCAAGGTTCATGACATTCTGCTGTATGCTGCCTCGTACAGAAACTATTGTCTTCCCGTGTGTGGCATGGTGAACACCAGGTGTCAGTAGCCTGATGCAGGAGTGCCTCCCAGCCTTCCATGAAGGTAGTTCAGGATGACAGTCAGTGGATTGGCTAGTGCTTTCCTCAAAGGAGGGATTGGACACCAGATTTTCCCCTAGATAGGCAATGTCCTTAACTTCAGGTGGCGATGAATCAATGCTGACCCCATCTGATACAACCACCGTAGATGTGTGGCCAACAACGTCTACTGCATAAACCTTCGCCCATACTTGTATTCCTGTCAATAATAACCAAAAAAGTCATAACCACCAGTGATATTTTCCAAAATTGGTCATAGCATAGCATAGACAACAAGTCAACAAATGTCTGCTTTAAAGTGAAGCTGAAGTGCATTTGAAAGGCATCAAATGTTATATGAAGTTTAAAAGAACTGTTTGAGAGGCATTCTAGGCGTTGCAAGTAATAGGAATGACAAGTCTTTATGGCGTGAGTGAGCGAATTTAGGTTTTACGCCGCACTCAGCAATAGTCCAGCTATATGACGTGGTTTGGACCAGAGAATCCAGTGATCAACAACATGAGCATTGACCTGCGCAATTGGGAACCGATTACATGTGTCAACCAAGTCAGCGAGCCTGACCACCCGATCCCGTTAGCCGCCTCTTACACAAGCATGTGGTACTGAAGATCAATATTCTAACCCGGACCTTCACCGGTGACAAGTGTTTATGGACGATCAACTTCTTTATTGTATAATATCGACGTTTCGGTATGGATGATAATACCGTTTTCAAGTATCTATACCGAGACGTCGCTATTATACAATAAAGAAGTTGATCATCTATAAAGACTTGTCATTTCTAAGTTTAAAGGACTGGCATTCCGGTCAAATGTATGTGAACAAAAATGCAGAAGCAGTTAACGTCGACATTATTTATTTAATATGACTAATTATGTCAGTTACGAAATGTTTAAGGTACACATGTAAAAATATTTGCATTTGCCGTATTTCCTATAGAATACTAGCCAACTTCCTCTTTGTGTCACCAATATTCCAGCAGCTTCTCCATTTCAGAACAACTGAGGATGGCTTTTTCAAAGATATCAAAGAGCGTCATACGACTCCTGAAAATTTGTGCTATTAAACGTGTTCGGATTACAATTTCTTATTTTGACTTGTACCATACTCTCCCGGTCACAAACATTCGACACGAAATTTTACTATTACTATATCGAAGTTTAGAACCTGCACATGGTGGATTCCGCTCGACATGTTTCTATGTTCCAAAAGTTCTGAATGAATGATATATATACACGATAACCACATGGCTGACAGAATTGATCACCAAGTTGCATTTGGTGATAAAGTCTTACAATGTTTGCAGTTTTGTTCTATGAATGAATAAATAATGAAATTGCTTTAAATGCACAATGTCTTTGTATCGTGTAACTCGATATATTCATGTCCAAGGTTAAGCTGTATTATCCTTCAAAATCAATCCGATCAAATATTCATGTTCCTACCATTAGGAAGTGGTGATTCAAGGCGTGCTCTTGCTGATGTGTGTAGCCCCACATCCTGCCAATCCACGATGCTGCATCCAGATGGATCATTGGTTGAACCAACACACCAGACATACTTGCTGATTGTGGAATCCTTGTCAGCAAACCCAAACCAGGAGGCAGATACCTGTGTCTGGGAGGACTGGTAGTCAACATCACCGGAACCTGGACAGTGACAGGAAAGATGAAATTATGTTGACCGACTTAATATGACATGCCACTTACAATTTATATTCTATATTCTTTCATGGCTGAATGGTACAGAAATCCTATGCCTACCGTCTCCATCTTCTACAGTCCCTGCTACTGGTGCCGTGACATCAATCTGCACCCCATCTGAGAATGCCCAGGCAACCAGTCCTGCTTCGTTATATGCAAGGATATTAGAGTAGTATGTTGTTCCCGATTCCAGAGACAACCCAGACACTGTGCAGTTCGTGGCAGTCATGTCAGACGACGCATGTATGCTGTAACCTGGAACAGGCCCAGTTAGATTTTATTTTTGAGAATTCAGATTTATGTGACAGAACTGAAACAAATACTTTGGTTGTCCTGAGCTACCATGGTCTGGAGACATACCGCCAGGTGAAGTACTTGTGTAAGCCCTGTATTTCAGGAGTCTTGACTGTGTGTCCATCAGTACATTGTTCCAGCTCAGGTATATCCTATCTACGCGATGCTGGTAGTCGATGTCCTTCCTGTCTCCAGATTCCATGTGTTCTTTCACCTATGAAAAACATCATTGGATACACATTGGATACCATTCAGAAAGTGATCAAAGATAACAAATGTTACATTTCGAATGACACTTTCTCAGCAAAATACTGATTCAAAGTTATATGTTAGGTTGTGTCCCATTCGGATTCGAATCAACACTCTCGGAGTCAGGCATCTAATCGCCAGGACACATGGTTCGCTATTTATCACACTAAGCCATCGAACAACTGGTAGTCTAAATGACGCACTGTGTGTACCCCTCTGAAAAGTGTAAATTGTCGGAAGGACCCAACAGCACTTCCATCTAAACTTTACTGAGAAAACGTAATCCTAATCATAGCATATTACAAGAAAACCATTGAATGGTGACTTCGAAGCAAAATAGTTCTATCCTCTTGGCGCATTGTAACTGAATGTTGACATTTGTTAATCAAAAGTCCGATCATGTTAATTTATATGTGGATAATCATGCCATTATGTACTTGATACGTGTTGTCTGGTTCACAAGTGATGGAATTTGCATGGATTTAGAAAGGGTATTCCTCAAGTCACCCACCGCTGTTCCTTGCAGTGAAGTTGTTCTTGGTGCTGTAATATCAATGAGGACGCCATCGGATTTGTAGATGTTGTATGTGTTCTCGTCATACCATGCCCGCACAAATACACTGTAGCTGAGTCCTGGTGTCAGCTCACGCCCTGTGAACATTCCAATACAAACTTCACAGCTAAGATTACATGTGAGGATAGACAAACTTTATGGATAACAACTTCTTTCATTTTGCGATTATAACGTTTCGATACAAATTCTTGTACCGTTGTCTGGAATATATATTGTGAACATCCCGATATACACTTCATCATAAAGATAACATCAAATGAACGCGGATCAACATAAAACGATCTACCCTCGTACCTTTGGGTAGAGTTATGACTGCAGACATTAAAGGTCCTGTATCAAACCACACTCGTTCGATACTTTCCGTATATATTCCTGTCGGGTATGTCCCACTTGAATGCCCGGCACTGAACTCGTACCTGCAAAGAACATTGGCGGGCTTTATCTATGTCGATATAATATAAGTGAAGGATGTGGCAGAATTCAAGAAGACGGTGTAACTGACCTCACGGGTTGTGTGGATTGTGTGTTGGTTACCGTCCATGATGCTGCAAGGAATGAGTCAAAGGGAGAGAAGTCCACGTCATTCCCCAACACAGGAGATTTAAGAGATTTCAGATCAGTGGTGTCTATGACTGTCAGTGAAGAATTCCCCATGCCTGGAAAAACGTAATGTAATGGGCATGGTCTCTCAGTGGTTTAAATTGTAATATTGTGCGACACAAAATTAGGATATGGTGTTTTGTTAGTTTCACTTTGATATAGGTCTGATCGCTCTTACACTATATAAGCATACCATTGTCCAAAATTCTGCACCCTTGACTACTGCCACATGTCCTGTCCTGGGCAGCACAGACACAGTGTCCCTCACAGTTGTAGGAGCTGCACCGTCTCACCAACTCTAGCTCGCCTCCTTCTCCCAGAACCAGCTCGGAATCGAGGGGGCTGCTCTTAAGGCCCACCTGAATAACCAAACGAACTGAACAACAAAGGAAGGAAGGAATGTAAATGACATCTGACAACAAGGAAAGTCATCTTGTACTTACACCGTTTACTGCCCACATGGTGACGAATACAGAAGATCTAGAAGACAAGTCCTTGGTACTGATGTTGAATGTCTGCACAATTCCCTCATCCTCCAGGTCCACTCCACTGATGTTGTGGTATACCTTCACCAGCGGGTCCTGGATATCGTGCACAATAAATACATTCAGATAAACCATACCGTTAATATCCTGCAAAACATATATTCCATGAGATATTACATACAGTACATCTTGTACTATGATATGACATATGAAACCGGAATCAGATCCACTGAACTCTGAACTATAAACACTGAAAACTTCAGGACGGTGCAATTCATGATACAGTTTCACAAATGACGAAACCTGTGCTAAGTCGGCAGCAAATGGTCTGGAGCCCACTGTAGTTATGTAATGGTCTATGCCAGAGTGTAGATCAGCAAACCCAAGCCAAGCAAGGCTAAGACTGGTTCTTGTCCAAGTCATCCAACTGGACTGATTCCTTGACAATTTGGCAGCATGGTCCGTTTGTACAGCAAGAACCCCTGCAAAGGTGAGCTCGAATTAGATGAATATGATTTTGAGTTTAATGTCGTTGCAAAGAGAATACAAATTATTGTCTACAGGAAATTATGTTCAGAACCATGTTTATGATAAATATTTACTTACCTGTTGTTGGTACGGAGCTGTCGACCAAGATGCCTCCAGTCTGACTCTGTGTACAGAGACCAGCCATGTTGCATGATATAACCTTCACAATGTAATGACTTCCATCATGAAGATTCAGCTGTGTGAAAGTATATTCTCTCAAAGGTCCTGGTATCTGAAGGCAAAAAGGGGCTTCTGGGTTAGGTTGTTAAATACTTGAGGCAGATAGCATTATGCAATAACACACGTTCTTTACCAAGCATTAAAGCGATTGGAATCTTTGTTACTTTCCTGTTTTCAGGGAGTGATATTACATAGGCCCTCTTAACACCTTACAGTTGACTCTCACCTCCATCAAGGAAGAATTGAACTCCCCTAGCTGATGAGAGGAGATTGAGATGTACTGCTTCTCTATGGAAGACTCCTCGTCCTTCACCTCCCAGCTGACTTTCGCAGTGGACCTACTTATCAGTGTCATGACAACCAAGGACCCCTGACCTTCCACAAGATCAGGGGCCTTCACAACTTCAGGTGCGCTGTTGTCAATGATGAAGCCATTTGATGTTGATGTGGTGAACACCCCTAGAGTCATAAGCACATAAAATACCAACATACAATACCACATTCATCGCCTGTCTAAGTATAGAGAAACGAAAATGACATAAACTTCATGGTGACATGACTTCATTATAAAGGTAGCATTAGTAGAATTGTATGAAACTGCCTTCCCTGAAGAATGTGATAATTATTTAAAACATTGAGGCTTATGTTTTCGGATAGAATATTCATCACTGTCGGTGCTATAAAAGATAAAAGGATTTGAAGGCAGAGAAAAGAATGTTTATAAGTTGAAATTGGTATTATTAATAATGAATCTCTACACCATTTATACCTGCTTTGTTGAACGCTCTAACTGTTATATACATCTTTTTTTCCGATGGGGAGCATCTGACTTTCGTTCAGTGTGAGGAATGCCATCTCTTTAAGGGCAGCATGTTGTGATAAGAAAATGTCACTGTCTCCTGGTGTGGTCCCCACCTGCCACTCATAGTGGTCCAGACCTGACTCTGTGTCCTGGAACCCATGCCACTTGCAGCCAAGGAACGTTCTATGAATAGAAACATAATTACACATACGCACAAGTGCATTTTGGTGTTGTAATGGTCTCCGGATGATACAAGGGAGTATATATTGCTAGGCATAATGATTTATAACACATATTATAAGGTAATAAACATTGATATTATAAGCAGGAACATGAGCCGACCTGGATGCCTGGTACTGGGAGTCTCGGTCTTGTGTGCCGTCCATGACGCTGCCAGGGACAGGAGGACTTTGATCTAGGATAACACCATCAGATGTTGCGCTGCTGCACAGTCCCGCCATGTTACAAGCTGTCACTGTCACGTAATACCTGACACCCTCAGCGAACATAATGTGATGGAAGACTACATCTGGAAAAAATATTACAAGTTTGTTATATCATAGTTGCATTCAGTATAACATTGTGGGTTCGGAAACAAATGGTAAATCCTAAGCTTTAGTTTCGGAAATTGATGGAATTGGGAGCAGAATTTGGGAAAACGATAACGAGCCATTAACATAGTGTTTGAAACGGAAAGAAAACAAAGCACTCAGTCACGTTGCATTGAAACATTGGATTTACAGTCTTGAAGTACACAAATTGAGGTTGGATTTAGTTTAAGACTCTCAGCAGCTAAAGAAGCTGGCCTCCAAAATTTCATATTCATGTTTCAAATAGGGAATAAAGTAAACAAAATAGCAAGCACTGCTTATAGCGACAAAATATTAACACCTTATCTTCCTTACTTTACTCTGACCCTCGAATGTCACAGTTGATTGACAATTCAGCTGTTAACTGATTACTGATTACTGCAAACCAATGAACATCATTTAACACCACTTGTTTTAATTGTTTTAATACAGTTTCTTTTGAATACAAATACATTAACGTCATTATACTTTAAAAGACGTTCATGTCGGTTTCAACTGTTTGTGTTACTAAACTATCAGTTTTACGTTATGGTCATGCAGGGGTTACAGAAACAGTATGTTGTAACTGGCTGTAAGTTTGTGTAGAGGACGGAGACCTAATTTTCTCGTGACCTATCAGTTTGTACACCTCACCTACCCGATCTAACCCACCTGTGCTTGCACCTGCATCAAATTCCGTTACTGTGTCCTCACATCCAGCGCAGGTCCCAACCTTGACCAAGAAGTGAGAAACGGCAGAATGGGGATCAGAAAACCCCTCCCAATGGGCTCCCATGTCCTCCATCCTGGTAATGTAATCTTCATCCTTCATCTCTGCTGAACTAGCTGATGATCTTCCATCAAACACGTGACCGACAGAAGGGGGCGTTGTATCCACTTCCAGGGCATGTGACGTGATGAATGCGGTGAGGCTCACTTTGTTGTAGGCCTGCAGAGCAGAGAAAAACAAAACATACATCAACACCGCATACACTGATGAATGAAAGGCTTGCATTGTGTGATATACACTTATGCTTTCAGGGGACACGAAGACCAGGTCTTCTTTGATGATTTAAGACCATGCGCTTTGATAACTCATTTGATCTTTTTTTTTTTAAACTCCTAACGCCTATAATATTGACTAAAAGCCAAAGTTTTCGAGAGTTTTATGACAAAATGACATTCACCTTCACAGTAACATACACACTGTGACCATCTTTCATTGTTTGGGAAAGGTCAAGTTCTGTACAAAGTTCCTCTACTCTTCCCAATACCAAGATGTCCTGGTGCCCCGGTCTACTTCCAACATAAACATCAAAATGTTTGACTCCACTCTCTTCGTCCACAAACACACCCTCCCAGCTGAAATGCAACGCAGCACAAAACGTCACTCATTGTAATGATATCATGGAACACTATCGATATTCAAAGTAAAAGTTCAGTACTGATGTGAAAGTTTCGATTATGGCTGGATATCATTGACACAATGGTGTCTTTGATAAACTGAAATAGGTCATCTGACGGAACACATATTTGTGTACAGATTTACATGTTGTATGAGCAATAATCACACTGTATGTTTCTTTTATGTAAAGACTAAAGAAGAAAAACTGTTGTTTTAACAAGTTTATACATCAACGACACGTACCACACTGGGAGGACAGGCGATGTGATGTATCTTGATTCAACTTGTATGTTCTTGTCCGTGTGATAGGGTGGAGTAGAGTCTGTGACAAAACCTGATGAAGATATTGTTGTGTGTTGGTTGACAAAGTCGGTAGCTGTAAACATATAAACCATACTTAGAATCATTCTACAGAAATGAACAGATATACTTATGTCAATTGTAGTATAATTAGGTCTGTTGCAAAAGAAGCACATATACATTTTGTAAATGGGCATAACTGATAAATTTGTAATATAGATCAACTGAAACACTTGTCCTAGACCATGTACCTCTGACAGTAGCATAGACGACGTGTCCGTCCTGTAGTTGAAGACCTGACAGTGTGGTGTGGTGGAGGTGTCCAACATTTGTGAACTCTCTGATGTCTTCCTCTCCTGGCATAGACCCTGTCACATGAACTCGTTTGTAAGTTCAGCAATGCAAACAGTAATATACTTTACATACTAATCTGTTGTACAAAGTCCATGTTCCTGAGCTCCCTCTCAGAACATTTAACATCAGAAAAGAACATCTACACAAATTATGAGGCATAGATCTAAGTATACAATATTGTCCTACCTAATGCAACATGATAGAAGGCGATGCCGCTCGCATGTGAACTCCATCCTTCCTCCTCCACATCAATAAAACCAGACCAGTCAACCCTCACCTCAGATGTGCTGATCTGTGAGAATATTGAAAGTTCATGGATGATTGATCATTATTTCTTCTTATATTAAAACACACACATTCACTTCATAGGAATAACAGAAAATAACAGCTCAGTCTGCAAAAATACTGCTTTGTATGTCACTTTTGTTTTCGGGAAAGATTCTATCAGCATTTGAAGAGAACGTTCAATATATCCAGTCAATAGCTGCAATATGTCCCCAACCGTCTCTTTTTGACTACCACCATTCTTAAGGTTATGTTACTAACCCATAAAAAAATAACTTAACACTTTTGAAAATCACAACACAGCTTTGCTAAATCAAAGGCCACAGTACGATGCCCACTATATCATAAACATTCGTTCACAAAACACTATCCAGTCATTATCACACAAGGGGTTTGCAAAATCGAGGGTGTATCTTGAACCATCGGTTGCGCCTGTTACAAACACATGTAAAAATTAGTCAATTATAACTTGAAACAACCAAGGCAACATATTTTTGTTACCAATGCAAACAAATAAAACGTTTACAAAATACAATAGAATAGGTGATAGGAAAAAGTAAATAATATCTGACATACTTGATATACGTTTTCCTTTAGCCCCTGGATGGTGATCGAGCCTGGAGATGGTGGGGTGAGGTCAACAGTGATACCGTCACTGCACGCATTCACCTCTTCCAAGACAGTTGGCCACTTCTCATACCTCACTTCCATCTCATCAGCATGAATACAGACGTAGAGCCTCTGTCCATGGGAGAGTTCTTCTCTCTGGTCAAAGTGTATGTTGACAAATTCCTTTCCTAGACAACGAACAAAACACGATGAAAGTACGGGATTCAGTGCAGAATTTTCTTTATAAAGATGAGTCATTATGACCATTGTTCAGTGTCCCACCAAATGACCTTGTTGAAGCAAATGGAAAATGGTGGAAAGTAGCAAAATAATTGTGTAATTTTGAACTGAGAAAATAGTTGAATTTAAACGAATATACTCCAGTTATCACCAAGAAACTACATACAAATGATTGTGAGGCCACCGACATATAATCTGTGCTCATCACAACTTCACCTGTTTCGCCACACTTGATGACATCGGCCAAGGCACATGGGTCAGAGACAGTCATTACACTCTGCCGCTTGAAGTGAGATGTAGGATCCAGCCTGTTACCAGCTACCACCGCCCACTTGTACTTCCTGTGACGTAGACTTGGCCACACAGCTGACAGGATGTTTTTGTAGGGAGTATAGTCGACATCCAGCATGGGCCAGAGGGCATTTTGTTCTAAGATGATGTCGTTCCCAATGCCTTCTGCAATCTTTGATCCTGCCAGGGAATGAATAGCATGCAGGTAAGCAAGGAAGTGTCTAGTAAGACGAAAAAGTGAAATAGATCAATCCTTATTGACATTTGCTTCTAGTAATGTGAGTGAGTGATTTAATACTTAACGTCACATCGGCAGTGTTTCAGCCATATCGCGACGAGAACAAACTTGACGTTGATAATGAACATGTGTATATTACAAAACCTGTCGTCAAAGGATAGTAAATGAACAAGTCTATCTAAGTTAAAATTAAAACTAGAATGTAAAGTTAAAACTAATAGCAGTATAT
Source organism: Haliotis rubra (assembly GCF_003918875.1). NCBI lineage: Eukaryota > Metazoa > Mollusca > Gastropoda > Lepetellida > Haliotidae > Haliotis > Haliotis rubra. The sequence goes on along the minus strand of NW_025766558.1, from coordinate 3,461,025 downwards.
GGACAAAACATAACATAAAAACAAGCTATAGATCGCTAACAAATGAAGGTTGATCACCACAATAGGGACAATGGGGACTTAAAGTACCTTTGCTACCTGCATGGACACTAGCTGAATTTACATCATCCTTTCAGGTGTTGGCGATTATGGAAAAAAACACTCAGTGAATATTATAATGTCATTTCAAATATCTAATGAGTGTTTTGGGGGAACATGACACGTGGTAAAGGCTTCAGCTGCAGATTGAGGTTTTGAATGTTCTCCTCATGCCTAGTCACTCCTTCCGCAAATAACACGTGCGTGGAAGAGGTTTTTTGGGCAGCAGAAATTATGAGATAGCAGCCATCAAATCTTGGGGGAAACTTGTACAGAGTATCAAAGATGATTTATTGGGAACAAATGCTTTTGTTCACTAATATATCAAGTCAACATAACGTTTTATAATATTACCAAACGCAGCCTACTGAGGCATATGTACTTTTCATATGAATATTATACTGTTATTTCAAAAAGCTAACCAGTGGCGTCAATGACAAGTGAAGGCTTCACCAGAGGTGGATCAAAGGCAGAGCAGTTTCTGACATCAGCAGACACTGCGGTAGTGAGCCCTACTTTGTTGTACCCTCTGATGGCTAGCCGGCGGCACTTGCTGAAGTCTAGCGGTCTGGAGAAGCTGATCTTGAATATAACCTGACCAGTTGATAAACCAAAAAATGCATGTGATTATCAAGAATCGTGTCATGTTGAAATCAAAACGGTGTTTTATACATGCGATCGTTAGTTTTTTCGTATTGCATTTCGTCTTCCTTAAGTTACCTGATTTCCTTGATGAGTCAGATTGGCCACAGGTGCCCACTCGGTGAGGAGTCCAGGATCGACCAAACTCCACTCATACCTTTCCATCACAGCATACGACTCAGACGTAGCAGGTATGTCGCGATCGCGGAAACGATCCATTGCAACCTCCAGCTATGCAAAGAATACAGGAAAGTGCAACTTGTATTTTTTGTTCCATCATACAATAACCCATGAAAAGTAGAACATTTGCAGGTGATTCCTTTATGATTGATGATCAGTTTGTTGAAACACTGTAATATGGACATGATGGACTTTTGAATTAATGCGACTGTAAGTAATGATGTCTCAATGTTAGACCTTAGGCCAGTATGTCAACACTGTATGGAGTATATGGAAGAGCTATCATCTTTCCGTAAGATCCATGTATATTTCCCATAGCTGAAACTATAGTTCTGGACATTCCCTCATAACATAACTGGCTACCATTGTGCTCACTTGTGACGAGATCTCTGTCTCGGAGTATGTAATGTTGATGCCCCCAGCTACAGGGGGGATGGGGAACTACAGTCACACCATTGCTGTGCACGGGCCTGGTGCAGACTCTCACGACACAGAACATGACGGCAGCCCTGTAAGTGTGTCCAGGGTCAAGAGAAAGTCCACTTAACGCTGCATTGTCAGCGACTCCTAGACTTGTGTACCCATCTACAGTGTGCCACAGATCATCTGTTGATAAATTGTGAGTATCTTAGGCTTTAAGGTCATGTGTAAAATTGTAAGAAATGTCCAAGATATGTATGGAATCTTTTCCGTACAAACCAAATTCATATCGAAATCATATTTTGAGTTTGGCAGTAAAATCCTGTGAAAGAACATTTTGATGAAAATTCTAAGAGAATTCTCAAAGAAATTTCAGTCGAGGCCTTTTGGCAAATACCTGGTCAACCATTACATAAATACCATCTTCCATGGTTTATTGAAAAGAAAGTAAGTGGTTTTAAAAGTTCTAAAAATCTTCCAGAGTGTCAACAAGGACATTACAGCCAACCTAAAGGGTGCTGAAGCCTGCACCGATGGTGTCATCACTGATTACATGGAGTGGGTGAAACATCTGAAGAGGATTTGTGCCTTCCTCGAAGAACTCACTGCTGCCAATTTGTTTATGTGTGTTTCCGTATCATTAATATCATATATTAAGAATAAAACGTGTATATTACGACCCTTTGACGAGCATTATACATATTTTTATTCCTAATATATACTGAGTCAAAAAAGAAACTTCACAGTCTTTCTTCAGGGCACTATAAAAGAACAAGAGATGGTAAGATGGTTAAATTGTTATTATTTCATTGCTGAGATCTGTGTGATGTATTCGATACACTGACAGTGGCATAATCAGTTCCATTAGGCTACACCGCCGTTCCAAAACATGGGTATACAAAATGTCAAGAATAAAAATGCAAGATTTCTCAGTTCAATATCGTGTATGACCGCCCCGCGCATTCACCACTGCCAAACACCGTCTCCTCATCGACTGCCTGATGCTTGTGAACACGTGGTTGGGGATTCTGCGCCATTGCTCTTGCAAGGCAGCGCCAAGTTCCTGCAAATTCTGAGGTTGGTTCCTAAGACCACGAAGCCTTCTCCCAAGTGCATCCCAAACGTGTTCTTTTGGATTAAGGTCAGGGGACCTCGATGGCCAGTCATGACGTTGATTCCAGCGTTTTGAAGGAAATTTCGTGTCAACATCGCGGAATGCGGCCGAGCATTATCATGCTGGAACTGTAGACCTCGGCCATGAGCCGCCATGAAAGGAACGAGTTCAGGGGGTGAGCACCTGGTCGCGGTAAGCAGCAGCTGTGAGGTTTCTACGGATGACCAGAAGTCGGGAACGGTTGTTCCCACAAAAAAGCACCCCACACCATTCAACTTTCGCCCCCTACATAACATTGGGCATACCGTTCACGACGTCGTCTCCAGACTCTATGCCTGCCGTCCGCGAATCTGAGGGTAAACCTGGATTCATCGCTAAAGATGACTCGATTCCAGTCTCTCTGGGTCCATCGGAGGTGACGTTGGGCCCACAGCAGACGTTGACGTTGATGAAACGGCGTCAATATTGGCCCACGATATGGACGTCGAGAATGGAGATTGGCAGCCCGCAACCGATTTCGAATGGTCTGTGAGGACAGTCGACCTTCCAAACATCTCAGCCCTGGTTCGTGTAGCCGGCAGAAATCTGTCACGTAGGTGACGTAGGACGATTTGACGGTCTTCTGCTCGTGACGTCACACGTGGACGACCCGACCTTGGGCGATCAGAAGTGGTGCCAGTTTGTTGTAGACGACCTCGCAAGTCATACACAGTACGACGGCTGCATCCCATTGCTCTTGCGACGTCAATAACTGATCTTCCCGCTTGCAACATGTCAACGGCACGTTCACGTTGCACATTTGACAATCGTGGCATTTCAAGTACCGTTAGAACTGTGGTTTAAAAGTGTTTTTTCAATTCTTGAGGCCAATGCAAACACGTGCATATGAAGAAAACTTCGATGCGAAGATCACGTGATCGATTGCACGTGCAAAACCTGATTTGGCACTAACGTCATTTGCACGACGAATGGAAGGGTTTGAATGAGTTTTGCTAACGTTTTTCTAGAGTCGAAAGATAGGGATCCCATTTCGGATACATAGATGTATCATCAGAGAAAAATTATTCATTATTTTTCAAATTTCACTTTGTGAAGTTTCTTTTTTGACTCAGTATATTTTGCACTAACGTCATTTGCACGACGAATGAGTTTTGCTAACGTTTTTCTAGAGTCGAAAGATAGGGATCCCATTTCGGATACATAGATGTATCATCAGAGAAAAATTATTCATTATTTTTCAAATTATATTTTGTGAAGTTTCTTTTTTGACTCAGTATATTTGGCACTAACGTCATTTGCACGACGAATGAGTTTTGCTAACGTTTTTCTAGAGTAGAAAGATAGGGATCCCATTTCGGATACATAGATGTATCATCAGAGAAAAATTATTCATTATTTTCAAATTACATTTTGTGAAGTTTCTTTTTTGACTCAGTATATTTGGCACTAACGTCATTTGCACGACGAATGGAAGGGTTTGAATGAGTTTTGCTAACGTTTTTCTAGAGTCGAAAGATAGGGATCCCATTTCGGATACATAGATGTATCATCAGAGAAAAATTATTCATTATTTTTCAAATTACATTTTGTTAAGTTTCTTTTTTGACTCAGTATGGATAAACTCAAGGTTTATATTCTCTTATCATATGCTGTCAGTCTTAAAATTACACTAAAAAAGAGGCAAAACGTACGGGAATTTATATGAAGAGAATCCAGCATTCGCGTGATAATTCTTAGCGGTACACCAAGATGAAGGTCGTTCATGACGGCGGCATATGGTTGTGACCAAACTCGCGACGACGTCATCATTGAAATGTTAAACGTTTTAGTATTCGCATGGTGTATATGGAGGTTTGTGAAAGTAGTTCGTGTATTGACCTATTTTGCATATATATCATATGTGGATACGAAGTTTATCAGATTACATGACCTTGCAATTTATCCATGTCTTTCAAAATAGTTAGACATTAGGTTTAAATTCAAAAACGAATTCCCCAAATCAAAGATTCTGTTAGCGCAAGAGTTTATCCCCTATTAGATGGTGCATATGGATGAGGTAAATTATCAAAAGTAAAAGTTAAAACAACAAAAATGCATTGTGGGCTGTAAAAAAGGTAATGATAAGATTATATACCTGACCCATGGAATTTTCTTTCAATAGATATCTGGACATCAGTGTAAGAAATGTTGAAACCAGTCACTTCCCAGTAGGCTACATACATGGATGTGGACGCTTGGTAGATCGGATCAGGAACACACTAATGCCAGAGTGTATGATACAATATCAAAAAGTGAGCTAGTGAGTGAGTCATTGTTTATCGTCACATCGGCAATATTTCAGCCATATCGTGACGAGCACAATTTATCATTATATCATATATCAGTAAAAAAAAAAATAGAAGCCTGTTGACGAAGAACAGTAAAACTACTAGTATATCACAGATATCCATTTAAAACTAGTTATGAAATCTAAAACATTTAAATTAGAAATGACAAGACAATGTAAACACTGGCTATAGATAGCCAACAACTGAAGGTAGATCACCATACTAGGGACCATGGGGACTTACATTACATTTGCTTCCTACATGGACCCTAGCTGGATTTACGCCATCCCTTCAGATGTTAGCAACTTTGACAAATCTAGCCATACATTTAAAAACACACATTTTCTACGATTAAAAATAATGGAGAGTTTCAGTTTACTTTGAATGTTTGTGGACCTACGTATTTCAGAGGACAATAATTTTACAGTACTTTAACCCCCTTTGAGGATACAGCCACTCACAATGTAAGTTACCAATTTAAACTTCCAATTATCACATATTTATCTATTTACAAATCATGTAACAAATCTATTTCTTTCAAAAATACAATAACTAAATGAGAATTGATATTGTTAAAAAGATCTTTCATAGTTCGTGATTTGAAACCTCAAAAAGTGAACATGCAGAAGAAATAGCCTGAATGGATATTTGCAATAATATGTAATCGTTGTAATCCGACAACTTCATATTGTGTAATTTATTTACGCTATGTACAATGAATGAATCGTCAGTGTGTTCTCGTGACACACTTTCAGAGGAGAAAGTTGGGTATACTTACAGGTGCATCTCGAGTGCTGGTCTTGCTTGTTGTCTCATTATGAAGTCCTGCAATGAAAATAGCATTACTCACTAATTAAAGCATTTACGCTGCTTTACAAAATAGTCTGGTCAAAATTATGTTCAGATAAACAGACTTTTATACACTCTTCCACCCTACCATTTGAACATCTGTCTCCATCTCTCACTGTGACACGACCACCTACATCTTCATTGTATCTGATGATCCTGACCCCATCCGATGACTGACTGACTTCTCCAGCAGGTGTCCATGCCTTTACTGTCACATAGTAAACCTAGAAGTTGAGAAGAAGAACTTTATTCGCATTCTAGGCATCGTGGGCAAAAGTACAAAAATGTATATACAGTCGATAGCCCGTTGTGTCGAACTCTGATAACTCGATATCTCGGTTGTCTCGATATAACATCTCGGTCCCGGCAAAATCCCTCATAATTCATCATTATTCAAGCTCTTTTAACTCCATATGGATGTCTGGATATTTCGGATATCTCGATATAATTTCATGGTCCCAACAAACAAAATTACCCTTTTAACTCGATATTCGAAAGAAACTCGATATTTGATATGTGATATGTGATGATATGCCCTGGTCGGATGTCTCGAAGCTCGGATAACTCGATTATGTTTCTTGGTCCCATGAATATCGAGAATAGTTCAGTGTGCATGGATATCGAAGTGATTATTTACATATAATACACACTTTATTGGTAGATTTCATTTAAAAAAGATTGCTAGATTTTTTAGCATTCTAAATTTGGCGAAGACATTACCAAATTAAACTGTGCATGTGTTGGATAAGTATAAAAACAACTTGGTAACAACAGTTTTCTGCTTTCATCATAGGATCGACAAACTAATAAAAAGTGAAATTCATCTTAGATGACGTTATATTGCATTTTGTACACTTCATTAATTCAGTATTTACATTTTCATCATATCGATATTGCTGTACATTAAGTTTAAAGCTCATGCATATGAATTTACACAGAATACGTAGTAGGTGTCTATTCGGAGTAAGCTAAAAATGTACAGCTCTGGTTCAAGAAATGGTGGTGAACTTAATTTACTTTGCCATATTTGATACTGAATATCTTTACATCTCTGTTTAGAACATTGCATAAAACATTTTAATTCTCCGCAATCTTGGGAGATCTATGAAAAACAGTCTCCATTAACGAGGTACTAACATGTGACACCCAACTGACACCACCATTGTCGTCATATGACTAAAGCATTAAATAACATGCCTTTGGATGGCGATTAGTTTCCATGCTTAATAGCCTTGTCCAATATTTAATACATCTGTAAAACTAGTTAATACAGCTTTAATATCCCAACTTCACCAAGTATAGCGGTACTAGATGCAAATTTACTGACACCAATATATTCCTTAAGGAAATTGCTATGTACCTTTTCAATATTATCTCTTACAATATAGCCCCATATTTCAGAACCATATAAACATATTGGTGTTATTTTGGTATCAAATATTTGTGTAATTTTATTCAGTGGGATTAAAAGATACTTCTTAATAAGCTGACAAATGAGAAAGCAGGCCTTTTTAGCTTGAAGGACTGACGTTTTACATGTCTTTGACCACACAAGTCTTCATGAGAAGATTATAACTAAATATTTATAATATGATACAACATTAACCTTTTCCCCAACATACGTCCATTTCTCACTGTATTTGACATAGTCTCCATTTCTAAACGCGACAATACATGATTTATCAAAGTTTACTTGTAAAACCCATTTATCACAATATGTTCTTAAAAAATCAAGTTTCTTTTGCAAACCAATAACGGTGTCATCTAATAATGTTACATCATCAGCAAACAGAAGTCATAGGATATCATCAGTTCCATCTCTCACACATATCCCTCTTAATCCGAAGGTCTTAAATTCTTCCATTAACTCATTAATAAAAAAGATAAAGAGGACAGTGCTAAGAATACAACCCTGGCAAACTCCAGATAAGGTTGTAAATACTCCAGTTTTGACAAGCTGCAAGCATGGTTGCTCAAGACTAATTCTAACCCAGATCTTCACGGGTTGCGGATGAAAGAAAATGCAGATAAAACGACAAATACCTGATTTTGCAACTAAAAGTTATCCAATATTATCTATTAAAAACTGGATCGGGTCATCAGTTATATCTGATATCCAAAAACAGGTTTGATAATGTTCACTTACAGTGTTTACATTAAGTATCAAGTTGTTAAACTTGTGTGACATGGATTCTTCAACATCTGCATAGGCGCGGACGTTTTGCATTCCTGGAGTTGTCCCAATACAGACGCTGTACTTGACCCCAGACCGGCCATCGTCAAACCCAAACCATTTTGTTTCAAGCGTGGTGGTGGATAACTGGAGATCGGAATCCACGAAGTCCTGAAAAGAAACAAGATACCAAAAACATTTAAAGCAACTAATGATTGTCTTGATGTGTTTTTCCAAATGAAATATTTCATGTATTTTCTTATAACCTATGCCGTAGTTAATACAGATATTTAACCTATATGACTCAGGTTGATTTACCGTGATGTCAAAAAGTTCTTGTTCTTTCTGTGGACAGACATCAAAAACCACTCCTCGAGACGGTAGTCTGACATCATGGACATAAGGGTCCGACACACCAATTGTCCACAGTCCAACAATGTTGATCACTTTCACCGATACATAGTAGGTTTGTGCGGGATGGAGATCCCAGTGAAGGTCGCCGGTGGCGACAGCTGTACACGATGGCGATCTAGTGACAGTACACCCTCCGCCAGACAGGAGAGGGAGAAAGGGGAGGATCTCGGAGCCACCCGGGGAGGAACCTGAAGACATCATATATTACAACAATTGTTGAAACACTTTTCTAAGGAGGAACACTTGTTATGAATAAATAACTTGTTTATTGCAATGTGTAGATGCTAACCCTATTATCAAGCAAATTATTACAACATAGAAGTTGTCTATCCATAAAAGGTGTTCCTCTTCATCATACCAGCTTTTAAATTTCACTTAAATCAGATTTTTTTCTGAGTTTAGTTAAAATCCTGTATTTTAAAATTAAATGTCAACTGAAAAATCCCAGTGTTTACAGATTGTACTATTTGTGTCTACATACATTATAATGGAAGAAGACACTTGACACCTGAACTCATCAGATGATGATTCACGATTTGCACATGAACCATTCTTTCTACAAATGCATGTTTGAATCCTTTTGTGGCCTAAAACTGTTTTGATAAGTAGAAAAAATATAGTATAATTTCTGATAGCTCCGTTCAACAGATACACACCAACAGTAAATTCGTATGTCAGATGGTCTTGTTTGATATCTGTGAATGAACCAGCTGTCCAGGTGGCGACAAGATGGTTGTCGTGTAAGCCAACAGTGATTGGTGGTGTGAACACTGGCGCCTGAGTGTACACTGTGATAGGGCCCAAGACCTGCACAATGAAGAGAGTGTAGGTTGGGAGCTGCCTTGTTTGAAAAACAGCATGACATGAATTTTAGTCTGTCAGAACTTCAAAAGTTTATTTCCTAACTATATGAAAACCATTGTTATGGTTTTACGTTTTCTGTAAGCAAACGTTGATGTATATCAGACTTACACATGATCATGTGTATCTATTTGAGGTTGTCATTACCAGGGATATTTTCTTATCTATTTAGAATGCATCACTTTGTAGAAATCTCACGTGTAAGCGCGTGTGTGACGTACCTCAGTGACATGTAATGCAGCTTTATTTATAGACTTTACTGCTACATAGACCTGCTGCCCTTCACTGAGATGCGGGTGGTATCCTTCATAGTGAGGATGATGGTGCGTGGATGTGTAGGGAAGGATGTCTGGAGCTGCTTCACGAGATGCATCAGACATAAGTCCCAGCTGATAGTCATAGATACCACTCTCAGCGTCACTGCTAGTCCAGTTGACATAGAGCTGGAGCGGAAATCATGCAGAGTAATAGGAACGCCGATTATATATGAATTGAATATTGAAACTATACTCAGCAGCAAAAATAACGTCAGTGCGAATTCATAATTAGATAAGCACTGTAATCAAATCATTACAGAAATGGACATAATAAGCGGATCAACAACATTTTTGTGTACAACATCTTGATACATCAATGAATAACTCAACTTCAAGACATTACGTGAACGTTCGCAGTTCATTCAGACTCTTGACTTCAGTATCTAGTGTGACCACCACGAGCGGCAATGACTGCAACACAGCGTCTATGCATGGAGTGCACCAATCGATTGATAAAGGTCATTGGCACCTGGAACCACACTCTGAGAAAGGTCTGGCGCAATAGATCGGCTGTGGTATGGCATTATTCAGTCTCCTCTGAATTTCATCCCAAAGATGTGCAATTGGGTTTAAATCAGGACTAAGGGCTGGTCACTGCATAATGTTGACACCGTTCAGCTGTCGGAAGTCCCGTGTAGCTCATGCAGTATGGGCCCGGGCGTTATCAGGCTGGAAACATTTTTTTTCCGGTGACGTGCGAAATGTGGTATGACGTGGGGTCTGAGAGCTTGGTCGATGTAGCGCACCACTGTGATGCCGCTTTCTCTCCCTAGACTAAGGTTCTGGAACACCACAGGACCCACTTTCTGGTACGGGCCTATTCCGACCCATATCATGATGCTTGCACCTCCCCATGAGTCTCTTTCCATAACACATTGGTCTGAGTAACGCTGGCCACGTCGTCGCCATATTCTTGTTCTGATATCTGCAGTTGATACGCAGTACCGACTCTCATCTGTGAAGGGAACAGTTCTCCTTTGCCTGTATCGCCAGTTTTAGTGTTGTAGGGAAAACTGTAGTCGATGGCGAGGGGTGAGGATAGGTCCACGGTAAGGTATACGGCAATGGAGGTTCCCGCTGTTAAGACGTCGGCGTACTGTATCAGTACTGATTGGTCTTCAGTGTGTTCCCACTGTCTGGCGTGCTGTTTCGGATGCCTGCATGAAGGGATTCTGTACCTGCTGTTGCACATCATGGCCAGTACGGGGGCGATCATTTCTGGTGTTGGTGGCCCCGAAACGTTGCTGCAGCCTATAGATGGTCCAAACGTTGACCTGGAAGTGATTGGCAACGGCTTGTGCAGTGTGGCCAGCTTCAAGCTTTCCTAGCGCCTGGTTCCTCTGAGCTGTCGTGAGTCGCGGTATCTTGCTGACGTTGTAATGTGAATGTTGCAACCAGGTTTGGGGGTGCATTTTATAGGGCTGGTCCTTGCAGCATGAGTTGCATGAAAAACATGGAGAACACCGTACCATCTCCGAGGACAGGTTGCGTTTTTAAGACCATTTCCTTGGTTCAATTCTGTGTTTGGGAAGGAATGTCTTTGCTCAGGTAAAGTTGGAGATGTTGTAAAAGCTATACAATCAAAACATTACATGAGTTTACAGTTATCCGTTTCTGCGAAGGAAAATTCCAAACTGACGTTTCTTTTGCTGCTTAGTATATTTGATTGTACGGTGAAAGTGTCATTGTGGATTAGAACTCACGTGATGTTTCTGTGACATATAAAACTGATTGACGGAGCTGAGCAGGAAGGCTTGATGTTGACTGCAGGACGACGCTTTGTGGGTAACAGTTGAACCATTCAGATGTGTATGAAGGGGAAGTAGAGATAAGCTGTGATTGCTTGTCACTGCTGCCCGCATTCTGCAACCAATGATTTCTAGATTGAGATGGTGCAATCTAACGTTCAATTTAAACTACCTAAATGTCAATAAAAAGTATAAATATGTTCAAACGTTTCCAAACATATATTGTTTACATATTTCCTTGTAAATAGTTTTAAGGCTGAAGTTTCTGATAATATATACCTGCAACCACTATCAGGGTTTGCAATCCGGATCCTCCTCCTGTCTGCAGTGACGAGCCACACTTCCTCGCCATTCCTCACCAGACCTTCTGTAGTGCGGGAGTTGAGGACAACAATCTGGGCAAGAGACGGTGGTGTCTGATCCACGGTTACTCCATCAGAACAAACTGGAAGAGATGGCTCCAGAGCTCGGTTGAAGGCGACTACTGTGATATAGAACTTGCCTTCAGAAGGGGCTGTCCACGAAGCGTGGGTTGAGGACGTCTCGGTCACCTGTGTGTGATGAGTGAACAGTCAGGTTTTACACAATACTCAGCAACCTGTTGACAGAGACTAACTATTCCATGGAAACAATATTGTTGCATTGTGAAATATATTTCTATTAAGAAAGTGCTCCAACGTTGTATGTTTCTTACGAGACAAACAGTTTCTTTCATACTTACATTGGGTGATGACAAATCAAGGCCGAAATCCCTTATCTCTAGACAATGATCAGCATATCCGTACTGGTAAAACTTGACTCCGCTTTCTCTGTCAAAGAATCCCTCCCAGTGGGCATGGAGCAGCTTACTGTCTTGGTAGTCAATTTCGGAGTGGCCCCTTTGACCGTCGTGAACAGAACCAGTGTGCGGTGGACTGGAGTCAATGGTCACCTAATCAAATATTACAGATGAATAGCATGACACAACGTAGCTAAACAGGTGCTAAATACGTGCCATTGCATGTTAACAAACATGTTTTACAAACCTTAAAATCTAGAGTTGTTGTGAGTTTGGCATGATTCATCACGGTAACTTCAAGATAGTAATCCGAGTCATGAACCCCTTTGTCCTTGTCATGGAAGATCCCTCCGTGTGACAGATTGGCTGATACAATCCTGGGCTTGATCTGGAAATGTCGATGGTAACATCCAACTCCAGGGGTGCAGTAACATTTAGGGCCTCTGGATGCAGTCTGGTATTTACTTTCACAGTCCACCATGTCCTGAAGACCATTTAATGGGGTTTGTATTAAGGAATTGTTGATATTTCATAGTAATCATATCAACCTAATATTGTGAAAATCGAAAGGATTTACCTGTGCCTCACCCTGAGCGGAAATGTGCTCCACACCATGGACGAGATCCCCGCCTGTGTAATTATCAAATAGTCGCCAGGTAACTGTCTCCAAACCACTGTGATCATCATAACTCACCCACTCGATGCTGAAAGTTAAACAGGTGATTATATAGTTCGTTTAACGGTGCTATAATCATCAGTGGTTATCGGAAGTAAGATATATTCACAACACAGAGAAGATATGTCACAATTTCTTGGTACGATCAACACGTCCTGGTAATGGTACTACCACTTGAATAATACAGCTTCAATAAGCAACTTAATGTTCCTTTCAGATATACCTGCTGGGTACATGTTCAAAGTTAACCATTGCAAAGGGCTCTAGTGGCATATGGCGTTCGGCAAAGATCCGTAACTAGTCCGATTTTGTTCTCTCTGAATACATCTCCTAATGGAGACATCGCCAGGAACCACGGATTAGGATATTATCTATATGCAGAGGATACTCAGTTGAATCTGGCTTTTAGGCCTAACCGTGGATATTTAATTTAATATTCCTTGCAATTACCAATTTGGTCAACAATTTCCTCAATTAAATGAAAAATAAGCTGAGTTTTCATTTCAGACTTTCACTCCCTCCTGTTGTTATTGGAGATAGAGATATTTACCCGACGTATGAAGCAAAAACATTATGAGTTATGTTAGACGAGATTGTGGGCCTCAAGTCACAGGTCTTTCTTGTCATATTAGAAATATCCCCATGATATACCACCTCAACAACAAGAAGACAGTAATTGCACCAGCACGCGCAATCTTCCATCTAGAGTACTCCAATTCTTTGCTATTGAAAAGCTTCAAAGGGTTCAGAATGCACCTGCCGGTTTTGACAATCGCACAAAGAAGTATACCAACACCTGTGCTCAGGGAACTTCACTGGCTGTCCATCAATTTTAGAATTCATTTTATGATCCCAACACTGATCTTCTAGGCAAAGCATGAACTGGCACCATCATATATTTGTGATCTTATTAAAGATCATCGTGCACCTCGATTTGTACGACACAGCAGCAAACAATTCTTGTCTGTGCCGAAATCACTCACCACCTCCTATGGAACATTCTCAAAACCTGGTCAAGTCCTTTGGAACTCCTTCCAAACAACGTCATAAACATCCAGAAACTATCAGACTGCGAGTCACATCTTCAGATTGGCATCCAACTGAATACCTTATATCAGTGTCTTTTTACCCTGAAGTGCCTTTGGGCAGACTTTGGTGGACTGGAAACTTTCGCCGTACACCTAATAATTATATTAATACATACGGCAGTAACCTGATACCTTAGCCTCGTTGTGTATAAGTGCATACCCATGTATCCCACTGTTGACTCTCAACATTACTTACACCATTTGATTAAATTCATCTACGTTGTGTACACTGACATTGAGCCTGTCCCCCCGAGTCAGCCACAGGTTCTCAATGATAGGGGGCGATGTGTCAATGTGGACGGTCACTGTCTCCTCCAGATACTCCTCCCGGATGTCATAAGCCCTGATCCAGTAGTGGAGAGTATCCCCGTCAACCAGAGGGGGCGAGATTGTGTGGGACTGGTTCAAGTAGAGGCTGCTGAAGTTGGAGTCACCTGGAACTGTTCCTATTGACGTTCCCCCCTCGTGGTCCACTTCGTAAGCATATTTTACGGCAACAATTCCTGAGACGGGAAAAAGTTAACATTAACTGTTTTGCTCCTTCCTGTTCAGTCAACATTTGTGATTCACACATTTGTGAATTGTCCATTCCATTCCTGTTTCACAAGACGTTTCCAATATGACAGACCGCCTCCGTGGTGTACTGGTTAGAGGGTCCGCCCAGAAGCGGAAGGTCGCAGGTTCGATTCCCGACCGCGTCATACCAAAAGACGTTAAAATATGGTGCTTGTTGGTCCCTGCCTGGCGCTCGGCATTAATGGGTACATCATGGACTGGTCAGCTCGGAGTCAGTATAATGTGTCTGAGTGGGGTATTCATGCTTCACTGCGGCATGGTATCTCAGTGGGCTAGCACTATAATCCCAGCTTAAGTCTGGGCTATTACAAGCAGCCGCACATACACATACACACGCATGCACGTCTTCATATGAGCGAAATATTCTCAAGCACGACGTTAAACCCAATTTCACCTCACCTCACCTCAGATATGACAACTATACGACAGAAATTGTAAGCAAGGGCAACGTTTGACAGTTGAAGGCATACATTATTAACTGATGTCTATATCTACCTACTGTGTACTTTTGTAAGTTCTCTCAAACATATGACAGTGCCGCACGAGAGACGTAAATGTAAACAAAATTCGATCTCAAAATTCCCACCTTGTACATTTGGTATCTGATCCACCCCACGGCTATACCCTTGGTCATCATACTCCTCGTCAATATTAGGAACTGGCAATACCCTCTCCAACCATTTGTTTCTGTGGTGTAGCGTGTTGATGTAGCGATGGTTCCAGTCGATGGTGACCGAGTCCGATGTCCACTGCCACTGCCATGAAGATATCTCTGCAGCTGACATCGCACGTAACACGGTGTTTGGTGTCGTCTCTACTTGGGATTCTCCATCATGGATCATGATTCTTCTGGCACTTTTAAAGTTTCCAGCTTTGTCAATCGCAGTAATTTCTACTGAGAATATCCCCTTTTCTTGACGTGTAGTCTTCCTGTGTTCTAAAATTAAACGTATGCTTTTTTAGAATGTAAATATTGTTATTATCTAACAGAAGCGACAAAACCCTTTAGAAATACATGAGAAATCTCCTAAAAGCAGAGTCGTTTGTACAATTCTGACTATATCACGAGCATGTATTTGTTTCAGCAGTATTTGTAAACAATCGAGTCTGGACTAAAACATGTAACTAGGCTGATCATTAGCATACGCATGTTACTCAGAATTTGATTAAGACTTTAAATATCAAATAAACTAAATATAACATGTTTACCATGCATCTTACCTGAGAGGCATTAAACGTTTGCATTTGGTCCACATTTTTCATGCGAAGTCCATCATCACTGGTAATAAACTCCATTTCAAATACCTGGAATTCAAACCTTCGTATGCCAGATGTGTCGTCTCTCCATCCATGCCACTGAAGATTAAATGATGGCTGTAAAAAAATCAAGAAAACACATATTAGTACAGTTCAGCTAAAACGAATAATATAAATTATGACAAATGTCTAGTACACATACCCCAGATTCTAAGTAAAAGGCACTACATCTATTGTTTCTTACGACCATATTTTCGGAGATATTTGTAACATTTGAAGTCTTTTTGGAAGTGTTTTATTAGCAAATAGTGTATGTGTTGAAATCAGACTTAAACATGTAAACATTTAACATACATTGATATCTAAAAACTTGGGGATATGAAATAAAATGGATGTCTCACCTATGCAAACTTTTTTCTCACCTGCTTACTTGTCTTGCCAACAATGAGCATATCTGCAGAACAGCCCCAAGTTGCATTGCAGTGATATGGGTTCACATAGTCGATACCTATTCTCAATGTTGCTGTCCCCGACTGACCAGCATAGTAGTGTGTCTGCACATTGTTGTTTTCCATGTCCTTGACCCTTACAAACCCACCGTTTGAGGTGACGAACTGAAACTGCACTCTGTAACAAATCATGTCACGACCGATGAAAACTATGATGTAAGAATCTAGGGGTGTAAGAAATATATAAGCACTTAAGAGTCAAAGCACGAAACATCGTTAACACCACATTTCTCATCATTGGGGGGAAATGATTATTTTATGTATTTAATCAAATCAAGTGAGTTACTGTGACATTCTAAAACGATACATTTGTAACAGGCAAGTTTGTCTTACACATCCCCTGTTGTTAGCTCTGATGAAGTCAAGTCATTCGTCACACTGACATCGCCATTGCATTTGAAGAGACCTCTATGCGGGACAAGCTCAGAAACATTCTCACAGTTAATGGACGTGGAAAAATTAGTCATCTCAGTTATATCTGTAATCAGAAAAGCAAAGTGTTAGTTAGCACCCATATAGTTTTAAGGGCAGTGATATAACATCGGAAAAGAACATTCGACAAAATATTATCTATTGATCCACCACTTCCATTGATCATTCAAATAATGTTTCACTGCATGTATCATCTGCACCCAAAAGAATCTATTTTGACGGATAATCTAGATTGTTTGTTTTTTCTCCGGCGATGGTCTATAATTATATTATTCTCGAAGAAGACATGGTGTTAAATGGCTCACATAGTGGCAAATATAAAATATATAAAATTTTTAATTTTTAAGTAAAATTGAGATTTTATACTTATCCTGACTCATGCTATTTTGCTTATCTCCTTCTATGCAAATGGTAGTGGAAAACTTGAATCCCTTGCAGTTCCCCGAAGAGGACGTAAAGGTTCTCTCACCCACGAGTTGGCTCCCTTTTCCCGCGCAAACAGTCATGTGACCTGCCATGCTTGTCACTCTCTCCTGAATATGCCCATGCACCTGGGGTTTGCCGGGAAACCCGAAGTGTCTTCTGCAGGGTGGTTGGGAGGGCTTGATCTCATGAGTCAATTTTACATTAAAAAAATGATATATTTTTCCTTACCCTGACTCATGCTATTTTGCTTATAGAATCCGACGGATTGGTTGTGGGTCAAGCCACTTCGTGGATTCATCAGCTGTCCTTAGTTACGTCTTGTATCTCCCTTGTATCTCTGGTAACTTCCGCTGTCAACTCAGGGGGACCACATCTTGTCATACTTCTCTAAGACAAGTGAATCTTTTAGATCATACTTCTCTAAGACAAGTGAATCTTTTAGATTCATGTAGATTTTAGATATACTAGTATCTTCTTCTTACTAGTTATCTATAAACAACCCATAGATTATGATAAGATCGTTATCATAAATTAGTTGCGACCCCTTCGTGTACAGGTAAGATCGCTACCCGTACAGTCTTAATCACTCATGCTAGTCTGGCCTAGACGGTGCGCATGGATTCTCAACCAAAACTCTCCAGAGTGAAGGCTATCAACAAGTCAGCGTAATAAAGGGTGAGATTTCCAACTCAGCGCCTTTGTGGAACCGTTAGTTTGTAGTGCTTCAACAAGTGGCCCAAACTGGTGAATGCCGGAAACAGAGGTGATGTCTCTGAGATAGAGGTTGGCACACCGTGTCCGACTTCCAAAAGCAGCCCTCTATTATAGATGATATCTAGCAGCTTCCGTGCAGAGCGAGTGTGGATGCCAGTGCCCTGACTTCATGTGGGTTGGAAGCTCTTGGGGGGTTCTAGTCCTGCTGCTTTGTCGGCTCACATCCAAAATGGTATTGTCGTCTTTGAGACTTCTACTGTCGTCTCTGCTGACAAAGGGGATGAATAGACGCATGAATTTTCTTCTCCTTGTTTAAGTCTTTGAAGATATATCTTCAGGGCTCTGACAGGACACAAGGATAAGTCCTGGGTGTCCTCTGGTCCGAGGATCGTAGATAGCGCTGGGACGTGAACTGTCTGTCCGGTTGGCCAGGTAACTGATTATTTAGAGTGAAGTCCCACCTAAGTCCTAGATGTACTGCAGCACGGTTTGCCGCATATATCTTTGACATTCGAGCTGCCGTGACTAAGGCGAGGAGGAACAGAGTTTTCTGTATGAGTAGCTCGAAGGTAGTCTACTCTAGTGGTTCGTAGACAACACTTGTAAAATGTTGTAAAACCATGTTCAGATCCCTGACTGGTGCTCTGAATTTCTTCTGCTAGTCTTACAGCTTGAAGAAGCATAGTAGAGCAAGTAGTTCTGGCACTTTCGTCAGGTTGATGCTCATCTTCATCATGACGATTGTACTGATAATTGGTATGTAGATAGTGTCGAACCTTTCAATCACCTCCTATTTCTAAGATTACATAGATATTCCGCCACTTAAGAAAGAGACGCTTTCATTGCTGTGAGGCCTTTCCGCACTGCATACTGTTCAACTCTCTGCCACTTGTCATGCAAGTTGCGAGTTGATCTGAGTAGAGCTAAGATTACTGCTTTCGCTGCACCGGCGGAGTATCGACTTTTCTTCAAGCAAGTCTTGACACGATCCATTGTTCCAATTCCTAAACCTGGACGTGATCATACCGATCCTTCTAATTATCGACCAATTTCACTAACTAACCTTGTTTGCAAAACCATGGAACACATGATCAATAATCGATTAGTTTGGTACTTGGAAACCAATAACCTAATAACTGATATACAATGTGCTTTCCTCAAAAACAGAAGTACAATTGATCATTGAGAGCGTTTGGAATCTTTTGCTAAAAATGCCATTATTAATAAACAGCATGCAGTGTCGATCTTTTTCGATCTAGAAAAAGCATACGATACCACTTACATGATTTTGGATTACGGGGCCGTTTGCCTCAATTTATATCCAACTTTTTTGTATGACAGACAATTTCAAGTCCGAGTGGGTTCTACCCTGTCTGACCATTATAATCAGGATCAGGGTGTCCCACAAGGCAGTATTTTGTCCGTCACACTGTTTAGCGTTAAGATCAACAGTTTATCCAAGGTTTTAAATGATTCAATAGATGGATCACCTTTTGTGGATGATTTTAATATTTCTTGTCGTGGTAAAAATATGCATACTATTGAACAGCAACTGCAGTTGCGTTTAAACAAAAGAGATAAATCGTGTCTCGAAAATGGCTTTAAATTTTCTAAGTCAAAAACTAATTGTCTACACTTCTGTAGAAAACATAAGCCGCATAAGGACCCAGAACTGTTTTTAAAAGGCACTCCCATTAAAATTGTCAAGGAGGCCAAGTTCTTGGGTGTAATTTTCGACTCAACTTTTCTTCCGCATATCAAATCCTTAAAAACTAAATGCATGAAGGCACTCGATTTACTGAAAGTTGTTTCCAACTCAAAATGGGGAGGGGGATCAAGCTACCCTCCTTCACCTCTATAGATCACTGGTCCGCTCGAAGCTTGATTATGGCTCCATCGTATATGGTGGAGCCTGCAAAAGCAACCTAAAAGTACTTGATTCTGTCCACCACCAAGGTCTAAGACTTTGTCTTGGCTCTTTTAGAACTTCTCCTGTTGATAGCCTCTACGTTGAGGCAGATGAGCCATCTCTTTCACAACGCCGTATCAAATTATCATTACCAAACTATACTCTAACAAATCTAACCCTGCACATAACTGTGTCTTTAATCCCCTCTATGAGGATTTATACAACAAAAAAACCTTCTCTTGTTCCGCCTCTTGGGCACAGAATTAAGCCATTCATTTCTGCTGCCGGCATTCAGCTGCAAAATATAGCTCCTTTCCGTCTTCTTTTTTCTCCTCCTTGGAAACTGGTGAGGCCTGATGTTGACCTAACTCTGACAAAGTTTAAGAAATCTGAACCTAATGAATTACAATATAAACAAGAATATAATCAATTAAAAAAATAAATATAATACATACAAATCCTCATTTACAGATGGGTCCAAGGATGGTGGCGTGGTGGCATGTGCCACTGTCATTGGATCCAGAACAATATCTTCTCGACTACCAAATAACAGCTCTATTTTCACAGCAGAAGCTAACGCCATATTAACAGCTCTTAAATATATAAATAAACACCGTAAATATAAACAATACATCATCTTTTCCGATTCTCTTTCGTGCCTTCAGGCTAATAAAAATCTTTCTTGTAAACATCCACTTTTAATTGAAATAATTGAATTGTATAATGATCTTGCTACTGACCAATACGACATCGTCTTTTGTTGGTTACCCAGCCACATTGGAATTTCTGGGAACACAATGGCTGATCTTGCTGCCAAGGCAGCACTCAACAAATCTGTGACACCACTTCTTATTCCATACTCTGATTACAAAGCTAGCACTGGGACCTACATCCGTGATCTCATGCAAAAGAATTGGGACACCCAAGTAGGCAAATTACATAAAATAAAACCCTATATTGGTTACACCTACTTGGGTTGTCAGTCCAGATTTGAAGAGGTCATCATGCGACGATGTCGCATTGGCCATACAAACTATACGCATGAATATTTGCTTAAAGGTGAAGATTCTCCGTTTTGCATCCCTTGTGATGAAGAATTACGATCAAGCATGTCCTGCTTGACTGTGTTGAATATTCCATCACAAGGGATAAGTTTTTCAAATCACAAACTATGAAGGATCTTTTTAATAATATAAGTTCTCATTTAATTATTGCATTTTTAAAAGAATTAGATTTGTTAAATGATTTGTAAATAGATACATATTTTATTATTGGTAGTTTAAATTAGAAACTGAGATTGTTAGTGGCTGTACTCTCAAAGGGGGTTGAAGTAGCGTAAAATTGTTGTCCTCCTGAGAGGGTACGTAAGTCCAAAAATTGTCAAAGTACATTTAAACCTACCAGGATTTTTAAACGTAGTATTCTTGTTATTTTAATTTGGGCTAACATTTCTTACAATCGCCAGCAGCTGAAGAGAAGGTGTAAATTCAACTAGGGTCCATGCAGGTAGCAAAGGTACAGTAAGTCCCCATGGTCCCTAGTATGGTGATCTACTTTCAGTTGTTGGCGATCTATAGCCTATTTTTATATTGTGTTGTCCCCTATAGTTAAAATGTTTTAGATTTAATTACTAGTTTTACATGTATATCTGGGATATTCTAGTTGTTTTACTGTCCTTCGATGACAGGTTTTTAATTTCGAACTTTTTTGATCTTTGATATAATTATAAACTGTTCTCGTCACGATATGGCTGAAATATTGCCGATGTGACAATAAGTATTAACTCACGCACTCACTTGTTTCGACTACTTCTCTGATGCCACTTCGTTGTCCAGATTCACTCCCCATCCTTGCAGTAAGGCATCTACGTAGAGGTGCGTATCAAAGACCGGCTCTTCTAAATAGGTCCCTCTGCAGACAATCGACTTGTGAGTCCACCATAACAGGTACATCTTGAGACTATCCTGTAGAGATGTCAGGTCCGTGCTGTCCAGGTGTCTTACCAGGAATTGCTGCAGCGGACGTAAATGTAGTCTTCCTCTGCATGTCAAACCTGCGCTGCAGTGAGTAGCCCGAGGAGACACTGCCATGTTCGTAGTGGTGACGGAGAGATGACTGCTTCTGGAATCATGGCTTGAATCTTCACCCAACGATCTTCTGGGACCACAATACTATTCTGTGTTGTGATGAACCTTATTCCCAGGAATTGAAGATCTTGCTTTGGTTCCAACTCGGACTTCATCAAGTTTACTAGCCATCCTAGTTGTGCAAGCAGTTTGATGGTGAAGTCTGGCTGCCGTATGAGTTGATTGGCTTCTTGATGAATTTGTATCCCCTCGTCCAGGTAGAAGACACTGCTTAGGCCTCAACGATATAAATAGGGGACAATGAACTTGGTCACTCGTGTAAATAACCACAGGTCCGACGACATTCCAACGACAGGACGCTCCACTGGACGTGTCAACCTCTGAACAGGAATCTCAGGTCTATGCTGGTCAAGTAATCTGCTGGACGGACGAGATGGCTGAATTGAGGCAGGTGGATCATCTTCATGTTGTATATAAACCTGAACTTCTATTTGGAGTTCTTCTTGGGTACCAAGAAACTTGGGAAGTAGAAACCGGTCGTCAGACAGTGTTGATCTATCACTTCTACGGTGTTATATGCCAATAGCGAGTTGACGGCTTCTTCTATCGTATCTACCTGGTCGTCTGCATAGTTGAAGACTAACAGGCAGAGGGTCAGCAGTGATGTGGCCTTCAGCTGCACTCTGAAGCCTTCTCGTAGTACTTAATAGACGTAATCGTCCTCCAATATTCCCCAATATCCCCAGTGTCTTTGTAGACGTCCACCCACTGTCAACAGTTGTACATGAACGGTCGGGGGTGGAAGTGTCCAGTGGTTCCGAACCCCATCTTCTGCTGTACCTTTGTGACGTTTGACAGATGACGTTGGCCAACGTGTCAATGGACTTGATCATCATGATTTCTCTGGAATCATGTGTGACTTCCTTGGCAACTATGCCGATCTCCCCGCCGAAAAAAATACGCATCGCCCAAGGAGCTCTAGTAGAGGTTGGGTGAACCTGTAACTCTAGGAACAGGTCTTCATCATAGTGTGAGACTCGCCGTCACCAAGGCCAGGTGATCAGACATGAAGTGCTGGTCCTTCTTCAGTCTTGGGGTTCTGGAATCTGGATATCAACGCCTCGTTGGTTGCTCTAGATCTCACAAGGCTGATGAACGTTCTTCTAGTCATGGTGTCGAGTTGAGCAAACTTCTTGTCTTCCGCCTTGTAAAACTTGTTACAGGAGTCGTTGATCAACTTCAAGCTGTCATCCAGGTCCGGCGCTCTCATGTGATGCAGAGGGAACCTCTTACCATTGAACATTGGTACATGTTGATTCTGGTACCGGGTTGCTTTCCCAAACGCTGTATGGAGATTTTCAGACACCTTGGAGAACTGTTCAATCGGTGGAATCGTGAGAGTGTCGAAGTCATCCTCAAGCATCTTGTATGTGAACGCTGCATTCAATTCCATGAAGGGGGATGCCAAGTCCAAGTTGTTTGCGATCCAAGATGTGACCTCTGCTTCCTCAAATAGTTCCGGGTCCACGGAACTGTGCCTTCGCGAACCTTCCTTTCATGAACCTCCCTTTTGCGAACCTTTCTTTGGCGAACCTTCCTTTCGTGAACCTTCTGAGAGGTAGCATTCACAAACGCTAGTGTTCGCGAACGCGGTAGATGTCTGCATTGCTGATATCTGCCTGTTGATCTGAGGGTCCTCGAAACCTGTAGATGTCTGCATTGCTGATATCTGCCTGTTGATCTGAGGGCACGCGAACCCTGTAGTTGTCTGCGTTGTTGTAGGGTTCGCTGACGTGACTTCATAGTCTCTTGTAGTCTCACTGACGTTGGTGGAGCCTTCTTCCTCTTCTCCCATAACGGCTGAGTTGAACGTGAAGATCTTCGTCATCGGCCGTAAACTTGTGGGACGAGGATGCAGATGTCTCAGGAACAGGTTCTCGAAGGCCTTTGATTCCCCGAACGCCGCCTGTCATCGTAAGGTTCTGCCGTGCAGCTCTCTCTCTTCGGCGAACCGACGCTCCATCATAGCCATCATCTGTATTGTAAACTGTTTCATGAAGTCGCCTGAGTCGAAGTTCTACGTTGTGGGCTGGAACTGATGTGGTGTGGACGAAGCGTTTGAGAATGCTGAAGCGTCATATACATCTACTTGCAGCTGCGATGAGGCTACGCTGGTGTTGTCTATGTTGACAGACATCTGCGTTGTTGGAGGTTGATCGTCACACAGCTGAACAGCTATCGTGGTTGCAGGGGACGATCGTGTCGCCGTGGAGGTAGACTGTGTCACCGTTCTAGTAGATCTTGTATCGGAGGATCACCATAAACGTCTGCTTTGTTGAAAGACCTCTGACGCGTTGTTTACTGGAACAAGTTGACTTTGACGAGATGTAAATGAAAAAGGTTTCTTCTGCACCGTGGACAGTGAGGACAACTTCCTCTTAATCTGCGATGTCGATGATTCAGTCGAAGCAGATCTCTTCTAAGACCCATCTAAGTCCCGATCAGCAACAGACGACTGCCCCTGTAACATACACCTGAGTTATGAATTTCAGCAGTAGTTAGCAACATACGGTTACCGGCATTATCTCCGGATTATCACCAATGACTTGAGAGGACTTCCTCACCCGGTCCATCGCACGTCTATAGATGTAAAACCAGTAATGACTAAATTGCAAATCTGATAGATTAGTACAGAATCTGCAACGCAAGCTGGAAGAACATGGATTAATGCATGACGGGCGTTGGGGCTGAGGATCAGTAACTGACAGCCGGTACCTGAAAAAACCCTGTAAAATTTCATCAAATGTAAACAAACCACATTGTGAAGAGAAAATGTTACAAAATACGAATTATTTCTTCAACATTTTGACATACCATGAAAGCTAAATATAACCAAAAACCATACTCAGCTTAATTGGGTAGAAGGATCTAAATATTAAAGGATATGGTGCCGTATACGGGACTCCAGTGCTCTCCCAACCATCCGCTTGGGCGATGAAGGAGAGAGAGACAAGCATGGCAGGTCACATGATTGTTTTGGTAGGAAAAGGGAGGCAGTTCGTGGGTGAGAGAACTTTTACGTCCCCTTCGGGGAACTACAAGGGGGATTCAAGTGTTCCACTATCATTCGCATAGAAGAAGGAGATGAGCAAAATAGTATAAAATATCATTTTTGACTTAAAATATTACATTTTTATATATTTGCCACTAAATGAGACATTAAACACCATGTCATCTTTGCGAATAATATAATAATAGACAATCGCCGGGGAGTCAGGATAAGGAAAAAATTATTAAATCAGTTCACGTTTTGCTCTGTAAATAGTTCCTAGTATACCTCTGAAAAGGATTAATGTCACGTTTCCCTGTACAATTCCCACTTTGTAACCATCTATGAAGGTGTGCCTGCTTGGCTGTAGTCCAGAGGGGATGAAACTTGTGCGAAAATCATAGTTGATGTTGTGAATGTTCTTCAGGTTTGTCCACGAGTCTTCCTGGGCCTCGGCGTTGTTCGGGTCGACTGGAGCCTCGGCTGTTTCGTTACCCTGGCCATGTAGAACAATTCTGTTCCATGATATCACGGGTGGTGTGTCAACTGAAGGGTTGAATAGTGAAGACGGTCAAATCACTGGTGACAAATTGTGGCAGTGTTAAAAGTAAAGGTGGTTTCAATTTTCAACGTTGTCACAATCACTGAGAGTCTCTGTTATTACTAAACGGTATTATCGAAACTCTATGGACCAATGATATAGGTATATTAATGTTAAAACTATTAAACGTGTTGCACTGACTATACTATGTGCGACTAAATACTGAAGCTGTGGACAGAAGATCCATGTACCATGGGCCGATAGCCTACACGTACACTTTGCAAATAAACAAATATAGTACTAAACGGTATAAACATTGTTTTTGTCTATAGGTCCCAAATAAACTACTTATTATGTATTGGAACTTCAGGTGTGGACAATGAATGGAACCATGAAAGTAAGAAGTGTTGTACTGGTGAAGTAAACTTACTGTTCTGACAGTTTGTACCACTGAATCCAGATGAGCAGTTGCAGTTACTGGCCAGTTCCTCCTGGCAGGTCCCCGGGTAACACCCCGTGCTGTCAGGACGCCATGAACATGCCTCTGAAGTTCAGATACATAGATTATCATATCATATTCCTCTTGCTTTGTAATCAGTTGCAAGGTGATGGGTTAGTCTCATGGGGTAAATAATTTCACTTATAGCGTCAAAGGACTAGTTTTGTAGGCAACATACTCACCTTGATCCATTACGGGTATTGTTCACCATAATGTTGGTCAAAAGCAGTGTAAGACCATGTTCACTCACTCACTCAAAACAAATTGTATTACCAGTACACATACCCTTTACTAAAAACACAGGGTCTACCATCCCTAATCAGATTGATACTATAAGTGACCTTACATTACTCGCTGTTCCTAGACGTACTTACTTCTGCAGTATTTTCTGTCAGTTGAAATGGCATAAGCTCTTTGGCCCGCTTCTTCCATCACAACGCCCTCACATCTTGAGCACACTTGGCAGCCATTGCAAGGACACTGTTCAATTTTACAGTTTGCAATGTGTTGACATCCTGAACAGATAGAGGTCGTTCGATGTCAGATGTACTGAAACATATTCTTCCTCAGCTTCCACAATAACAATTAACCCTTCACTTTACCACTGAAAGGTGACAACAACCCTTGCCATACTCATAAGAAATGTCAGCAAGTGCATATATATCATGAGAGCATGTTTAAGAATCACTGTCAAATTATGCTGACGCCAAGGATTGGCAAAAGGCTAAATGTGTCCTGCCCCTTCGTCACAAACACATGCAAAGGAAAGTCAATATTTTAAATAAAGTAAACACGGGGATACACGGTAGACGTCAAATCGGGGAATTGCATCAGATGAGTCAAACCTTAAATGTTTTCAACGGAAGGACAGGAGTCGTATATACAAGAGCGTTCCCAATTGTACCTCCTAAGTTCTGGAATATACACACAATTACATTGAAAGAAATTTTATCACGTCAGGTAAAGAGGCGCGTGACAAATTCTTGCTTTGCCAAGATTGAGAATCACACACCTTCGACATTGACCTTAGATAGCAACTCAACAGCTCGAGCAACGGAGGCGTATATGTGTCTAACATCTTCTACGCATTATGCCATCATGCGAGGAATAAAACTTCACTATAAACGTCTCCAGTTGTGCAGTCACAATTTGCGGTGTACTGCACCTGAGAACTCGTTTTCATTGACGAGTCGCGATTCTTGTTATTCTGATTCAATGGCAGGAAACATGGCGTGAACGTTACATTCCTGTGGCGATCGCTTTGAATATGGTGATTGATAGTGAAATTGAAACAATGCTATTTCCATATGAAAGCTGTTCAAGATCCCACTAAAATAATTCTCATTTGAATGCACCTGCCTGTTGGTTTGAGTACTTACGATAACACTGTCTTTTGGAAGAGCTGAGAGCATAAAAGTAGCTTGAATCTGAAGGAAGGCATGCTGCACAGGTGACGCACCGTTGACTGCGACAGTACCTTATGTTTGAACACTCTGTGACACAATCAGAAAGGGAAAAAATGTACAAAATACCTTGCTCATACTCTTCACAAAACGTCATAATTTAGACTTATCTTACACCACTTACCATTCCTGGCTCCGACAGTTCTCTCCCGTGTGTGCGATCCGCCAATCCAACAGCCGCATTGAAATTCAAGTGTTCTGTAATCTTCATAGATTTCAATCTATAACCACGGGAATAAACTATGTATACAGATATCACACGTCAGTGCCAGAGAATAACCAGTCTCAGGTTTCTGCCGAAAACATGTCATTCATGTTAAAAGAAAAACTAGTGACGATACGTATATCTTACCTGAAGCGCCTGTCATTCACATAGTTTCCATCAAAGGTTGGCGCCTGTTGCCAGCGCCACAGATAAGTTATTTGTGGTTTTCAAAATATCGTGTCTGACAGTAACATATATACTTGAACACTCAGTGTATAGACGTACATCATTCCGAAGACTGAAGATGTACATTGAACAGAACCAGTCATCAGATAGATATTCCATAAATTATAAACCACATATTTGTAAAGATGACGTTATACGTCAGGAAGTGTATTGCTTACAAACACACTGTTGAAAGAAGCGAAATTGCAATATTGATATATTTGGACCAAAACCCTTCAGGTGAGATGATAATCAATAAAATTATACATAACCATTTTTAGAGTAATTATGAAAAGTTGTTTCAGCCTCAAGCTTCCTACTTTATTTGAATCGGAACATGAATAGCATCACAGCTGTATTACATAATAAGGGACAGTGGGGTAGGCTGCTTGTCAAGACATGTTCTCTGAGTGTGGAACACTCGCTTCGATTCATGTTATGGGTCTGCAGACAGGCCTCCGTCATGATGTTGTTTGAACACACTGTACCTTATTAAGATGCCAGCCGGGAAAAGGCCCTTTGCTATCTGAGCGTATTCTGTGAAAAGTAAACTTAGCCTGCATTAAGTGTATCAATTACAATATGCTCATGAAATATAACAAGCAGGTATTAGCCCTTAAACCAAACTGATTAGTTGGTATTCTGCAATATCTTTAACATTGTTCAACACAACGATATCATTAACAGATTTCATCGGGTTAGTGTATTTTCAACATTGATAATAGACATTTTAAGACAGACCTCAGTTCGTAGAGTCGTCCTATATCCCCAACGTCCATATAAGTCCTATCAACATCATTTTTTTTCGAACGACCCAGAAAGTTTCTTTTCACTGCTCCATCCGGTCCGTCCATGCACACGCAAATACAAACCAGAGTTCGTGCCAGCGAGATGTTCGTTGCTTGTATAAACTGTTACTTTGAGACCTGTGAAATAATTGATAGAACTGGAACACATGTACGAATTTAAGAGGGGAATAGGTGGTCACACCTTTCAATCCCCATTCCTAGCCAACACACACCAACACCCACCAACACCCATCAACGCTTGCCAACACTTACCAGTATTGTCCAAATAGTGCTATCAGTTTGAACTCTCCAAACTAGTTTTAGTTGTAATTGTGAGGTTCTAGTTGTTTTACTGTCCTTCGTCGACAGGTTTTTTATAACATACATCTATTCCATTTCAATGTCAAATATTCTCGTCACGATATGGCTGAAATATTGCAGATGTGATCTTACATTTTAACTCACTCACTCAGTCAACAACACCAACCAGTTCTTATCAACTCTCTCCAATACTCACCAACTCTCTACAACACAGACTCTCTTCAACAGTCACCAACACTTACCAAAACCCACCATTTCTTATTAACTCGCTCCAACACTCACCAACTCTCTTCAACACTCGCCAACTCTCTACAACACCAAATCTCTTCACCACTCACCAACACTTAGCAAAACCCAACAGTTCTTATCAACTCTCTCCAACACTAACTAACTCACTCCAACACTCACCAACTCGCTCCAACACTCACCAACTCTCTTCAACACTCGCCAACTCTCTCAAACACCAAATCTCTTCACCACTCACCAACACTTACCAAAACCCAACAGTTCTTATCAACTCTCTCCAACACTAACTAACTCACTCCAACACTCTACAACTCTCTCCAACACTAACTAACTAGCTCCAACACTCACCAACTCTCTTCAACACTCGCCAACTCTCTACAACACCAAATCTCTTCACCACTCACCAACACTTTCCAAAACCCACCAGTTCTTATCTACTCTCTCACTATCTACTCTCTCCAACACTCACCAACTCTCTCCAACACTCACCAACTCTCTACCAACTCTTCTCTCACCAACACTCACCAAAACCTTAAACAGTTCTTATCAGCTCTCTCCAACACTAACTAACTCTCTCCAACACTCACCCAACTCTCTCCAACACTCACCAACTCTCTCTCAACACTCACCAACTCTCTCTCACTCAAAATCTCTTCACCACTCACCAACACTTACCAAAATCCAACAGTTCTTATCAACTCTCTCCAACACTAACTAACTCACTCCAACACTCTACAACTCTCTCCAACACTAACTAACTCGCTCCAACACTCACCAACTCTCTTCAACACTCGCCAACTCTCTCCAACACTCGTCAACTCTCTCCAACAATCACCCACACTCACCAACACTTACCAACGCTCTCCAACACTCACCAACTCTCTACAACACTCACCCACACTCACCAACCATTACCAGTTCTTGTTAACACTCTCCAACACTCACCAACTCTATTCAACACTCACCAACTCTCTCCAACACTCACCAACTCTCTTCAACACTCACCAACTCTCTTCAACACCCACCAACTCTCTCCAACACTCACCAACTCTCTCCAACACTCACCAACACACATCAACACTCACTAACACTCATCAACAGTCACCAACACACATCAACACAGACCAACACTCATCAACACTCACCAACACACATCAACGCTCACCAACACTCACAAACCCTCTTCAACACTCACAAACTCTCCCCAACACTCAATAACTCTCTCCAACACTCACCAACTCTCTCCAACACTCACCAACTCTCTTCAACACTCACTGACACACGTCAACGCTCACCAACACTCACCAACACTCATCAACACAGACCAACACTCACCATCACTGACCAACACTCACCAACACACATCAACACTCACCAACACACATCAACAGTCACCAACACAGATCAACACTCACCAACACTCACCAACACACATCAACACTCTCCAACACACATCAACACTCACCAACACACATCAACACTCACCAACGCAGATCAACACTCACCAACACACATCAACACTCACCAACACACATCAACACTCACCAACACACATCAACAGTGTTTGTAAGTGTTGTTGAGTGTTCTTCATTGTTGGTGAACCTGTTGGTCAGCCTGTTCTAATCACCTTCTCATCACCATTCCTCATTCAAGAACAGAATACGCCCCACGTTCAAGGAAATATATACAGTGACAATATTCTAGACATATTGTAGGACACGGACATTTATAAAAAGGCATGTCACTTATGGCTCATACACCTACCTCAGTTATAACTCACGGTCTCGCCTATCGTACTTGTCAAAGTGTATTTTCAATATACATTACTTATATATTCATCTATAGTCGTTTTGCTCGTTTTAATCGCACTGAATGTCAGCTTGGATATAATTACACATTACACAATTCAGCTGTTCAACATACTTCGTTTGACAGCTGCTCTAACCCTCCTCATGGTCCGTCCTGATTCCTGAACCGACTGTGCACAGGAGAAATACTGACTGTGTGACGAGTTTATGCTTGTCACTGTCACTCCAGCTGGTCGCCAGGCACAACCTGTATCCGGCTTAAGTTGAAACAAACAAATTAAGTCACAAAGTAAAAAACACAGAAAAGGCATTGTCTGCACGCAGACCATTTCAAGTGAAGAACAAGGTATTATTTGTTGTCCGAATTGATATAAACTTTAACTGGCTGACATAAGTTCTATTACCGCTCTTAAAAGCCATGTGTTAGATAGTGAATAACATCGATTTTTTGTACGAAAACTGCAGCGCTGTGAGATGAACCGACTAAAATGTTCAACAGGAAACATAGTTGGTTATAATTACCTCTAAAAATATCAGTTTGATGTTTCCTATTTGTGTTGTAATGTCATCTCCAGTTTTCCCAGGCATCCACAAAGCTGGGCCAAAGGGATGAAGACATATCCCAGATGCTGACCCTCTCTCTCCCTCAATGTACATACGCAGCAGCTGCAACAAAGATGATATTATTTCATTTGAGATAGTGTAAAACTGATATAACAGGACATGTCCTGCATGAAGTGTCCCCATTCCATAGTAAAAGCCCAACTCAATATTTATGCATAAACAAGCAACACTCACACTACAGCTTGGGTTATCATTACTTCCGGTCAGCACAAAAAATCTGTATCCTGTAAAGTCCTCGGGAAAAAGCTCAAGCTGTTTTTGGTTCTGCTTCTGCAAATTTAAATGTTCAAAAGTGCACGAAATTGGTATATATTATTACATTTATGTTATTAGTTACCACAAGAAACATATTTTGTAATCATAGCTTTCTGAAGTACGGGTTGTAAAACACGTGTATGTTAAGATTTCTTTCGCAACGTTATGTCTATCTTGAGTTTTTTCTGGACATATTCATGAAAACATTGAACCAAATGTGAATTTTTAATACTTACAATGTAGTCAGTGGGTGATACATTAGGCATTTCTTCACATTTGTATCTACCGGCGTCCGCAGCTTAATGAACAACAAAAACTAGTTAGACTGGCTTATTATTCAATGAATATTTATAAAAATTAATGCCTGCTCAGCTATATTACTATTGAACATAATAAATCACCCACAACATGAGAAACGTGATGTTTTATTATTGCCATCTAATCACCCAAACAAATATGAGTATACTTGGTATAGGCAATTGCTTGTTGATTGTTTGGAAATTGATTGCAAAACAATTGACTCGATAGAGTTAAGAAGGCAGTAGTAGTTGTTGTTGTTGTTGTTGTTGTTGTTAATGTTGTGGTTGTTGTTGTTAATGTTGTGGTTGTTGTTGAGTTTCTTGGTATTATTCTGAATTTGCTCAGGAATTGTTTACATGTTCAGGCAAAACTTAAAGCGTGTCGATCTTGATCATCGAGCCTTGTCGTGGGCGTTGCTAGACTACACCTTGGTCCTTCACAGCAAGTTTGCCTTTTACCCCGGGGCAAGCTGTTATGTTCAAACTCCTTATCTTGGATGTTATAATTCTTCGTGCAGAAGTTGTCACAATTGTATATCAGCACGTGCTTTAGCTTGTTCAGAGTAACCAACTACGAGACATTACTGAGAACATAAACATGTCTCACTTAGTATTTCACGTCTATAAATACTGGTGCAGATGGAGCACTGACGACAATCGCCTTATCAGATATTTACTCAACCTCTACTGTATATCTTATCTACTCAACCACTACTGCAACTATTTTTTGTATTGTGACTGTTGAGGAGTTACATGTGCTACAAAACTAACCCATAGCAAAGAGTTTCCTTATCGCTAGGGATTAAAGTTGTCTTTAGGTGAAATCTGTGTCTGTTTTGTGGATTATGTATCACATTATATAATTCTCGCTCAGATTTTCGGTAGATGAATTTGTAAACGTAAAACAGCAACAAATAAATTTTAGAACATTAAACTTAAAAAAACAACCAGGGTAAAGAGACTGACTTTAGATTCTTATGTAGAGATTATCCGTTATACCTCGATTAAATACTTTAACTATAACCGATTCATGTCTTAGCTGCACGATCCAGAAAACGTAATAAAACCACACGGATCTTACCAAACTGGCAACACTTGCCATGCCAGCCACTTTGGCATCCACACTTCCCTGCCAGGACTTCTCCTCCGTTGTAACAGAACATGTTGCAGCCCTGCTTCTCCAGAGGGCGACTGTCTAAACTACACCTGTGTTGACACTCTTCCCTAGGTTCATCAGGCTGACAGCAGAGGGTGATGTTCCTGGTCTGGTATCCTCCGCCACATGTCTCTGTACACACACCCCAGTCTCCTACATCCCAGTCACAATCAGAACAACCCAGTACATATACGGTGCCATATAAGAGCAAACACCATACACCTACACGCAACATTGTTCTGACTGAGAAGAATTTGCGGTACGTCTTTATCGACGTAATTTGAAGAGGTTCATTTACGACTGTTTGCTTTCTTTCGAACACCTTGGTTTTATTGCCTACATTCGGAGTATTAGAATACGTGCACCCAAGCTGCATGAGGGAGACCTGTAAATCATAGACACACCACTCTGTCAGGGCACACTGATAACCAAACAGGTCACCGCGCCTGGCCGACCTATCCTTAAAGTCGCTTCTGATGACAAGTATAGTATGCTAGGGATCATTTCTAAAACAGTAAGTGAGTTGGGTTTTACGTCGCTGTTAGCAATATTCCAGCAAGATCACGGTGGAGTTCACACATTCTTCCCTTTGGCGTGACGAGCGAACGCTTTAACCACAAAGCTACCCCATCGCCCCTTTTCTAAAATCAGAATCACTAATAGATTTCCAACAGAGTCGCCTCGCGGGGCCAGCCAGCGATTTTTACCCAAGGTAATGACATAAATCTATCACGACAATGATTTATGAACTCTTGGTTCTGAATTGTGTGTACAAGTGAACGATGTCAGCTCGGAACTAACTTTAATAACTGCTATAACACACACTAGCATTCTTAACTATGTCAATTGCAGACATTTGACAAACAAGCACTTTAATGCCACAATACACATTTTTGAATCACAAAGTGCAAACATGATGTTTACATATCATGACAAATTGATTCAAAATTATTACAATAGCAGTACAAAATGTAATGTCAGTATCAAACAATATAGCCGTGGTCATAGCAACAAACTCTGTGATAAAAATATTCACCAAGGAACAATGAGCAAGCTTCCAAATAGGCCTAAGCTGGTCGTGGTGAAGTGCGAGATGAACGAAGCCAATTCAGTGATGGATTAATAATGTTACAGATACTCTTTTTTTTTAATTTGAGCCAGCCTTTTCATTACGTAAGCATTATTTACGGGTAAACAAAAGCTGAACAATCATGTCTATCTTCACAGGTTCGGAACAATTTGCCATCTTACCATCTAGACACAAAAATTGGATGCACAACTTGGACATTAAGGCGAAAGGTAGGCATCCCCAAAGGCTCCACATATGCTCCATTCTAGGAGTCGGAAATTCTGCTCAGAAATACGTTATTTCTTGACGAATGTATGAATATGCGAAGGGTTTTGTTGCTTTTATTAATTGAACACAGTGACACAAGCTTGGAAGGTTCTCTATATAACTTTTATCCATCAAAACATTCAACTGAAGCATTATCAGATACAATTACAGCCAGGGTAATATGTGTATTGGATTGATTATTGGGCAATGTAACGTTTTATGATGTTGTTGGTATATTGGACCACACCTACCCACTTTAGATAAACTCGACAACGTACATATCTGATAACAAGGGTATGTGTATTTATTGCACAATCAATATCAAAAGAGTCTACACTATAATGCATAGTTCCAGAAATGAATCAATTTGAACATACCAAGGTTCAACATCTATCAATGCATGTCCCTTAATCAATGATAATGAAATGAAATTGGGTGTATGCACCAACTACATAAACATAGCCAAATAATATGTATATGCACCAAAAGTAGATACTCGTAAAGAAAGAATGTATGCTACGAGAATATGCACGTGAAAGGAATGTATTGTAATGGAATATTTTGCGAATATTATACGAATGACATAATATATAAATATTTCAAAGTGTACGAGTATACAGCGAAATATTAGGAAACCTCTACTATAATATCATTACTCGTTTCCATCACGCCCCAGTGTGGACCCGGGGTAGAATGTGTCCACAGCGCCCCATTGCTGATCGCAACCGAATTTGGCAACCTGTGTGCCGTGGGTTGCATCCCTGTGTCGGTGAAGGACTGTAGTCTGATGGTTGAGGGCACTGGTACCATGAATAGCGTTCCTTTGCCCAACATCCCACTTCAACCCTTACTTCATGGGCGGTAGAATGGGTCCGGTTCTATCAATCGGCTGGTAACGACGAGCCTTGTGCATGGTTAGCCCTTTTGCACATATTTTGTTATTTTGGTTTTGGCTATTTTGAATTATTAATTATAATTATTAATAGATTAAAATGCCTAGAGTCCTATGCCAGAGGGGGTGTCTCATGGGCCACTCTGGCAATATAAACCACTGAATTCTGTGTTTCCCTAGAATGATGTCGCGGGCGAACCAGCCTGACATTTCTTCTTTCAGACTGGCTTCCGCTGTAACACTGTCCGTGTTGACACTCTATGGCAATTGAGGAGCAGGGATGTTGAATACTTTTGATACACCATGTTTTTTGTCCATTTAATCTGGTGCATCAAAACACAAACGTAGACATGTATCTACACCACCAGATGAAGGATATCCTGACATAGTTGGATCGTGGCCGAGATTCATTGTGATCTCATCTACAGATGAAAATCCATTGAAACTGAACCCATTCGCTTTTCAAAGGACATTCAAAGTGTCGGGGTGTGTGTGTGTGTGTGTGTGTGTGCGTGCGTGCGTGCGTGCGTGTGTGTGTGTGATGGTCGTAAAACGTCTTCGGAACGGCTCATTGTTAGTGGAATGTGCATGGAGACAACAATCGGATAATCTGTTAAAATTAAAGCAGTTCGTAAATACACCCGTTGTTGTCTCGGTACACAGAACTTTGAACTCCTGCAGAGGTATAATCAGAGACAGGACTCATTGTCTTTCTGATATGAGTGAGGAGGACATCGCAGCTGAGTTGTAAAATCAAGGGGTGGTCGTTGCAAAGCGATTTACCAAAAACAAGATGGCAGTATTATTAAACTTAAATTATACTTACCTGTTTACATTTGCACTTTTGGTTCTTCCGAAGTGTATAAAAGACGGATATTTTAACATCGGTTTGGAGGTATTTGTACCAACTCCAGTCCGATGTTTTAAATGTCAAAACGGTATGTCCCCTTTGTGGAGGCGCTAACGAGCCCTCTGAGTGCATAAATAACATCAAGTGAGAACACTTGGCCTCATCCAAATCCTGCCCATTATATGATCGCGAAACAAGAATTCAAACAATCAAACACACACACTAACATCATTTCCTATGCTGAAGCGAAAGAGCTTGTTCCTCTCTCGCCTAAGACAGCTATATTGTTATCAGATGCAATGTCCTCTCGTACCATTGCCTCCAGACCTTCCCTGACTTCAACAGCCTGTCAAACATCACTATCTTGGATTCATGAAAAATCATTACAAATGATCATACTCAGATCTCTCCATCTCCGTCAAATAGATCGTCTTCAACTTCCAAGACTCAACGTGTAGCATCACAACTTTCATTAGATCCGAACCAGAATCTGTGCAGGAATCAACACAAGGGCAATCAAATTTATCCCAAAAAATGGGAAAAAAGAGAAAAATCAATCAAAAAAGAGGACCCGAACCCTCCAGCATTTGGAGGTGCCTTCCTCTCAGTCACCTCCTGTAAAGGTTCAAAATTAGTTTGAACCTTTGGAGAT
Organism: Haliotis rubra; assembly: GCF_003918875.1. Lineage (NCBI taxonomy): Eukaryota > Metazoa > Mollusca > Gastropoda > Lepetellida > Haliotidae > Haliotis > Haliotis rubra. The sequence goes on along the minus strand of NW_025766558.1, from coordinate 3,424,223 downwards.
GGAGGTCAATGCTTCGCTCCCTAGCCATAAGAGAAGCCCCCACTCCAATGTACGATCTCTCTTTGAGTCTCCATGAACTGCTCAAATAACATTGTTCTGTGGAATTGGAAAGGACTAAGGAACAATCATAATGATTTACAGTTACTGATCCAAGATTCAAAGCCATCTGCATTTTGTTTACAGCAAACCTATCTTAACATACAGATCAATTTGACGTAAAACAAGATAATTCATATACCTTCTTTTCTCCACTAGGGCCTAGACTGACTGAGTTTGGTTTTACGCCGCTTTTAGCAATATTCCAGCAACATCACGGCGGGGGACACAAGAAATGGGCTTCACACATTGTACCCATGTGGGGATTCGAACCCGGGTCTTCGGCGTGACGAGCCAACGCTTTAACCATTAGGCTACCCCGACGCCCCTCTAGGGCCTAGAACTACTGGGGGTTCTTCCGTTTTGGTGAGACAGGGTGTTATACATAGCCCTGTTCTCCTAAATACATGTCTTTAAGCTGTCCCTGTCAGACTGACTCTAAACATTGTTTTCACATCATGCTTACTGTATGTACCACCATCTTCTCTTCACCAAACTGATCTTCAGATCCTCTATGACCAGCTTCCCAAGCCATGTATCATTATGGGTGACTTGAACGGTCATAATCCACCTTGGGGTAGTTCTGATACGAATAGAAATGGGAAGATACCAGAAGATTATATTTCTAACAACGACGATCTGTGTACATGTAAATTCAATGATAACTCGAAAACATCCTTACATCCTGGTACAGGTACATACTTGCCTGGATTTATTTCTCACTTATATAGATCTGTTAAATGAATTTGAATGGTCGGTCCACAGTAACCTGTGTGGCAGTGATCATTTTCCAACCATTCTTCAAACAATAACTCCGGGTGATGTTCCTCCATCAAGGTGAAACTTCAACAAAGCTAACTGGCATTTGTTCAAGTACGGAAGGCTTAAATCCTGATCGATTTATTGATGTTCCTGATTCAGTACAATTATTCTCTGATGAACTAAACAAAATAGCCGATGAATGTATTCCTAAGTCCACTGCAAATCCACATATACGTAAACCATGGTTTAATAATGAATGCAAACGAGGCTGGATGGCACGGAAAAAAGCCGAACACTATTTCCGTCGCCACCCAATGGTGCATAATTTAAATAAATATAAAAGTTTAAATGCTAAAGCACGGCGCACATTTAAGCAAAATACATGTAAGCACCAGGCAAGGCAAAATATGTTTCAAAAATAAATTCACCGACGCCGATGTCCAAGGTATGGAACATGATCCAGAGAATGAAAGGTAAGGGTACCAAATCAAGCATACATAATCTCAAAACTGGGGGTCAATTGTTAACAGATAAATCTGATATCACAAACAAACTTGGGAAACGCTGGAAAAACAGTTTTCCTCGTCTATGTTCCTCAATTGCAAAAATACTAAAAACAGTAGGAAAGGAACAAAATTATCATTCGTATAATGGGGAAGATTATAATGAAGTCGTTTCTATTCATGAGCTTTATACTGCTCTTGAACAAGCTCACGATACTGCTACAGGAGCTGATATTGCTTTTGAAGAAGCTCACGATACTGCTACAGGAGCTGATAACATTCATTATCAACTCGTGAAACACTTACCTGAATCCTGTTTAGAGACACTATAGAATATTTTTATGGCATTTGGGCATCTCGTAAATATCGTTCATCCTGGCGTGATGCCATTGTTGTACCCATACGTAAACCTGGACGTGATCATACCGATCCCTTTAATCATAGGCCCATTTCCTTGACTAGCTGCGTTTGAAAAGCCATGGAACGCATGGTCAATAACAGATTAACTTGGTACTTAGAGTCAAATATTTTAATCACAAATATTCAATGTGGTTTTCGTAAAATCGCAGTACCATTGACCATTTAGTTCGATTGGAGTCATTCGTAAATAATGCTATTCTTAGCAAGCAATATGCAGTGTCATTCTTTTTCGATTTAGGAAAGGCTTAAGACACGAAATGCAAGCACGGCATTTTATAAGATTTCATGATTGTGATTTACGGGGCCGTTTGCCTCAGTTTATATCCGAATTTTCAACTTACGGGCAATTTCAAGTACGCGTCGGTTCTACCCTGTCTGATCATTATAATCAAGATGTCCCACAAGGCAGTATTTTGTCTGTCACAATGTTTAGTATTAAGATCAACAGTTTATCAAAGGTTTTAATGATTCAATCGATGGATCACTTTCTGTGGATGTTTTTTTAATATTTCTTGTCGCGGTAAAAATATGCATAGTATTGAACAGCAACTGCAGTTCTGTTTAAATAAAATAAATAAATGGTGTCTTGAAAACCGCTTTACATTTTCTAATCCAAAAACTATTTTTATATACTTCTGTAGAAAAAATAAGTCGCATATGGACCCAGAAATATTTATAAATGGCACTCCCATCACAGTTGTCAGGGGACCAAGTTCTTGGGGTCTAATTTTAGACTCCCATTTAGCTTTTCTTCCACATATCAAATATCTCAACAACAAATGCGTGAAGGCACTTGACTTGTTAAAAGTCGTTTCCAATTCTAAGTGGGGAGGGGATCAAGCTACCCTCCTACACCTATATCGATCATTGGTCCGTTTCAAACTTGATTATTACTCCATCGTATATAGTGGAGTCTGCAAAAGCAACCTGAAACGTTTAAATTCTGTCCACCACCAAGGTCTAAGACTTTGTCTTGGATCTTTTTAAAACTTCACCTATTGACAGTCTCTGCGTCAAGGCAGATGGGTCATCTCTTACATAACGCCGTGTAAAATTATCTATACAATATTTTTAAAAACTGTATTCTTACGAATCTAATCCTGCATATAACTGTGCCTTGAATCCCCTTTATGAGGATTTATACAACAAGAAATCTTCTCTTGGTCCGCCTCAACAGCTAAGAATTAAACCATTCATTTCTGAATATATCTACTTTCCGGCTTCTTTCTCCTTGGCAATTGGTTAGGCCACAAGTCGACCTAACATTAACCACATTTTAAAAATCAGAAACTAATGAATTACAATATAAACAAGAATTTAATCAATTAAAAAATAAATATAATACATACAAATCCTTATTTAAAGATGGGTCCAGGGATGATGGCGTAGTGACTTCTGCCACTGTCATTGGATCCAGGGGCTCCTTTCACGAAGCATCCTTTACTAAGGTTAACCTTAGCTCCCATTCTTTAACATTGCACTGAGGTTAGCTTAGTGACTTACGATCATGTTAGTGCTTTGTGAAAGGAGGCCAAGAACAATATCTTCCAGATTACCAGATCACAGCTCCGCTTTCACAGCTGAAGAAAACACTATATTAACGGCTCCTAAATATATTCAAAGACACCCTAAACTTAAACAATACATAAACTTTTCTGACTCTTTCGTGTCTTCAGGCTATTAAAAACTTATGTTAAACATCCACTTTTAATTGAAATTATTGAATTATATAATGAACTGGCCAATGCGACATCGTTTTTGTTGGTTACCCAGCGATGTTGGCACTTCTGGTAACTTAATGGCCGTCTGTGCTGCTAAAGCAGCACTCAACAAAACTGTAACACCACGTCTTCTTCCATACTCTGATTACAAAGCTATCATTAGAACTGATTTCCTTGGGTTGTCAGTCCAGATTGGAGGAGGTTATTATGCGACGATGTCGCATTGGCCATACTAGATATACTCATGAGTATTTTTTAAAAGGCGAAGGTCCTCCGTTTTGCATCCCTTGTGATGAGAGAATCATGGCCAGGCATGTCCTGCTTAGCTGTGTTGATTTTTCCATAACAAGTATTTCAACTATTAAGGATCATTTTACAGATCTTAAAATTCATGTAATCTTTGACTTTTCAAAAGAAATAGAACTGTTAGATAAAATTTGTAAATAGATAAGCATTTAATTATTGGTAGTTTAAATGAACAGCTGAGATTGTGGGTGGCTATACCTATATCCTCACAGGGGGTTGAAGTATTGGAAAATTATTGCCCTCCTGTGGGGGGTCCTAAAACATTCAAAGCCAATTAAGCTTACCAAATATTTAAACGTAGCATCTTCGTGTTTTAAAACTAACGACAATCACCAACAGCTGAAGGGATTATGTAAATCCAGCTAGGGTCCATGCAGTTAGCAAATGTACTGTACGTCCTCATGGTCCCTAGTATGGTGATCCACTTTCAGTTGCTGGTGACCTATGGCCTGTCTTTTCATATTGTATTGTCCTGATTAACATCAAATTTTAGAGATAGATGCTAGTTTCAATTCTTGTTTCTGTGATATCCTAGTCGGTTTTACTGTCCTTCATCGACAGTTTTGTTTTTCAATGTAACTATATTAATTATGCATTTATAACTAGTTTTAGTCACGATATGGCTGAAATACTGCCGATGTGACTATAAACATAAACTCACTCACTCACGTCATGCTCCTTATAGTTCTTGATGTTTCGTGAGAAGGAACGATGACAACTGTATTATGAGTGAGTGAATATGGTTTTACGGTATTAAAGTTGGTGTTAGAAATATTCCAGCAATATCACTGCAGTGGACAATTTCGGGAATCGAATCCATAACGAGCACTTGGCTACCCCAACGTCCGAAAATGTTACCGACAAATCATAATGAACAGCGGTGCACACGTACACCCAGTCTTCACTCCTCCCAGGTACAGATTCAGTCATCATTTTGAAATTACAAATATTACAACTGACCTCAACAATATCTATATTTATTCGCTTTTTATTTGATCCTCACCGCTGTATAACACTGTAAACCTATTCCTGTGCTTACACCTCCCCCAAATTAACCACTCCCAGTTTGTCTACATCCACCACAGTTCAGGAAATCATTTATACTCAATGCACGATAACCTTAAAGCCGATGTTCCAGATCTTGTACTTGGGTCAGTATCAGTCATAGGGTCTTGCAAGTTCCGATTTTTGGGAAATGCAAGATAGCTCCAACTCTCAACGTTGAATGAACAGTGACCAACACGATGCCCGATGCTATTCCTTGATTTGACTTGGTCTACATATTATGTGTTTGTTCAGGCGAACAACTGACTTGCCTTTGCATAAGGTTTGTTGTAACAAGAGCCATCCGTGGGTAAGATCAGTCCTTTACCTGGTGCCATCACTCTACCATGCTAATTTCTCAAGCTTATAATATGGCAAATATTTTCCCTAACGAATCGTGTCCACTGCTAACATAAGTAAATTCACACTTGGCTTTCTTTCGAAGAAGTAATACTATATACAGCAGAATATTTGGACAGACAGTGGACAGTTACTGTTTCAGCTGTGGTATTTGTGTTCACGGCAATGCCAAAATGAATACAACATTTATTTGAGTCAATAGTGCAACGCGATCACTGTTTAATATACAACAAATGCATGCATCAATGAACGTCTTAATCAACACTACATGGCAGTATCAGACTCTGTTTGTCCTTACCAACTGACGTCAACAGTAATGCAAGAACACGCTACTACTGAATGATGGTTTAACATGAATATCCACACTGATCTAAAAATGATTGTAAAAATGTACGAAAGTTTTGTACAACTCAAAATATGCATCATTATTATAAACAGCTTAGGCTTTGCATGTCACGTTGCAGAATACAGTGTGGTAACACGTAATTAAAACATCAATTATAAGTAAATGTTTAATTTTGCATGATGAAAAACACTGCTATATTAATATAAAATATCCTTAAAGAGAGAAAACGCCATTCCATATATGTTTCATAAAGCTGGTGTATACTTTACATATATGTGTTTAATACATCCATGTGTGGCCATGTTAAAGTTCTATTTCTTGCTGATAGTGAGCACTATAACCACACGGGTCTGTTGCGGTCACAGCTGCAAATAAAGATTCTGGTATGGAATGGGAGGAGATCATGGTCAGGTTTGTTTCAGCTCTTTTCGTGAGAACCCCCTCCAAGATGTCTGCTCCTCCAACCACTGTTCCAATGTGAAGCTCATATTGCAGATCCTTCCAAGGAGAGACAAACAGCCCGTCCCAGTTTAGTAAGATGTGCCTTCCTTTCCGAGACACAGCTATCGCAGCTGATCCTATAAATTTGAATTAGGTATCATATTTTATGAGTGAGTGAGTGAATGGGGTTTAACACATCGCTGAGCACATGTACCGTGACATTGGGATTCACGAATCATCTATCTATCCATGTGGGATATGAAAAGTCTCAAGATAGCAGTGATGTATTCCTATCTTTTTAGTCCGTAATACACATACCAAGTTCAATAATTATTGAATTAATTGCAAGTACAAACGTGTTTATCTTTAAAGACAATTACAATGCTGAATGTTAAATAAGCTGAATAACAACAGAAAACTTTAACCTGTTATTGTCGGAGGATTGCCATGGGTGGTAAGGTTAAAAAGAGTTGTTTCCCTTTGTGTCCCAAGCACGTTGTCTTGAGATACTGCCACTGGGTAAGAGGCCGGATTCTTGAGGTGCAGCCCACAGAACGAGGCGAACTCATAGTCGGTGTCTACACTGGTCTGATACGTGCCGGACTCATCTGTTACCTTAATCTGAAGTTTAGAGTCAACATGTACACGTCATTGCTGACAACTCGGTGGTCTTAGAGTAAATGATTTCAACTTAAATGACATGTGTCAGATTCCTGTCACACACTAATAGATGCAAGACAGTTAAACTTACCACGGTTGACTGGAGAAGATTCCGGGCCCACTGCATCCGAACTGTGTTGTTTTTAAGGCATTGACCACGTTGATGGAAGTACATGACGTTGTCCTCCATGATGACCGCCATTGTAGGCTTCAGTTGGCCATGTGTCAGAGTTACGCCATCGGAGACGGCTGACGACATCAAACCCACGTTGTTGATACAACGAACCGTTGAGAATATCTTCAGAGGAAGGCTAATATTGACGTTTGTGATGTCAAAGTTAGCAGTTGTTTGATTTCGGAGAACCAAATCAAACATCTTGAGGTCACTTTTACCTTGAGTCGTGCCTGGACAGAACACTTACTTTTCAGAATGTCTTTAATGCATGTATTAAACAATCCACAATCAAACGTTTTATCAGAAACAAATCGCTGTAGCAATACACGTTTACTTAATCTAAAAAAGACGAATGTGAAGCAATGAATGAAATAATACAACAGGTGAAACACTACTGCCGCACATGTAGTTGATAATGTGTGTGTGTGTGTGTGTGTGTGTGTGTGTGTGTGTGTGTGTGTGTGTGTGTGTGTGTGTGTGTGTGTGTGTGTGTGTGTGTGTGTGTGTGTGTGTGTGTGTGTGTGCTGAGACCAGGTTGTATTAAGAGGCATGGTGTTGTTATATGAGGTTTTTCATATCATTCATGTGATGAACCGAATAAGGTTGATTAAATTCAACCCGGAACAAGGAGTCCCCATGTATTGGTCTTCATCAACCCATGCTTCTGGACTATGATACCAATGACTAGAATGTCTGGTCCAGACTCCAAACATTTACAGAGTTCGATCATACAACTCGAAGTTTACTGAATTGGGTGTTAAATAACAACCAAACACCAAATTGACAAAGGGCACCTGTTAGACTTGTGTTTGTGTATATTTAGTCAGCGATGTTCCATCAATGGACTCGTGTGACAAGTATCTCTTCACAGAGGGCTATCTTCCTCAAGTACAACGAAGCTCAATGAACAATACAGATGACAACCGTTAACAAAACAACTTAGGGAATATTTACAATACCACGTCAGCTATTGAGGACACGTCAGTAACTGCTGTTGTTTTGGGGATATCATATATACCTATTGCCCAGGTACAGTGCAGAATTCTCGACTCAGCATCCTCGACTGCCCAGTTGACGTACACAACGCCCAAAGTCTGGTAGTCAATGTCCATTCCTAAACGAATAATACATTATCCTTAATGTTCAACACAGTTTTCAGCTGCAAATTACGTTATAAGGGACATTTTTAACTCTATATATGCAATCGTACGACCGCTTAAAAAATATGTCTCGTTTATCTCTGATGTATTATGTGTATATTTTAAAAGTATACTACAACCAAAAGTATGGGAACGCCCTAAAAGTCTGTCTTCCACATGCACAAGGTTGATGGGTTTGGGGGTTGGAATCAAACATGGTGCTGGTGTGTTTCAAAACCTTTGTTTTTTCGTTGTTTTTGGCAATGTTTCATTTCACTCAAACTCAACGAATATTGAATCACTTGCTTCACTGCATATTCCAACATGTCGTTTAAAGGGTCAATTATGCACACAACAAGTTGCATTTACCTTAGAGTATAAAATGACCTCACCACGTTTAAGTTTATATATGACCATTAAATATTTTGGAGTGTTCCCATAGTTTTTGTTTGTAGTATAGTTTGACAGAACCACAAGTATTTCACTTTACCGTATCCATCATTGATGTGAGAGAACACCGGCGGGGGTCATGTCGATAGTGATGGGCTCAGGGCGGGAGACGGTTGTGAGACCAGCAGCATTCCTGGCAGTGATGGTCAGGAACAGTTTCTGTTTGTGGGACAGTCTCAGACCGGACAGAGTTCCATGTGCGTGTCGACCAACACTCTTAAAGCCCTGCACCTGAGTTCCTCCGGGGACAGTACCTTTCAGAAAGATCTTATTGGCATTACACTAATTTGAGTCTAAGTATCGCTAAGATTACATCAGTGTCACATGAACAAAGGTGAGATGCTTGTAAACTGAAATCTGCCTGAATATTCATTGGATGTTATAATAAGGTGATGACACCAGGTGTCAGTGATATTCCCAGGCATGTTCTGCACATTTAACTACCAGTTCTACATGTAACTAGTAACAATACACCAATTAATCACGACACGGTAAAACTATAGTTCTTAGAATTTTATCTTTCTACACTTCTCGGCCGCCATATAGCTGGAATATTGTTGAGGGCGGCGTTCTCGAATCACATACATACATACACACACACAAACACACACACACAAGGGGTTAAGCGAACAAGATATAGACTTATATGACATTTGTTTCTGCAAAACGCACCCGCAGCCATTGTGTATTCTACAAGTGGAGACTCTCCATCATGAAAGTGCCAAGATACATGGACTGATGACCAGTGTTTCCGGAAGACAGCTTGAATCTTGATGTTACTTTCTGTTTCCAGAGTATCTGCATTCCCTACATGATCCACTCTTTGCAACAACACGTGATCCAGGGCCATTTCCATGCTGATTGAAGACGTCCCAATCTTCAGCGGTGTTGTGGCGTTCTGTGCCAGGAAACTGAAGCTATACTGGCTCCACAGAATGACTCGTCCATCTGTACCATAACACGAGTCTACACATAGGTGTGGATCGAGGCTGAAGGTAAAGACGTCATTCCCAAACGATATGAAACCTTCTACTACTTTCTGGTTGACAGTAATGTCCAAAGGATACCCAACATGGATGGTGGCTTTATATCTTCTGCCAACGTCAAGGTTCATGACATTCTGCTGTATGCTGCCTCGTACATAAACTATTGTTATCCCGTGTGTGGCATGGTGACCACCAGGTGTCAGTAGCTTGATGCAGGAGTGCCTCCCAGCCTTCCATGAAGGTAGTTCAGGATGACAGTCAGTGGATTGGCTAGTGCTTTCCTCAAAGGAGGGATTGGACACCAGATTTTCCCCTAGATAGGCAATGTCCTTAACTTCAGGTGGCGATGAATCAATGATGACCCCATCTGATACAACCACTGTAGATGTGTGGCCAACAACGTCTACTGCATAAACCTTCGTCCATATTTGTATTCCTGTAAATAATAACCAAAAAGGTCATAACCACAGTGATATTTTCCAAAATTGGTCATAGCATAGCATAGACAACAAGTCAAAAAATGTCTGCTTTAAAGTGAAGTTGGGAAGTGCATTTGAAAGGCATCAAATGTTATATTAAGTTTAAAGGAACTGTTTGAGAGGCATTCTAGACGTTGAAAGTAAGTGAGTTTAGTTTTACGCAGCACTATTCCAGCTATATGGCGTGGTTTGTAAATAATCGAGTCTGGACCAGACAATTCAGTAATCAACAACATGAGCATCGATCTGTGCAATTCGGAACCGATGACATGTGTCAACCAAGTGAGCAAGTCTGACCACCCGATCCCGTTAATCGCCTCTTACGACAAGCATGTGGTACTGAAGATCAATATTCTAACCCGGACCTTCACCGGTGACAAGTCTTTATGGATGATCAACTTCTTTATTGTATAATATCGACGTGTCGGTATGGATGATTATACTGTTTTCAAGTATCCATACCGAGACGTCGCTATTATACAATAAAGAAGTTGATCATCTATTAAGACTTGTGATTCCTAAGTTTAAAGGACTGGCATTCGGGTCAAATGTATGTGCACTAAAATGCAGAAGTAGTTAACGTCGGCATTATCTTTAAATATGACTAATTATGTCAGTTACGAAATGTTTAAGTTACACATGTAAAAATATTTGCATTTGCCGTATTTCCTATAGAATACTAGCCAACTTCCTCTTTGTGTCACCAATATTCCATTTCAGAACATCTGAGGATGGGTTTTTCAAAGATATCAAAGAGCGTCATACGACTCCTGAAAATTTGCACTATTAAAAGCTTTCTGATGCAATTTCTTATTTTGACTTGAACCATACATTCCCGGTCACAAACATTCGACACGAAATTTTACTATTACTATATCGAAGTTTAGAACGTGCACATGGTGGATTCCGCTCGACATGTTTCTGTGTTCCAAAAGTTCCGACTGAATGATATATATACACGATAACTACATGGCTGACAGAATTGACCACCAAGTTGCATTTGGTGATAAAGTCTTACAATGTTTGCAGTTTTGTTCTATGAATGAATATATAATGAAATTGCTTTAAATGCACAATGTTTTTGTATCGTGTAACTCATGTCCAAGGTTAAGCTGTATTATCCTTGCAAAAACAATCCGATCAAATATTTATGTTCCTACCATCAACAAGTGGTGACTCCAGGCGTGCCCTTGCTGATGTGTGTAGCCCCACATCCTGCCAATCCACGATGCTGCATCCAGATGTATCATTAGTTGAACCAACACACCAGAAATACTTGCTGATTGTGGAATCCTTGTCAGCAAACCCAAACCAGGAGGCAGATACCCGTGTCTGGTAGGACTGGTAGTCAACATCACCGGACCCTGGACAGTGACAGGAAATATGTTGACCGACTTAATATGACATGCAACTTACAATTTACATTCTGTATATATTCATGGCTGAATGTAACTGAAATCCTATGCCTACCGTCTCCATCTTCTACAGTCCCTGCTACTGGTGCCGTGACATCAATCTGCACCCCATCTGAGAATGCCCAGGCAACCAGTCCTGCTTTGTTATATGCAAGGATATTGGAGTAGTACATTGTTCCCGATTCCAGAGACAACCCAGACACTGTACAGTTCGTGGCAGTCATGTCAGACGACGCATGTATGCTGTAACCTGAAACAGGCCCAGTTAGATTTTATTTCTGAGAATTCAGATTTATGTGACAGAACTCAAACAAATACTTCGTTTGTCCTGAGCTACCATGGTTTGGAGACATACCGCCAGGTGAAGTACTTGTGTAAGCCCTGTATTTCAGGAGTCCTGTCTGTGTGTCCATCAGTACATTCTTCCAGCTCAGGTATATCCTATCTACGCGATGTTGGTAGTCGATGTCTTTCCTGTCTCCAGATTCCATGTGTTCTTTCACCTATGAAACAAATCATTGGATACACATTGGATACCATTCAGAAAGTGGTCAAAGATAACAAATGTTACATTTGGAATGACACTTTCTCAGCAAAATACTGATTCTAGGTTATATGTTAGGTTGTGTCCCATTCGGGTTCGAATTCACACTCTCGGAGTCAGGCATCTTATCGCCAGGACACATGGTTCGCTACTTATCCCAATAAGCCATCGAACAACTGGTAGTCCAAATGACGCACTGTGTGTACCCCTCTGAAAAGTGTAAATTGTCGGAAGGACTCAACAGCACTTCCATCTAAACTTTACTGAGAAAACGTAATCCTAATCATAGCATGTTACAAGAAAACCATTGAATGGTGACTTCGAAGCAAAATAGTTCTATCCTCTTGGCGCATTGTAATCGAATGTTGACTTTTGTTAATCAAAAGTCCGATCATGTTAATTTATATGTGGATAATCATGTCATTATGTACTTGATACGTGTTCTCTGGTTCACACGGGATTGAATTTGCATGGATTCCGAAAGTGTATTCCGCAAGTCACCCACCGCTATTCCTTGCAGTGAAGTTGTTCTTGGTGCTGATATATCAATGATGACGCCATCGGATTTGTAGATGTTGTATGTGTTCTCGTCATACCATGTCCGCACAAATACACTGTAGCTGAGTCTTGGTGTCAGCTCACGCCCTGTGAACATTCCAATACAAACCTCACAACTAAGATTACATGTGAGGATAGACAAACTGTATAGATAACAACTTCTTTCATTTTGCGAGTATGACGTTTCGATACAGATTCTTGTACCGTTGTCAGCTCATATATGTGAACATTCCGATACACACTTCACCACAAAGATAACATGCGGGACGTTCAGAAAATAGATATTACAATCAAATGAACGTGGATCAACATAAAACGATCTACCCACGTACCTTTGGGTAGAGTTATGACTGCAGACATTAAAGGTCCTGCATCAAACCACACTCGTTCGATACTTTCCGTATATATTCCTGTCGGGTATGTCCCACTTGAATGTCCGGCACTGAACTCGTACCTGCAAAGAACATTGTTGGCCTTTATCTTTGTTAGATATAATATTAGTGAAGGATGTGGCAGAATTCAAGAAGACGGTGTAACTGACCTCACGGGTTGTGTGGACTTTGTGTTGGTTACCGTCCATGATGCTGCAAGGAATGAGTCAAAGGGAGAGAAGTCCACGTCATTCCCCAACACAGGAGATTCAAGGGATTTCAGATCAGTGGTGTCTATGACTGTCAGTGAAGAATTCCCCATGCCTGGAAAAACGTAATGAAATGGGCATGGTCTCTCAGTGTTTTAAATTGTAATATTGTGCGACACAAAATTAGGATATGGTGTTTTGTTAGTTTCACTTTGATATAGGTCTGATCGCCCTTACACTATATAAGCATACCATTGTCCAAAATTCTGCACCCTTGACTACTGCCACATGTCCTGTCCTGGGCAGCACAGACACAGTGTCCCTCACAGTTGTAGGAGCTGCAACGTCTCACCAACTCTAGCTCGCCTCCTTCTCCCAGAACCAGCTCGGAATGGAGGGGGCTGCTCTTGAGGCCCACCTGCATAACCAAACGAACTGAACAACAAAGGAAGGAAGGAAATGTAAATGACATCTGACAACAAGGAAAGTCATCTTGTACTTACACCGTTTACTGCCCACATGGTGACGAATACAGAAGATGTAGAAGACAAGTCTTTGGTGCTGATGTTGAATGTTTGCACAATTCCCTCATCCTCCAGGTCCTCTCCACTGATGTTGTAGTAAACCTTCACCAGCGGGTCCTGGATATCGTGCACAATAAACACATTCAGATAAACCATACCGTTAATATCCTTCAACACATATATTCCATGGAGATATTTCACAGTACATCTTGTACATTATGATATGACATATGAAATCGAAATCAGATCCACTGAACCCTGAACTATCTACATTGAAAACTTCCGGACGGTGCAATTCATGATACAATTTCACAAATGACGAAACCTGTGCTAAGTCGGCAGCAAATGGTCTGGAGCCCACTGTAATTATGTAATGATCTATGCCAGAGTGTAGATCAGCAAACCCAAGCCAAGCAAGGCTAAGACTGGTTCTTGTCCAAGTCATCCAACCGGACTGAGTCCTTGACAATTTGGCAGCATGGTCCGTTTGTACAGCAAGAACCCCTGCAAAGGTGGGCTTCAATAAGATGTATGTGCTTGTAATTCGTTACAAAGAGAATACAAATTATTATCTGCGTAAAATTATGTTCAGAATCATGTTTATGATAAATATTTACTTACCTGTTGTTGGTACGGAGCTGTCGACCAAGATGCTTCCAGTCTCACTCTGTGTAGAGAGACCACCCATGTTGCATGATATAACCTTCACAATGTAATGACTTCCATCATGAAGATTCAGCTGTGTGAAAGTATATTCTCTCAAAGGTCCTGGTATCTGAAGACAAACCGTGTCTTCTGGGTTAGGTTGTTAAATACTTGAGACGGATAGCATTATGCAATAACACACGTTCTTTACACATGCATTAAAGCAAAGCAAATCTCGTTACTTTCCTGTTTTCAGTGACTGATATTACATAGACCCTTTTAACACCTTACTGTTGGCTCTCACCTCCATCATGGAAGAATTAAACTCCCCTAGCTGATGAGAGGAGATTGAGATGTACTGCTTCTCTATGAAAGACTCCTCGTCCTTCACCTCCCAGCTGACCTTCACAGTGGACCGACTGATCAGCGTCATGGCAACCAAGGACCCCCTGTCCTTCCACAATAGCAGGGGTCTTCACAACTTCAGGTGCGCTGTTGTCAATGATGAAGCCATTTGATGTTGATGTGGTGAACACTCCTGTAGTGATTGTTAAAATAAAATACCAAAATACACATTCATCGCCTGTTAAAATGTGGAGAAACGCAAGTGACATAGACTTCATTTTGCAATGGCGACATGACGTCATTATGAAAGAAGTACAGCATTTGTGGAATACAATTGCCTTTCCTGAAGAATGTGATGTGATAATTATTTAAATCTTTCAGTCTTATGTTTTTTGGACTGGATATTCATCACTGCTGGTGCTATAAAAAATAGATGGATTTTAAAGCTGAAATTGGTATTATCAGTAATAAATCTCTACACCATTTATACCTGCTCTGTTGAACGCTGTAACTGTTATATACATCTTGTTTCCGATGGGTAGCATCTGACTTTCGTTCAGTGTGAGGAATGCCACCTCTTTAAGGGCAGCATGCTGTGATGAGAGAATGTCATTGTCTCCTGGTGTGGTCCCCACCTGCCACTCATAGTGGTCCAGACCTGACTCTGTGTCCTGGAACCCATGCCACTTGCAGCCCAGGAACGTCCTAGTGACACAGACATAATTACACAAAGTACATAAAATTACTTCTGTAATAGTCTCCGGGTGATACAAGGGAGTATATAGTGCTATGCATAATGATTTATAACACATATTATAAGGTAATAAACGTTGATATTATAAGCAAGAACATGAGTGGATCTGGATGCCTGGCACTGGGAGTCTCGGTCTTGTGTGCCAGAGTTAGGATTAAGGATAAACCTTGATAGTAAAATCACTAAGCAGGAGTATGAGTGGACCTGGATGCCTGGTACTGGGAGTCTCGGTCTTGTGTGCCGTCCATGACGCTGCCAGGGACAGGAGGACTTTCATCCAGGATAACACCATCAGATGTTGCGCTGCTGCACAGTCCCGCCATGTTACAAGCTGTCACTGTCACGTAATACCTGACACCCTCAGCGAACATAATGTGATGGAAGACTACATCTAGAAAAAACATTACAAGTTTGTTATATCATAGTTGCATTCAGTATAACATTGTGGGTTCGGAAACAAATGGTAAATCCTAAGCTTTAGTTTCGGAAATTGATGGAATTGGGATCAGTTTTTTGGAAAACGATAACGAGCCATTAACATAGTGTTTGAAACGGAAAGAAAACAAAGCACTCAGCCACGTTGCATTGAAACACTGGATTTACAGTCTTGAATTACACAAATTGAGGTTGGATTTAGTTTGAGACTCTCAGCAGCTCAAGAAGCTGGCCTCCAAAATTACATATTCATATTTCAAATAGGGAATTAACTAAACATAGTAAGCACTGTTTATAGTGACAAAATATTTACACTTTATCTTCCTTACTTAACTCTGACCCTGGAATGTCACAGTTGATTGACACTTTGCAAACCAGTGAACATCATTTAACACCACTTGTTTTAATTGTCTTAATACAGTTTCTTTTGAATACAATTACATTAACGTCATTATACTTTAAAAGACGTTCATGTCTATCGGTTTTACGTTATGGTTGATGTTCAGGACATGCAGGGGTTACAGAAACGGTATGTTTGGAAATGGCTGTAAGTTTGTGTAGAGGAGGGAGACCTAATCTGCTCGTGACCTATCAGTTTGTACCTCACCTACCCAATCTAACCCACCTGTGCTTGCACCTGTATCAAATTCCGCTACTGTGTCCTCGCATCCAGGGCAGGTTCCAACCTTGACCAAGAAGTGAGAAACGGTAGAGTGGGGATCAGAAAACCCCTCCCAATGGGCTCCCATGTCCTCCATCCTGGTAATGTAATCTTCATCCTTCACCTCTGCTGAACTAACTGATGATCTCCCATCAGACACTTGACCGACAGAAGGGGGCGTTGTATCCACCTCCAAGGCATGAGACGTGATGAATGCGGTGAGGCTCACTCTGTTGTAGGCCTGCAGAGCGGAGAAAACAAACAGACATGAACACTGCATACACTGATGGATGAAAGACTTGCATTGTTTTGATATACACTTATGCTTTCATGCGACCACGTTTCTTTGACGATGTATGACCATGCTCTTTGATAACTCATTTGATCGTTTTATCCCAACTCCTTATTCCTAAATATGATTGAGTAAAAGCCAAAGTTTTCGAAAATTTTATGCAAAAATGACATTCACCTTCACAGTAACATACACACTGTGACCATCTTTCATTGTTTGGGAAAGGTCAAGTTCTGTACATTGTTCCTCTACTCTTCCCAATACCAAGATGTCCTGGTGCCCCGGTCTACTTCCAACATAAACATCAAAATGTTTGACTCCACTCTCTTCGTCCACAAACACACCCTCCCAGCTGAAATAATGCAACACAGCAAAAATACATCACTTATTGTCATACCTTTATTGAGCACTGTCAATATCCAGTGTAAGAGTGCAGTAGGGATATGAAAGAGTTTGATTATCTTTATGATTATGGCTGGATATCAGTGATACACTGCTGTCTGGGAGAAATCACAAGCAAAAACTGAAATAGGAGATGTGACGGAACAAAAATTGTGTACAGGTTAACTAGTTGTACGAGGAATAATCAAACGGTATGTTTCTTTCATGTAAAAACTAAAGAAGAAAACAGTGACACGTGCCACACTGGGAGGACAGGCGATGTGATGTATCTTGATTCAACTTGTATGTTCTTGCCCGTGTGATAAGGTGGAGTAGAGTCTGTGACAAAACCTAGTGAAGATACTGTTGTGTGTTGGTTGACAAAGTCGGTAGCTGTAAACATATAATCCATACTTATAATCATTCTACACAAATGAACACATATAATAATAAAAAGAATTTGGTCTGAAACACTTGTCCTAGACCATGTACCTCTGACAGTAGCATAGACGACGTGTCCGTTCTGTAGTTGAAGACCTGACAGCGTGGTGTGCTGGACGTGTCCAACGCTTGTGAACTCTCTGATGTCTTCCTCTCCTGGTATAGACCCTGTCGCATGAATCCGTTTGTAAGTTCAGCAGTGCAAACAGTAATATACATTACATACTACGCGTCCAAGTTCCTATGCTCCCTCTCAGAACATTAAACATTAGAAGCCAACATCTTCACAAATTATGAGGTATACATCTAAGTGTACAATACTGTCCTACCTAATGCAACTTGATAGAAAGCGATGCCGCTCGCATGTGAACTCCATCCTTCCTCCTCCACATCAACAAAACCAGACCAGTCAACCCTCACCTCAGATGTGCTGATCTGTGAGAATATTGAAAGTTCATGGATGATTGATCATTATTTCTTCTTATATTAAAACACACACATTCACTTCATAGGAATAACAGAAAATAACAGCTCAGTCTGTAAAAATACTGCAAAGTATCTCACTTTTGGTTTCGGGAATGATTCTATAATCATTTGGAGAGAACGTTCAATATATCCAGTCAATAGCTTCAATATGTTTTTCCCAAAAGCCAACCGTTTTTTTTTGACTACCCGCAGTCTTAAGGTTATGTTACTAACCCATAAAAAAAATAACACTTTTGAAAATCACAACACAGCTTTGCTAAAGCAAAGGCCACAGTACGATGCCCACTATATCATAAACATTCGTTCACAAAACACTATCCAGTCACTATCACATAAGGGGTTTCCAAAATCGAGGTTTTATCTTGAACCACCGGTGGCGCCTGTTACAACACATGTAAAAATTAGTCAAATATAACTTAAACAACCAAGGCAACATATTTTTGTTACCAATGCAAACAAATAAAACGTTTACAAAATACAATAGAATAGGTGATAGAATTAAGTAAATAATATCTGACATACTTGATATGCGTTTTCCTTTAGCCCCTGGATGGTGATCGAGCCTGGAGATGGTGGGGTGAGATCAACAGTGATACCGTCACTACAAGCAGTCACCTCTTCCAAGACAGTTATCCACTTCTCATACGTCACTTCCATCTCATCAGCATGAATACAGACGTAGAACCTTTGTCCATGGGGAAGTTCTTCTTTCTGGTCAAAGTGTATGTTGACAAATTCCTTTCCTAGACAACGAACAAAACACAATGAGAATACGGGATTCAGTGCGGTATTTTCTGTATAAAGATGAGTCCTTATGATCATTGTTCAGTGTCCTCACCAAATGACCATGTTGAAGCAAATGGAAAATGGTGAGAAAGTAGCAAAATAATTTGTAATTTTGAACTGAGAAAAAAGTTGAACTTAAACGAATATACTCCAGTTATCACCAAGAAACTACATACAAATGATTGTGAGGCCACCGACATAACCTGTGCTCATCACAGCTTCACCTGTTTCTCCACACTTGATGACATCGGCCAAGGCACATGGGTCAGAGACAGTCATTAGACTCTGCCGCTTGAAGTGAGATGTAGGGTCTAGCTTGTGACCAGCTACCACCGCCCACTTGTACTTCCTGTGACGTAGACTTGGCCACACAGCTGACAGGATGTTTTTGTAGGGAGTATAGTCGACATCCAGCATGGGCCAGAGGGCATTTTGTTCTAAGATGATGTCGTTCCAAATGCCTTCTGCAATCTTTGATCCTGCCAGGGAATACATGGCATGCATGTAAGCAAGTAAGTGTCTAGTATTACATGTAAGACGAAAAACTTAAACAGATCCATCATTATTGAGATTAGCTTCTAGTAATGTGAGTGAGTGAGTTGATACTTAGCGTCACATCAGCAATGTTTCGCGACAAGGACAAATTTGACGTTGATGATGAATATGTGTATATTACAAAACCTGTCGTCAAAGGACAGTAAAGGAGCTAGACTATCACAATTAGAATTAAAACTAGCATGTAAAGTTAACACTAAAGCACTATTTGGACAAAACATAATATAGAAACAGGCTATAGATCGCCAACATGAATGAGTTAGTGACTTAAGATTTAAAGTCACATCGGCAATATTTCAGCCATATCGTAATTAAAACAAGGTATAGATTTATAATGATTAAAAATTAAATTATGAAACCTGTCAACAAAGGACAGTAAAACAACTAGATTATCACAGATATATTTTTAAAACTAGTCACTGAATCTAAAACATTTTATCTATAGAGGACAATACAATGTAAAAACGGGCTATAGATCGCCAACAAATGAAGGTAGATCACCACACTAGGGACCATGGGGACTTACAGTACTTTTGTAACCTACATGGATCCTAGCTGGATTTATACCATCCCTTCAGGTGTTGGCGATTATGGAAAAATTTATCCGAACCACTGAGTGAATAGTATAATGTCCTTTCAAATATCTAGTGAGTGTTTTGGGGAACATGACACGTGAAAAAGGCTTCTGCTGCAGATTTAGGTTTTGAATGTTTTCCTCATGCCTAGTCACTCCTGACCAAGAACCTTTTGACTTGTGTCCCTCCCATATACGCAAGTAACACTCATGATGTTGATCACTGGACTGTCTGGTCCAGACTCGATTTTTTACAGACCGCTGCCATATGGCTGGAATATTGCTGAGTGCGGCGTAAAACTAAGCTCACTCACTAACTCACACATAGCACGTGCGTGGAAGAGTTTTAGCAGCAGAAATGATGTGGTAGCAGTCATCAAAATCTTGAGAGAAACTTGTACAGAGTCTCAAAGATTATTTATTCGGAAAAAATACTTTTGTTCAGCAAAAGTCAGCATAACGTTTAATAATATTACCAAACGCATCCTACTGAGGTATATGAATATTATACTGTTATTTCAAATATCTAACCAGTGGCGTCAATGACAAGTGAAGGCTTCACCAGAGGTGGATCAAAGGCAGAGCAGTTTCTGACATCAGCAGACACTACGGTAGAGAGCCCTACTTCGTTGTACCCTCTGATGGCTAGCCTGCGGCACTTGCTGAAATCTAGCGGTCTGGAGAAGCTGATCTTGAATAAAACCTGACCAGTTGATAAACCAAAAAATGCATGTGATTATCAAGAATCGTGTCATGTTGAAATCAAAACGGTGTTTTATACATGGGATCGTTAGTTCTTTCGTATTCCATTTTGTATTTCTTAGGTTACCTGATTTCCCTGATGAGTCAGATTGGCCACAGGTGCCCACTCGATGAGGAGTCCATGATCGATCAAACTCCACTCATACCTTTCCATCACAGTATACGACTCTGACGTAGCAGGTATGTCGCGATCGCGGAAACAATCCATTGCAACCTCCAGCTATGCAAAGAATAAGGGAAAGTGCAACTTGTATTTTTTGTTCCATCATACAATGACCCATGAGAAGAAGAACAATTGGAGGTGATTCCTATATGATTGATGATCAGTTTGTTGAAACACTATAATATGGACATGATGGCCTATTGCATGAGTGCGATTGTAAGTAAGGATGTCTCAATGTTACACCTTAGACCAGTCTGTCAACACTGTATGGAATATATGGAAGAGCTATCATCTTTCCGTAAGATCCATGTATATTTCTCATAGCTGAAACTATAGTTCTGGACATTCCCTCATAACATGAATGGCTACCATTGTGCTCACTTGGGACGAGATCTCTGTCTCGGAGTATGTAATGTTGATACCCCCAGCTACAGGGGGATGGGGAACTACAGTCACTCCATTGCTGTGTACAGGCCTGGTGCAGACTCTCACGACACAAAACATGACGGCAGCCCTGTAGGTTTGTCCACGGTCCAGGGAAAGTCCACTTAACACTGCATTGTCAGCGACTCCTAGACTTGTGTACCCATCAACAGTGTGCCACAAATCATCTGGTGATAGATTGTGAGTATCTTAGGCTTTAATTCTTATGTAAAAGTGTATGAAATATCCAAGATATGTATGGAATCTTTTCCCTTCAAACCAAATTCATATCCAAATCATTTGAGTTTGGCAGAAGAATCCCCTGAAAGTAGATTTTGATGAAAATTCTAAGAGTATTCTCAAAGAAATTTCAGTCGAGGCCTTTTGGCAAATACATGGTCAACCATTACATGTCAAATACAATCTTCCATGGTTTATTGAAAAGAAAGTCAGTGGTTTTAAAAGTTCTTAAAATCTTCCAGATTGTCAACAAGGACATTACAGCCAACCTAGATGGTGCTGAAGCCTGCACCGATGGTGTCATCACTGATTACATGGAGTGGGTGAATCATCTGAAGAGGATTTGTGCCTTCCTCGAAGTAATCACTGCTGCCATTTTGTTTATGTGTGTTTCCGTATCATTAATATCATATATTAAGAATAAAATGTGTATGTTACGAGCCTTTGACGAGCATTATACATATTTTTATTCATAATATATGTTATTAATGATACGGATAAACTCAAGGTTTATATTCTCTTATCATATGCTGTCATTCTTAAAATTACACTAAACAAGAAGCAAATCGTACGGGAATGTATAAGAAGAGAATCCAGCATTCGCGTGATAATTCTTAGCGGTACACCAAGATGAAGGTCGTTCATGACGGCGGCATATGGTTGTGACCAAACTCGCGACGACGTCATCATTGAAATGTTAAACGTTTTAGGATTCGCATGGTGTATATGGTGAGGTGAGGTGAAATTGGGTTTAACGTCGTATTTGAGAATATTTCGCTCATATGACGACCATGGGCCCTAGTGTGTGGTGATCTGCCTTCAATTGTTGGCGATCTATAGCCCGTATTTTATATTGTATTGTCTTCTTTAATTGGAATATTTTAACTCTGCGCTAGTTTTATATTTATAACTGTGATTCTCTAGTCTTTTTACTGTCCCTCGTCGACAGGTTTTAATCTTCAAAATGTTTCTACTTTCTATTGTATGGCTTGTTTTCGTCACGATATGGCTGCAATATTGCCGATGTGACGTTAAATATTAACTCACTCACTCATATGACGACGTGCATGCGTGTGTATGTGTATGTGCGGCTGCTTGTACTAGCCCAGACTGAAGCTGTTTTTTTTTAGTGCTAGCCCACTGAGATACCACGCCGCAGTGAAGCATGAATACCCCACTCAGACACATTATACTGACTCCGAGCCGACCAGTCCTTGTTGTAACCATTAATGCCGAGCGCCAGGCAGGGACTAACAAGTACCATATTTTAACGCCTTTTGGTTAGACGCGGTCGGGGATCGAACCTGCGCCCTTCCGCTCTCCGGGCGGACGCTCTAACTACCACATCACGGAGGCGGTCCATGGTGTATATGGAGGTTTGTGAAAGCAGTTCGTGTATTGACCTATTTTGCATATATATCATATGTGGATATGAAGTTTATCAGATTACATGACCTTGCAATTTCTTTCAAAATAGTTAGACATCTGGTTTAAATTCCAAAACAAATTCCCCAAATTCAAAGATTCTGTTAGCGCCAGAGTTTATCCCCTATTAGATGGTGCATATGGATGAGGTAAATTATCAAAGTACAAGTTAAAACAAGAGAAATGCATTGTGGGCTGTAAAAAAGGTAATGATAAGAATATATACCTGACCCATGGAATTTTCTTTCAATAGAAATCTGGACATCAGTGTAGGAAATGTTGAAACCAGTCACTTCCCAGCAGGCTGCAAACAAGGATGTGGACGCTTGGTAGATCGGATCAGGAACACACTAATGCCAGAGTGTAAGATACAACATCAAAAAGTGAGTAAGTGAGTGAGTGAGTGAGTTATTGTTTATCGTCACATCGGCAATATTTTAGCCATATCGTCACGAGCACAATTTATTATTATATCATATATCAGTAAAAATAGAAATTAAAAGCCTGTTGACGAAGAACCGTAAAACTACTAGTATATCACAGATATCCACTTAAAACTAGTGATGAAATCTAAAACAGTTTAACTAGAAATGACAAGACAATGTAAGAACGGGCTATAGATTGCCAACAACTGAAGGTAGATCACCATACTAGGGACCATGGGTACTTACAGTACATTTGCTTCCTACATGGACCCTAGCTGGATTTACGCCATCCCTTCAGACGTTAGCAACTTAGACAAATCTTGCCATACATTTAAAAACACAAATTTTCTACGATTAAAAATAATGGAGAATTTCAGTTTACTTTGAATGTTTGTGGACCTACGTATCCTCTCAGGAATTGTACAGTACTTTAACCCCCTTTAAGGATACAGCCACTCACAATCTAAGTTACCAATTTAAACTTCCAATTATAAAATATTTATCTATTTACCAAATCATGTGACAAATCTTTTTCTTTTAAAAATGCAATAACTAAATGAGAATTGATATTATTAGAAAGATCTTTCATAGTTCGTGATTTGAAACCTCAAAAAGTGAACATGCAAGAGAAATAGCCTGAATGGATATTTGCAATAATATGTAATCGTTGTAATCCGACAACTTCATATTCTGTAATTTATTTACGCTATGTACGATGAATGAATCGTCAGTGTGTTCTCGTGACACACTTTCAGAGGAGGAAGTTGGGTATACTTACAGGTGCATCTCGAGTGCTGGTCTTGCTGGTTGTCTCATTATGAAGTCCTGCAATGAAAATAGCATTACTCACTAATTAAAGCATTTACGCTGCTTTATAAAATAGTCTGGTCAAAATTATGTTCAGATAAACAGGCTTTTATTCACTATTCCATCCTACCATTTGAACATCTCTCTCCATCTCTCACTGTGACACGGCCACCTACATCTTCATTGTATCTGATGATCCTGACCCCGTCCGATGACTGGCTGACTTCTCCAGCAGGTGTCCATGCCTTTACTGTCACATAGTAAACCTAGAAGTTGAGAAGAAGAACTTTATTCGTATTCAAGGCCTCGTGGGCAAAAGTACAAAAATGTATATACAGTCGAGCACCGTTGTGTCGAACTCTGATAACTCGATATCTCGGTTGTGTTGATATAACATCTCGGTCCCGGCAAAATCCCTCATAATTCATCATTATTCAAGCTCTTTAACTCGAAACGGATGTCTCGATATTTCGGATATCTCGATATAATTGCATGGTCCCAACAAGCAAAATTACCCTTTTAACTCGATATTTGCAAAGAAACTCGATATTTGATATGTGATATGTGATGATATGCCTTGGTCAGATGTCTCGAAGCTCGGATAAGTCGATAATGTTTCTTGGTCTTATGAATATCGAGAATATTTCAGTGCGCATGGATATCGAAGTGATTATTTTCATATAATACAAATTATATTGGTAGATTTCATTTCAAAAAGATTGCTAGATTTTTAGCATTCTAAATTTGGCGAAGACATTACCAAATTAAACTGTTCATGTGTTGGATAAGTATAAAAATAAGGTAACAACAGTTTTCTGCTTTCATCATAGGATGGACAAACTAATAAAAAGTGAAATTCATCTTGGATGACGTTATATTACATTTTGTACACTTCAGTAATTCAGTATTTACATTTTCATCATATCGATATTGCTGTACATTAAGTTTATAGCTCATGCATATAAATTTACACAGAATATGTAGTAGGTGTCTATTCGGAGTAAACTCAAAATTTACAGCTCTGGTTCAAGAAATGATGATGAACTTAATTACTTTGCCATATTTGATACTGAATATATTTAAATCTCTGTTTAAAACATTGCATAAAACATTTTATATCTCCGCAATCTTGGGAGATCTATGAAAACCAGTCTCCATTAACGAGGTACAAACATGTGACACACGACTGACACCACCATTGTCTTCATATG
This sequence comes from Haliotis rubra, assembly GCF_003918875.1. Taxonomy (NCBI): domain Eukaryota; kingdom Metazoa; phylum Mollusca; class Gastropoda; order Lepetellida; family Haliotidae; genus Haliotis; species Haliotis rubra. The sequence continues at coordinate 3,398,903 of NW_025766558.1, read as the reverse complement.
ACTTAAGCATTAAATAACATGCCTTTGGATAGCGACTAGTTTCCATGCTTAATAGCCTTGTCTAATATTTAATACATCTGTAAAACTAGTTAATACAGCTATGATCTTCCAACTTCACCAAGTATAGCGGTACTAGATGCAAATTTACTGACACCAATATATACCTTAAGGAAATTGTTGTGTATCTTTTCAATATTATCTCTTACAATATAGCCTCATATTGCAGAACAATATAAACATATTGCTGCTATTTTGGTATCAAATGTTTGAGAAATTTTATTCAGTGGGATTAAAAGATACTTCTTAATAAGCTGACAAATGAGAAAGCAGGCCTTTTTAGCTTGAAGGGCTAACGTTTGACATGTCTTTGACCACACAAGTTTTGATGAGAAGATTATACCTAAATATTTATAATATGATACAACATTAACCTTTTCCCCAACATACGTCCATTTCTCACTGTATTTAACATAGTCTCCATTTCCAAATGCGACAATACATGATTTATCCAAGTTTACATGTAAACTCCATTTATCACAATACGTTCTTAACAAACCAATAACGGTGTCATCTAATAATGTTACATCATCAGCAAACAGAAGTAATAGGATATCGTCAGTTCAATCTCTCACAAATATCCCTCTTAATGTTCCATCTCTCACAAATATCCCTCTTAATCCGAAGGTCTTAGAGTCTTCAATTAAGTCATTAATAAAAAAGATAAAGAGGACAGGGCTAAGAATACAACCCTGGCAAACTCCAGATGAGGTTGTAAATACTCCAGTTTTGACAAGCTGCAAGCATGGTTGCTGAAGACTAATTCTAACCCAGATCTTCACGGGTTGCTCATGAAAGAAAATGCAGATCAAACCACAAATAACTGATTTTGCAACTAAAAGCTATCCAATATTATCTATTAAAAACTGGATCGGGTCATCAGTTATATCTGATATCCAAAAACAGGTTTGATAATGTTCACTTACAGTGTTTACATTAAGTATCAAGTTGTTAAACTTGTGTGACATGGATTCTTCAACATCTGCATAGGCGCGGACGTTTTGCATTCCAGGAGTTGTTCCAATACAGACGCTGTACTTGACCCCAGACCGGCCATCGTCAAACCCAAACCATTTTGTTTCAAGCGTGGTGGTGGATAACTGGAGATCGGAATCCACGAAGTCCTGAAAAGAAACAAGATACCAAAAACATTTAAAGCAACAACTGATTGTCTTGATGTGTTTTCCAAATGAAATATTTAATGTATTTTCGTATAAACTATGGCGTAGTTAATACATTCATTTAACCTATATGACCCAGGTTGATTTACCGTGATGTCAAAAAGGTCTTGTTCTTTCTGTGGACAGATATCAAAAACCACACCCAGAGACGGTAGTCTGTCATCATGGACATAAGGGTCCGACACACCAATTGTCCACAGTCCAATAATATTGATAACTTTCACCGATACATAGTAGGTTTGTGCATGATGTAGATCCCAGTGAAGGTCGCTGGTGGCGACAGCTGTACACGATGGCGATCTAGTGACAGTACACCCTCCGCCAGACAGGAGAGGGAGGAAGGGGAGGATCTCGGAGCCACCCGGGGACGAACCTGAAGACATCATATATTGCAACAATTGTTAAAACACTTTTCTAAAGAGGAACACTTGTTATGAATATATAACTTGTTTATTGCAATGTGTAGATGCTAACACTATTATCAAGCAAATTATTACAACATAGAAGTTGTCTATCCATAAAAGGTGTTCCTCTTCATCATACCAGCTTTTAAATTTCACTTAAATGAGATATTTTTCTGAGTTTAGTTAAAATCCTGTATTTTAGAATTAAATGTCAACTGAAAAACCCGAGTGTTTACAGATTGTGTCTACATACATTCGTGATGATTCACGATTTGCACATGGACCATTCTTTCTACAAATGCATGTTTGAATCCTTTTGTGGCCTAAAAACTGTTTTGAGAAATAATATAGTATTATTTCTGACAGCTCCGTTCAACAGATACCCACCAACAGCAAATTCGTAGGTCAGATAGTCTTGTTTGATATCTGTGAATGAACCAGCTGTCCACGTGGCGACAAGATGGTTGTCGTGTAAGCCAATAGTGATTGGTGGTGTGAACACTGCCGCCTGAGTGTACACTGTGATAGGGCCCAAGACCTGCACAATGAAGAGAGTGTAGGTTGGGAGCTGCCTTGTTTGAAAAACAGCATGAAATGACTTTTAGTCAGTCAAAATTTCAAACAATTTATTTCCTGACAATATGAAAACCATTGTCATGGTTTTACGTTTTCTGTAAGCAAACGTTCATGTATATCAGACTTAAACATGATTATGTGTATCTATTCGAGGTTGTCATTACCAGGGATATTTTCTTATCTATTTAGAAAACGTCATGTTGTAGAAATCTCACGTGTAAGCGTGTATCTGACGTACCTCAGTGACATGTAGTGCAGCTTTATTTATAGACTTTACTGCAACATACACCTGCTGCCCTCCACTGAGATGCGGGTGATATCCTTCATAGTGAGGATGGTGGTGCGTGGATGTGTAGGGAAGGATGTCTGGAGCTGCTTCCCGAGATGCGTCAGACATAAGTCCCAGCTGATAGTCATAGATACCACTCTCAGCGTCACTGCTAGTCCAGTTGACATAGAGCTGGAGTAATAGGAACGCCGATTATATATGAATTGAATACTGAAACTATACTCAGTAGAAAAAATAACTGGTCAGTACGAATTCATAATATGATTGGCACTGTAATCAAATCATTACAGAAATGGACATAATAAGTGGATCAACAACATTTTTTTGTGTACAATATCTTGATACATCAATGAATAACTCAACTTCAAGACATTACGTGAACGTTTGCAGTTCATTCAGCTCTTGACTTCAGTATCTAGTGTGACCACCACGAGCGGCAATGACTGCAGCACAGCGTCTATGCATGGAGTGCACCAATCGACTGATGAAGGCCATTGGCACCTGGAACCACTCTCTGAGAAAGGCCTGGCGCAATAGATCGGCTGTGTTCGTCCTTGGTATGGCATTATTCAGTCTCCTCTGAATTTCATCCCAAAGATGTTCAATTGGGTTTAAATCAGGACTAAGGGCTGGTCACTGCATAATGTTGACACCATTCTGTTGTAGGAAGTCCCGTGTAGCTTTAGCAGTATGGGCCCGGGCGTTATCAGGCTGGAAAATATTTTTTCCGGTGACGTGGGAAATGTGGTATGACGTGGGGTCTGAGAGCTTGGTCGATGTAGCGCACCGCTGTGATGCCGCTTTCTCTCCCTGGACCAAGGTTCTGGAACACCACAGGACCCACTCTCTGGTTCGGGCCTATTCCACCCCATACCATGATGCTTGCACCTCCCCATGAGTCTCTTTCCATAACACATTGGTCTGAGTAACGCTGGCCACGTCGTCGCCATATTCTTGTTCTGATATCTGCATTTGATACGCAGTACCGACTCTCATCTGTGAAGAGAACAGTTCTCCTTTGCCTGTATCGCCAGTTTTGGTGTTGTAGGGCAAACTGTAGACGTTCACGTTGATGGCGAGGGGTGAGGATAGGCCCACGGTAACGTCTACGGCAATAGAGGTTCCCGCTGTTAAGACGTCGGCGTACTGTTTCAGTACTGATTGGTCTTCCGTGTGTTCCCACTGTCTGGCGTGTTGTTTCGGATGCCTGCATGAAGGGATTCTGTACATGCTGTCGCACAACATGGCCAGTACGGAGGCGATCATTCGTGGTGTTGGTGGCCCCGAAACGTTGCGGCAGCCTATAGCTGGTCCAAACGTGAAAATGATTGGCAACGGCTTGTGCAGAGTAGTGTAGCCAGCTTCAAGTCTTCCTAGCGCCTGGTTCATCTGAGCTGTCGTGAGTCGCGGTTTCTTGCTCACGTTGCAATGTGAATGGTTCAACCAGGTTTGGGGGGTGCATTTTATAGGGCCGGTCCTTGCAGCATAAGTTGCATGAAAAACATGGGTAACACCGTACCATCTCCGAGGACAGGTTGCGCTTTTGAGACCATTTCGTGGGTTCATTTCTGTGTTTGGGAAGGAATGACTTTGCTCAGGTAAAGTTGGAGATGTTGAAAAAGCTATACAATCAAAAAATTACATGAGTTTACAGTTATCCGTTTCTGCGAAGGAAAATTTCAAACTGACGTTTCTTTTGCTGCTTAGTATATTTGATTGTACGGTGAAAGTGTCATTGTGGATTAGAACTCACGTGATGTCTCTGTGACATATAAAACTGATTGACGGAGCTGAGCAGAAAGGCTTGGTGTTGACTGCAGGACAACGCTTTGTTTGTTACAGTTGAACCATTCAAAAGTTTATGAAGGGGAAGAAGAGATAAGCTGTGATTGCTTATCACTGCTGCCCGAATTCTGCAACCAATGATTTCTAGATTGAGGAGGTGCAATCTAACGTTCAATTTAAACTACCTAAATGTCAATAAAAAGTATAATTATGTTCAAACGTTTTCAGACATATATTTTTACATATTTCCTTGTAAATAGTTTTAAGGCTGAAGTTCCAAATAATATATACCTGCAACCACTATCCGGCTTTTCAATCTGACTCATCCTCCTTTCTGCAGTGACGAGCCACACTTCCTCGCCATTCGTCACTAGACCTTCAGTAGTGCGGGAGTTGAGGACAGCAATCTGGGCAAGAGACGGTGGTGTCTGGTCTACGGTTACTCCATCAGAACAAACTGGAAGAGATGGCTCCAGAGCTCGGTTGAAGGCGACTACTGTGATATAGAACTTGCCTTCAGAAGGGGCTGTCCAGGAAGCATGAGTTGAGGACGTTTCGGTCACCTGTGTGTAATGAGTGAACAGTCAGGTGTTACACAATACTCAGCAACCTAACGATTCCATCGAAATTAAATTATTACTTTGTGAAAATTCATTTCTACTACAAAGGTGTTGTTGCATGTGAGACAACAGTTGCTTTCATACTTACATTGGGTGATGACAAATCAAGGCCGAAATCCCTTATCTCAAGACAATGATCAGCATAACCGTACTGGTAAAACTTGACTCCGCTTTCTCTGTCAAAGAATCCCTCCCAGTGGGCATGGAGCTGCTTACTGTCTTGGTAGTCAATTTCGGAGTGGCCCCTATGAGTGGCCCCTTTGACAATCGTGAACAGTACCAGTGTGCGGTGGACTGGAGTCAATGGTCACCTAATCAAATATCACAGATGAATAGCATGACACAACGTGTTCAGATCCCGAAATCAAAGAATATTCAACCTAATTGGTTTGATGAAGAATGCGAAAGTTCAAAAAAATATAAGTTCTACTGGCTTAATATGTTCCGCAAATGCAGATGAAATGAAAATCTAAAGCATGTGAAACATTAGCTTTACAAGCTAGGAAGGCTTCATTTTCGATATTTTCTCTTTTCAGAACTTATCAAAATATCTCTTTGAAAGTGGCATCTACTATATTTGATAGCAAAATTGCACCGATTCTTCTTTATGGTGCAGAAATATGGGGGTTTACCTATCGTGCAAACATTGAAAAAATACAAAGTAATTATTTCAAAAGATATCTTCGTGTTAGCAAAACTGTGTCTTCAAATATTGTACTCGGTGAAACAGGTAGAAGCCATCTTTGTGTACAGTATTTCACCCGTTGTATAAAGTACTGGTGTAGACTCCTGAATATGGAAAGTTATCGTATTCCAAAGGCATGCTATGAAATGTTAAAAACATACGACGACAATGGTGGTCGAAATTGGGTATCCCATGTACGCTTACTTTTATTTCACTCTGGGTTTTCTTTTTGTGTGGTTATCGCAAGATTGTGGCGAAGTAACAAGTTTTATAAGTGTTTTTACACAAGATGAGTATCATTTCTTACTCGTATGTCCATTTTATTCACAACAACGCTCTTTGTACATTCCTGATTTTTATATTATATCTACAACCAGATCAAAGTTTACTCAGCTGCTTGCAACAAAGAATGTAAAACTCCTAAGAAATATTGCAATTTATCTTAAACTATATATACCTGTATAAATTGTAAATTGTTCGTCTGACCATGTGCTATATTTTGCTTATTGAATTGTACTGTTGGTCATGTGGCCATAAATACTGAATATACTTCTTCTTCTTCTTCTTCTTCTTCTTCTTCTGAATATAGCTCTTCTTCTTCTTCTTCTTCTTCTCCTTCTAAACAGGTGCTAAATACGTCATTTGTATGTTAACAAACATGTTTTACAAACCTTAAAATCTAGAGATGTTGTGAGTTTGGCATGATTCATCACGGTAACTTCAAGATAGTAATCCGAGTCATGAACCCCTTTGTCCTTGTCATGGAAGATCCCTCCGTGTGACAGGTTGGCTGATACAATCCTGGGCTTGATCTGGAAATGTCTGTGGTAACATCCAACTCCAGGGGTGCAGTAACATTTAGGGCCTCTGGATGCAGTCTGGTATTTATTTTCACAGTCCACCATGTCCTGAAGACCATTTGATGGGGTTTGTATTAAGGTATTGTTGATATTTCATAGTAATCATATCAACCTAATATTGCGAAAATCGAAAGGATTTACCTGTGCCTCACCCTGCGCGGAAATGTGCTCGATACCATGGACGAGATCCCCACCTGTGTAATTATCAAATAGTCGCCAGGTAACTGTTTCCAAACCACTGTGATCATCATAACTCACCCACTCCATGCTGAAAGTTAAACAGGGGATTATATAGATCGTATTATTATAGGATATTTATATAGCGCACATATCTACGCACTGGTGCATGCTCAAGGCGCTGGTATTTTCCCCTCGATCATTGGATGTCAATCTGAACAGCACATCGCATTATCAATCTCAACTCCCTGGGGAGTATACAACTCTTGCAGCCACTAGGCGCACCGAGTTATTGTGGCTTTCTCATCCTAACGAGGTACCCATTCACAGCTGGGTGGACTGGGACACATAGTCACAGTACTTTGTCCATGTTCGTTTAACGGTGCTATAATCAACAGTGGTTATCGGAAGTAAGATATATTCACAATACAGAGAAGATATGTCACAATTTCTTTGTACGATCAACACGTCCTGGTAAAGGTACTACCGCTTGGATAATACAGCTTCAAGAAGCAACTTAATGTTCCTCTCTTAATATACCTGCTGGGTACATGTTCAAAGTGAACCTTTGCAAAGGGCTCTAGTGGCATATGACGTTCGGCAAGGATCCGTCTTACGTCCGATTTTGTTCTCTCTGTATACATCTCCTAATGGAGACATCGCCAGCTGCAGGAACCACGGATTAGGATATTATCTATATGCAGTGGATACTCAGTGGTATCTGGTTTTCAGGCCACAAAGTGGATATTTAATTTAACATTCCTTGCAATTACCAATTTTGTCAACAATTTCCTCAATCAAATGAAGGAAAATCTGAGTGTCTATTTCAGATTTTCACTCCCTCCTGTTATTATTCACAGGTCTTTCCTGTCATATCAGAAATAACGATGATATACCACCTCATCAACAAGAAGACAGTACTTACACCAGCACACGCAATCTTCCAACTAGACTACTCCATTTCTTTGTTATTGCAGATGTTCTAGTCAAAACATGAACTGGCACCAGCAGATATTGGTGATCTTATTGAAAATCATCGTGCACCTCGATTTGTACGACACTGCAGCAAACAATTCTTGTCTCTACCGATATCACTCACCAGCCTATGGTGACAGAGCCTTCTGAAAAGCTGGTCAAGTCCTTTGGAATTCCTTCCAAACAACGTCATAAACATTCAGAAACTATCAGACTGCAAGTCTGGCTTGCAAACGCACACCTTCAGATTGGCATACAACTGAATACCTTGTATCAGAGCCTTTTATACTAAAGTGCCTTTGGGCAGACTTTCGTGGACTGGAAACTTTCGCCGTACAACTAATAATTATATTAATATATGCGGTAGTAACCTCTGACATCCAAGCTGATACTTTAGCCTCCTTGTGTATAAGTACAGATCATTCAAGATTACTCTCAGCATTTGCAATGTGATGGCTGATATTCTATTACCACTAAGCATACCCATGTATCCCACTGTTGACTGTCAACATTACTTACACCATTTGATTGAATTCATCTACGTTATGTACACTGACATTGAGCCTGTACCCCCCGAGTCACAGGTTCTCAATGATAGGGGGTGATGTGTCAATGTGGACTGTCACTGTCTCCTCCAGATACTCCTCCCGGATGTCATAAGCCCTGATCCAGTAGCGGAGAGTGTCCCCGTCAACCAAAGGGGGTGAGATTGTGTGGGACTGCTTCAAGTAGAGGCTGCTGAATTTGGAGTCATCTGGAACTGTTCCTATTGACGTTCCCCCCTTGTGGTCCACTTCGTAAGCATATTTTAGGGCAACAATTCCTGAGAAGGACAATAGTCAATGATAACATTTCTTATGCTTGGTTTCAATCAACATTTATGATGAAGATGACATCTGTGAATTAGCCGTTTCATTGAGTGAGTGAGTTAGTAGACCTATTTTAATGATATAAACACCAATTCAGTAGTGGTCACAAAGGGGGACGTTTGAGTGAGTGAGTCAGTCAGTCAGTCAGTCAGTTAAAATTTAAAGACACACCGACAATATTTCAGCCATATCGTGACTACAACAAGTTTTTAACTTTATCATAAATACATGTAAATGTAATTCACTAAACGTCTGTCAACGAAGGACAGTAAAACCAACTGGAATATCACAAGCTCAAGAAATAAAACTAGTATATATCTCTTACAAATTAAGACAATACAGGGGGGGCGCTTCACGGTTGAAAGTACTTTCATACGTTTTCTCAAACATATGGCAGAAACACAGACTGATATTCTGAAAAGGGACGTAAATGAGAAAATGTCGATCTCGAAATTCCCACCTTGTACATTTGGTATCTGATCCACACCACGGCTGTACCCTTGGTCATCATACTCCTCATCAATATTAGGAACTGATAATACCCTCTCCAACCATTTGTTTCTGTGGTGTAGCGTGTTGATGTAGCGATGGTTCCAGTCGATGGTGACCGAGTCCGATGTCCACTGCCACTCCCATGAAGATATCTCTGCAGCTGACGTTGCACGTAACACGGTGTTTGGTGTCGTCTCCACTTGGGATTCCCCATCATGGATCATGATTCTTCTGGCACATTTAAAGTTCCCAGCTTTGTCAATGGCAGCAATTTCTACTGAGAATATCCCATTTTCTTTGAGGTGTAGTCTTCCTGTGTTCTAAAATTAAACGTATGCTATTTAAGAATGTAAACATTGTTATTATCTAATAGAAGCGACAAAACCCTTTAGAAATCCATGAGAAATCTCCTAAAAGCAGAGTCGTGTGTACAATTCTGACTGTATCATGACTATGTAGTTGTTTCAGCAGTATTTGTAAACAATCGAGTCTGGATTAACTAGACTTATAGTTTGGCATGAAATGCATGTGGACCCGTTTTTTTGTAAATATCTCTTCCGCCAAAAGTAACACTTCCGCTGTTACAGGTCATTGGCTCACTCCCTCTGCAAGCAGTTTGCGTTCTGCTGTTTATTTTGTTGACAGTTACATAGACAAATTCTTTAATACAAATGCATAAAATCGGTGATTTACAATGTGATTACGTTGTCTGACAAAACATACACTTGCACAGTTTGAGATCGATTGGGTCATTGGATGAAGAGATATTTACAAAAAAACGGGTCCACATGCATTTCATGCCAAACTATACAGTCCGTTTGAGTCAAAAACGGACAGATGAATTTCAAATTTTATCATTGTACAAAATTGCCACCTAAATATAAATAGTACCCATGTTTATCATTTACTAATACCCAACAGCTTTCTTATATTTGAAAATTTTCCGGACTTCACCAAAAATGTTCTTTAAGAAACTATCATCATTGAAAACGCAAAAGTTGTTATCTGTCGCGACGGGGTGAAACCGCAGAAACGGAACAGCCAGTCATGGCGGGGGACATCTCAAAATCTATTCCGGGCGTCACGTAATCGAAAAGTTGTGTTTGATCTGGCAACATCTCCTTTAACAATACCCCATATCATTTCAATGGGGTTAAGGTCACAGTGATAGGGTGGAAGTCGCAGAATATCGTGACCTTTACTTTTTATGTAACTGTCAACTTTGTGGAAAGGTTCACCTTGTACATGGGTACTATTTATATTTAGGTGGCAATTTTGTACAATGATAAAATTTGCAATTCATCGGTCCGTTTCTGACTCAAACGGACTGTATGTAACTAGACTGACCATTAACACACGTATGTTACTCAGAATTTGATTAAGATTCTTTAAGCATTAAATAAACGGAATATAACATGTTTACCATGCATCTTACCTGAGTGGCATTAAACGTTTGCATTTGATCCACATTTTTCATGCGAAGTCCACCTTCACCGGCAATAAACTCCATTTCAAATACCTGGAATTCAAACCTTCGTATGCCAGATGTGTCGTCGCTCCATCCATGCCAATGAACATTAAATGATGCCTGTAAAAAATCAAGAAAACACACATGAGTACAGTTAACTAAAACGAATCATGTAAATTATGACAAATGTAAATTATGAACAAATGTCAAGTACACATACCCCAAATATTAAGTATAAACCCCTACATGTATGGTTTCTTAACGATCAATGTTCTGGAAATATTTGTAACATTTCCATTGAAGTGTTTGGAAATGTTTCATCAGCAAATAGTGTGAAATGAAATTAGACTTTGAAACATAAGCATTTAAAATGCATTGATATCGTATGTAAAAACGTGGGTATATGAAACAAAACGGATGTGTCACCTATGCAAACAATATTCTCACCTGTTTACTTGTCTTGTCAACAATGAGCATATCAGCGGAACATTCCCAAGTTGCATTGCAGTGATATGGACTCACATAGTCCATACCTATTCTCAATGTTGCTGTCTTCGACTGACCAGCATAGTAGTGTGTCTGCACTTTGTTGTTTTCCATGTCCTTGATCTTCACAAACCCGCCGTTTGAGGTGACGAACTGAAACTGCACTCTGTAACAAATAATGTCACGACCGATGAAAACTATGATGTACAAATCTAGGTTTCTTTGTACAAATATAAGCATTTAAGTGTCATAGCACGAAACACAACCTATCTCATCATTTAGTGAATATGATAAGTTTATGTATTGAAGCAAATCATGAAATAATGTGGCATTCTAAAGCAATATATTTGTAATAGGCAAGTATGTCTTACACATCCCCTGTTGTCAGCTCCGATGAAGTAACATTGACATCTCCAAAGCATTTGAAGAGATCTGTACGTGGAGCAAGCTCAGAAACATTCTCACAGTTAATCGACGTGGAGAAAGAGGTAATTAATTCTGTAATAGATAGAAGAAAATATAGGTACCCATTCAGTTTTATCGGCTGCCCGACCCTATGCAGCTCAAAGCTAATATTGTTTGTGGTCTGGTTCCAAACTTTTGATTTGTGATCATGACATTCTTTCATGCTGTCTGATCGGCATCCCCTCGAGGAGCAAATATATAACAAAGAAGGTTAATGTACAGTATTCAAAACCAGTTCTGACTATCCCGAGAAGCCGATTCAGTTTGGCAGGATGGGCAGACCACCTTTGAAACAAATATGAATGAACCAGTGAACATAAGTAATGACAGAGGGGGCTTCCGATAAGGTTAAGCATGCAGTGCTGAAACAGTGGAAATGGGGTATAAAGACATTGTTTTAACATTAATTTGCACATACAAAAATATCAAATCAATTCTTGATCTCTAAATAGTTCAGGTGTACCTCTGAAAATGGTTATTGTCACATTTCCCCGTTTTATGCCCACTTTGTAACCATCTATAAAGTTATGCCTGCTTGGCGGTAGTCCAGAAGGGGTGAAGTTTGTGTGAAAACCATAGTTGATGTTGTGAATGTTTTTCAGGTTTGTCCACGAGTCTTCCTGGGCCTCTGAGTTATTCGGGTCGACTGGAGCCTCGGCTGTTTCCATACCTTGGCCGTGCACAACAATTCTGTTCCATGATATCACGGGTGGTGTGTCAACTGAAGGGTTGAATAGTGAAGACACAGTCAAATCAGTGGTGACAAATTATGGTAGTGTTAAATGTAAACCTGTGGTTTCAGTTTTCAATATTGTCACCATCACTGAGTGTCTATGGTATCTACTAAAATCAAAGTTATCACAATCAGAGAGAGTATATGTTATCAGCCATATCAACCGATGAAACATTGTGTTTGTCTATATTTACCAAAAGAAGTTACTCATTATATATAATACACCAACAATTTGTTCTTTAGGTGTGGATAATGAATCGAGGCCGGGAAGTAAGAAGTGTAATAATTGTGAAGTAAACTTACTGTTCTGACAGTTTGAACCACTGAATCCAGGAGAGCAGATGCAGTTACTGGCCAGTTCCTCCTGGCAGGTGCCCGGGTAACACCACGTGCTGTCAGGACGCCATGAACATGCCTCTGAAGTTCGATAAGACAGATTATCTTATCGTATTCCTCTTGATTTGTAATCAGTTGTAAGGTGATGGGATAGGCTCATGGTGTAAATAATTTCACTCAAAGGCCCAGTTAGTGGGCCACATACTTACCATGATCCATTTCGGGTATTCTGCAGCATATTGTGTAAGACCTTGTTCACTCACTCACTCAAATCGATGACCACAACCCGTGAAGATCCGGGATAGAATAGGTCTTCAGCAACCCATTCTTGTCATAAAAGGCGACTATGCTTGTCGTAAAAGGCGACTAACGGGATCGGGTGGTCAGGCTCGCTGACTTGGTTGACATGTCATCGGTTCTCAATTGCGCAGATCGATGCTCATGCTGTTGATCACTCGATTGTCTGGTCCAGACTCGATTATTTACAGACCGCCGCCATATAGCTGGAATATTGCTGAGTGCGGTGTAAAACTAAACTCACTCACCCACTCACTCAAAACAAATTGTATTACCAGTACATATACCTTTTACTATAAACATAAGGTCTACCATCCCTAATCAGATTGATACTATAAGTGACCTTACATTGCTCGCCTTTTCTAAACGTACTTACTTCTGCAGTATTTTCTGTCAGCTGAAATGACATAAGCTCTCTGGCCCGCTTCTTCCATCACAACGCCCTCACATCTTGAGCACACTTGGCAGTCATTGCAAGGACAATCCTCAATTGTACAGTTTGAGATGTGTCGGCACCCTGAATAGACAGAGGTCGTAAGTCAGATGTACTGAAACAAATGCTTCCTCGGCTTCCACAATAATTAACAATTCACTTTACCACTGAAAGGTGACAAAATTCATTAGAAATCTCAGAAATTGCATATACATGTATATCATGTGAGTGTGCTTATGAATCACTGTCAAATTGTGATGACGTCAGGGTTTGGTGAAAAGACAAACCAACCTGCCCCATCGGTCACAAACACATGCAAAGAAAAGTTAATTCTTTCAATCTACGCTAGAAGGCAAATTAGGGAATTGCATCAGATGTGTCAAATCTGAAAATGTTTTTATATATATGCCAGAACATGTTTCAATAGCTGTAGTGAGGCCATGAATATTGCAACCTGAAGGAAACAAGACTCGTATAATGTTCTTTGAAATCTCGGTGGAAAGAGCGTGCTCGATTGTGCCTCAAAAGTTATTACTTTGTATCATTTGAAAGATATTTTACCACGCCATGTGACTATTTCTTTCTTTGCCAAGACATAGGAAGATTAGAATCATGCATCTCCGACATAGACTTTAAATAGCAACTCTCACAGGTCCAGCAACATAGGCGTATAGGTGACGCTAGTCGGACGACGTCTACGCAATACTATGCGAGGAATAGAACGAATAGATCAATCTTGACGGCAAAACATCAATATAGACGCCCCGAGTTCTGCAGACAATATTTGCGATTGACTCCACCTCAGTGGAGATAGGTCCTTTCCACTGACGAGTCATGCATCCTGTTACCAGATCCATGGCGTCGGGATGAACGTCACTTCCCTGATTGCTCTAGTGTTGCAATAATTCGTGATCTTATGCCGGCCAATGGTGTTCTTTGTCCTGTGCATAGCGACCAGGTCACAGATCAGTTGAACGTTGGTCGCGGACAGTCCTTGGATGGGTGACCGTGTTTGGCAGCTTGACTCCTAAGGGTTTCTTGGACATCAGCCCTGCCCCACAACGAAGCATATGTGACACATGTGGTCTCACCTTAGGCATGTGAGTTATTCATGAATTGCCTCTGTTCACCCACAGTGGGTACCCCATGGGATAAGTCATATGACTGTTAACCTTCGAGCCCTACAAAGGCAGCTCAGGTTATCCGGAGTAAAAATGCGTTAGCGCTTTCAGCATGCACGAGTGCGTGGAAATAGGCGCTTTATAAATGGCCATTGTTATTATTAAAAGAAGGACTGAAACAATTGCTGGGAATATCACATCTGTCATACAATGGACTGGAGGAACATTGCAGCACGTAGCGTCAAACCAGATCCTGCTGGAGGTGTGCTCAAGCATCTAACTATCAACAATGGGGTTGTTAATGTTAACGTCGATGTTGATATGAATACCCTGGACTACAACAGCCCCGTATCTGTCACCAGTCGTCTTTGGTCAAATGGAGCAGCTCTCCTCTTCAAAGGAGGATGTATACAACAAAACATCTTCTCTTGTTCCGCCTCTTGAGCACATAATTAAACCATTCATTTCTGCTGCCGGCATTGAGCTGGAAAATATAGTTCCTTCCCGTCTTCTTTCTTCTCCTCCTTGGCAATTGGTGAGGCCACAATTTGACTTAACACTAACCACATTTTAAAAAATCAGAAACTAATGAATTACAATATACACAAGAATATAATCAATTAAAAAGTAAATATGATGCATACAAATCCTTATTTACAGATGGGTCCAAGGATGGTGGCGTGGTGGCATGTGCCACTGTCATTGGATCCAGAACAATATCTTCTAGAATACCTGATAACAGCTCTATTTTTACAGCAGAAGCAAACGCCATCTTAACAGCTATTAATTATATTCAAAGACACACTACAGATAAACAATACATAATCTTTTCCGATTATCTTTCTTGCTTTCAGGCTATAAAAAATCTTTCGTGTAAACATCCATTTTTAATAGAAATTATTGAATTGTATAATTATCTTGTTACTGGACAATGTGACATCGTCTGTTGTTGGTTACCCAGCCATGTTGGCATTTCTGAGAACACAGTGGCTGATTTTGCTGCTAAGGCAGCACTTAACAATTCTGTAACAACACTTCTTATCCCATACTCTGATTACAAAGCTATAGTATGACGAGAAATTATTGACAATTTTAGGAATATGTTTCATTGGATTTCTAGTATAAACAACCTTGACCAGCTAGCTATCAAGTGCTTGGTTTCATTCAAGAGAGACAAGTCCGTTAATCCTTTTTCATTAGTTTGTGAAGAGTTATCCCCCTTGGTTTACTTGCTAGCAGAAGAAGAAGTGGGACACCCAAATAGGTATCAATAAATTATATGAAATAAAACCCTATATTGGTTACACCTACTTGGGTTGTAAGTCCAGATTTGAAGAGGCCATCATACGACGATGTCGTATTGGCCACACAAGATACACTCATGAATATCTCTTGCTAGGTGAGGATCCTCCGTTTTGTATCCCTTGTGGTGAGAGAACCACGGTCAAACAGGTCCTGCTTGAATGTGTTGAATATTCCACAAGGGATAACTATTTCAAATCACGAACTATGAAGGATCTTTTTAATAATATAAGTTCTCATTTAGTTATTGCATTTTTTCAAGAATTAGATTTGTTAACTGATTTGTAAATAGATAAATATTTTATAATTGGAAGTTTAAATTAGTAACTCAGATTGTAAGTGGCTGTATCCTCAAAGGGGTTTAAAGTACTGTAAAATTATTGTCCTCCTAAGAGGGTACGCAAGTCCACAAACATTCACAATAAATTCAAACTCTCCACTATTTTTAATCGTAGAATATGAGTCTTTTTTAATGTATGGTTAGATGTGTTTAAATTGCTAACGGCTGAAGGGATGCTGTAAATCCAGCTTGGGTACACGCAGGAAGCAAATGTACTGTAAGTTCCCATGGTCCCTAGTATGGTGATCTGCCTTCAGTCGTTGGCAATCTATAGCCTGTTTTTAAATAGTATTGTCATTTATAGGTGAATATATTAGATTTAGTTACTGGTGTTAAATGGATATCTGTGACACATTAGTAGTTTTACTGTTCTTCGTCAACAGGTTTTTAATTTCTAACGTTCTTGATCTTTAATATAATTATAAATTGTTCTCGTCACTATATAGCTGAAATATTGCCGATGTGACGATAAATATTAACTCACTCACTCACACTCCTCTTCAACGTTGGTGGTCAACCAACCAGTTTCAAGCAACGCTTTCAAAACACAAGGTGACTGCTGGCTGTTTTAACCTCTCTCCCTTGAGTAATATTCTAAATATGGATCAACACCATAGGTTCAGACATTGTTCTGTCTAACTTTGCTTTTAAGCATTTTTCAGACTGTTCGCGAACTAAACGAGAAACGTGAAAATACTTCACATTCTTTCTTCAGGGCACTATAAAAGATCAAGAGATGGTAAGATGGTTAAATTGTTATTATTTCATTGCTGAGATCTGTGTGATGTACTCGATACACTGACAGTGCCATAATCAGTTCCATTAGGCTACACCGCCGTTCCAACACATGAGTATACAGAATGTCAAGTCACAAGAATAAAAATGCGAAATTTCTCAGGTCAATTTCGTGTATGGCCGCCCCACGCATTCACCACTGCCAAACACCGTCTCCTCATCGACTGCCTGATGCTTGTGAACACGTGGTTGGGGATTCTGCGCCATTGCTCTTGCATGGCAGCGCCAAGTTCCTGCAAATTCTGAGGTTGGTTCCGAAGACCACGAAGCCTTCTCCCAAGTGCATCCCAAACGTGCTCTATTGGATTAAGGTCAGGGGACCTCGATGGCCAGTCCATGACGTTGATTCCAGCGTTTTGAAGGAAATTTCGTGTCAACATCGCGGTATGCGGCCGAGCATCATCACGCTGGAACTGTAGACCTGGGCCATGAGCCGCCATGAAAGGCACGAGTTCAGGGGTGAGCACCTGGTCGCGGTAAGCAGCAGCTGTGAGGTTTCCACGGATGACCAGAAGTCGGGAACGGTTGTTCCCACAGAAAGCACCCCACACCATGCAACATCCGCCCCCCGAATCTGTCGACTTCCTGTACAGAACATTGGGCATACCGTTCACGACGTCGTCTCCAGACTCTATGCCTGCCGTCCGCGAATCTGAGGGTAAACCTTGATTCATCGCTAAAGACGACTCGATTCCAGTCTCTCTGGGTCCATCGGAGGTGACGTTGGGCCCACAGCAGACGTTGACGTTGATGAAACGGCGTCAATATTGGCCCACGATATGGACGTCGAGAATGGAGATTGGCAGCCCGCAACCGATTTCAAATGGTCTGTGAGGAGAGTAGACCTCTAAACATCTCAGCCCTGGTTCGTGTAGCCGGCAGCAATCTGTCACGTAGGTGACGTAGGACGATTTGACGGTTTTCTGCTCGAGACGTCCCACGTGGACGACCCGATCTTGGGCGATCAGAAGTGGTGCCAGTTTGTTGTAGACGACCTCGCAAGTCATACACAGTACGACGGCTGCATCCCATTGCTCTTGCGACGTCAATAACTGATCTTCTCGCTTGCAACATGCCAACGGCATGTTTACGTTGCACATTTGACAATCGTGGCATTTCAAGTACCGTTAGAACTGTGGTTTTAAAGTGTGTTTTCAATTCTTGAGGCCAATGCAAACACGTGCATATGAAGAAAACTTCGATGCGAAGATCACGTGATCGACTGCACGTGCAAAACCTGATTTGGCACTAAGGTCATTTGCACGACGAATGGATGGGTTTGAGTGGGTTTTGCTAACGTTTTTCTAGAGTCGAAAGATAGGGATCCCATTTCGGCTACATAGATGTATCATCAGAGGAAAATTATTCATTATTTTTCAAATTACATTTTGTGAAGTTTCTTTTTGGACTCAGTATATATTTATAATGATGACACAGATTATCGTTTGACACAGTACACAAGTAATATAAATTAGATTAAGGGAAAAGGTTAAATGGAAGGACACTGAGAACCGTACACATTAAAAGAGTGACTGTTAGTAATCTGCCATCGCTGAACTGTTATTCTTGAATGTGCCTGTCGGAGTACTTACGGTAACACTGGTTTGTGGAAGAGATGAGTCTATAAAAGTAGCTTGTATCTGAAGGAAGACATGCTGCACAGGTGATACACCGTTGACTTCTACAATAGTCGATGCTTGAACACTCTGTGACACAATCAGAAAGGGTAAAAATGGAAAACAAATATCTAGGACATATTATTCCACAAAGCGCCATTATGTAGACGATCTTACACAAACCACTGGTACCACTTACCCCTCTCGACACTGATATTTTTCTCCAGTGGGTCCGATCCGCCAACCCAACAGCCGCAGTGAAATACAAGAGTACTATTGTCCTCTTCATAGATTTCAATCTATAACCACGGGAATAAACCATGTTAATAAATGTCACGCGCCAATGCCAGGGAATAAACAGTCTCAAGTATCTGCCAGAAGATGTGACCATGGTAAGCATTTCTTGTCTTACCGGTAGCAACCTGTGATATTCTAGTTGTTTTTACTGTCCTCCGCTGACAGGTTTAAATAATTTACCTATATTTATTGTTAAATTATAACTTGTTTAGTCACGACTTGGCTGAAATACTGCTGATGTGACTTAAACTATTTAACTCACTCACTCACACTCACTCCTTCTACATTGAATCAGAACTTGAATACGATTACATATCTAATACATAGTTAGGGTCAGCCTGGTAGTCAAGACATGTTCTCTTCATACGGAACACTAGATTCCATTCATCTTATGGGTTTTGTAGACCAGGTTATCGTGATGTTGCTTGAACTCACTGACCTTATTAAGATGCCAGCCGGAAAACCAACCCCTGTTGTCTGAGCGTATTCTGTGAAAAGTAAATTGGACCTGCATTAAGTGAATAAATTAGAGTATGTCCGTGAAATAAAAGTATAAATTAAAGATTACATACAATTATCCCAATTACACCAAACCAGATATCTTTAAATGTATTCATCGCAACATTTTACCAATAACAGATTTCGGCGCGTTATTAAACACTTTTAACATTAAACATTTTCCATAGACACTTTTCCTGTTAATATAGAACTTTTGTGCGAAAGAATGCACAACCCTAACGAACCTCAGAAACAAATACATTTGAGTGTATTGGGGAAAATAGCTTTGAAACGTACATGAATAGATCGCTGAAAATATATGATACAACATGATATTTGCGAAAATTGTAAGCGTGTCCTGCAGCCTTTAAACAAAGCACACAATCAGTTAACACACCTCACTTCATAGAGTCGACCTATATCCCCAACGTCCATAACAGTCGTATCAACGTCATTTTTTTCAAACGACCCAGAGAGTTTCTTTTCCCTGCTCCGTCCGGTCCGACCCTGCACCCGCAAAAACAAGCCAGAGCCCGTGCCAGCAAGATCTATGTCGCTTGTGTAAACTGTTACTCTGAGTTCTGTGAAACGATTTGTGCGAATACATGGGCAAATTTTACAAGTGAATAGATAGTCACACCTGCTCACCATTCTTCACTCACCCACCAACACGCTCCTCGAACCCTAAGTTACAAAAATGTATATGTAGGACATAATGTTATGTGGCAGAATAGAGGTGGGGGGTATTGGTAAATGACGTGAATGAGGTTCTCATAAGCTTTGAGGTTTGTCTCACAGCCAAAGTAAATAGAGGTACCTTCCTACATCACTTCCGGGACACACTACATAAGTAGCAGTCATGGGTTTTAAAAGGTCATTGTTTCTAGAACCCTTGCAGTACGTGTGTAGATCTGGGCGAGGACGATTCGGGGTTTTATTGCGTGACCTTAAACATCGCTTGCTCTCAGCACAATGCTGTATTCAAGAACAGTGTATGTACCGCATTCAGGACGACCTATTAGTGACCATTTGTGACTGCACAGACATATATATCAAGACCCACTACTTATTGCTGCAGCTACAGTTATTTTGTTGGTTAGTTATTCACCTTCAGTGCTTCATGTGTTTTAAAACCACTGAATATCAACTGATATACAATTACACATTACACAATTCAAATGTTCAACATACCTCTAGTGAAAGCTGCTCTAACCCTCCTCATGGTCCGCCATGATTCGTGAACCAACTGAGCACAGGAGAAATATTGACTTTGTGACGATTGGGTGTTTGTCACCGTCACCCCAGCTGGTCGCCAGCCACAACCTGTATCCGGCTTAAGTTGAAACAAACATAAATTCAGTCACAAAACAAGAGTCATCAGAAGATGACAAATCCACCCGGCTCCCACAAATTTGAAAGAACAAATCATGTGACTGTTACTTAAAGTCCAACTGCGTCCGGAAAAGAAATGATTACGGACGGACAGACAAACGAAGCGTTGACGATATCCCTCCGAATTATGTGCAGATAATAAGGAAGATAGAAATGGCATTATCTTTAAATGCGATTATTTCAAGTGAAGACGAAGCACATATTTGCTTCCAGAAATAATCTTTAGACCCTGATCATCCATATGTTACATGTTTACCAGGAAACATATAGTTGGTTGTAATTACCTCGAAAAATATCAATTTGATATTTCCTATCTGTGTTAATGTCATTTCCAGTCTTCCAGTCTTCCCAAGCATCCACAAGGCTGGCCTAAAGGGATGAAGACATATCCCAGATGCTGACCCTCTCTCTCCCTCAATGTACATACGCAGCAGCTGCAACAAAGATGATGTTTCATTAAAGTATTGAAATGCCGATAGAACAGGACATGTCCTGTATGAGTGTCCCTATTCCCCAATAATACCCCAAACCAATATTTATACACGTCGGAAACAACCAACACTCACACTGCAGCTTGGGTTACCATTACTTCCGTTCAGCACAAAAAATCTGTATCCGGTAAAGTCCTCGGGGAAAAGCTCATGCTGCTGTTGGTTCTGATTCTGCAAAAAGCATTCTTATGTATTAAAACCCATGGAATTGGTAGCTATTGGTCATATCCACATTGATTACTATGTTACCACAACAACTACATTTTGTAGGCATAGCTTTCTGGCGTACAGGTTGTTACATACTTAAAGTAGGTTCAGATTTTATCAACAACTAGTGTTTCACTTCCTTGAGAGGCATTTTAGAAGTTGTATAGATGAAGGAAAACGAAGTTCTATGGATTGTCAACTTCTTTATTGCAATGGGTGCGACGTTTCGGTGTAGGTACTAACACCATTATCAAGCAAGTGATGTGCAGCCACCAAGAAGAAACACATAACCAAGCTCAGCAGCCTCTTGCCCCTCCGACCTGTCACCAAACCCCAACCACGTGATGACTACCTCAAGACAACTGTAATCAATCTCAGCAGCAGGACCCTCAGCGATGACGACAGTGTGGTACTTTACAAAGGTTTAAGGAAAACCAAGTTCTATGGATAGTCACATTCCTTATTGCAATGGGTGCTACGTTTCGGTTTCGGTTTCACCACTTGCTTGATAACGGTGTTAGTACCTACACCGAAACGTGCAATAAAGAAGTTGACTATCCATAGAACTTGGTTTTCCTTCAACAGTGTTTCAATCTTAGGGATAATTTATAGAAAAGACACAGCTAAATGTGAACGTTTAATACTTACAATGTAGTCAGTGGATGATACATTTGGCATTTCTTCACACTTGTATCTACCAGCATCCGCAGCTTAATGAACAACAGAAACTAGTCAGCCATTTGGTTGATATCGCATTTCATTAAGTTGTACTATTTCAGCAACATAATTAACTCCCTTATTAAGCAATAATTATTCATATATTATTGTACCTGCTGATGATATTAAACTCTTTTTCACAGGAAGTAAGCATATTTATGCAAGTTATTTGTATCGGGAATTCTTGTAAGCAGCAATGAATCTCATAAGCCAATTCATATTTCTAAACAATAACTTCGGCTTCACTTCAGAGCTTGTATGAAACATCTCACTTGGTTGGAGAAATTCGTACGTAATAATCATG
This sequence comes from Haliotis rubra, assembly GCF_003918875.1. Classification (NCBI taxonomy): domain Eukaryota; kingdom Metazoa; phylum Mollusca; class Gastropoda; order Lepetellida; family Haliotidae; genus Haliotis; species Haliotis rubra. The sequence continues at coordinate 3,376,635 of NW_025766558.1, read as the reverse complement.
AGTGAGGATTTCGGACAGATTCTTGCTACTCTTACTCGGAGTTTGTTTGGTCGGGATCTTGATTCGCGGCTTTGTGGTAGAAATGTAGACAACATTTCCAGATTTGACGCAGTTGCCAAAATTATGTCCGATGCAATTCCCTGTTCAAGTGTGTTCCATTGGATGAACAATTTCCTTGCAAAATCAGACTCCTGACAGTTCCGTTCTATTAGTTCACACGAAACGCAGCTAAAGAACCCCTATTTTTTATGGCAAAGTCCTTGATTCTGATTGCCGGCAATCCCCGAGTGTTGTAACCGTTGGTGGTAGAGTTTAAACAGACAACCGCTGCTGTACATTCCTGTATACACATGTACCCGAGGCGACACACAGGCCCATGACTACCAAGAAGGCCCAGAAGTGACGCCACGTGAGAATGAATAAATATAGCAATCGTTTTGGGTTCAATTTTCAACAACGGAACACGCATGAATAATCAGTTTCTCGCGCTGAAACATGGCAAACCTTTGGACAACCGCTGCTGTACATTCCTGTATACACATGTACCCGAGGCGACACACAGGCCCATGACTACCAAGAAGTGACGCCACGTGAGAATGAATAAATATAGCAATCGTTTTGGGTTCAATTTTCAACAACGGAACACGCATGAATAATCAGTTTCTCGCGCTGAAACATGGCAAACCTTTTGGACCAAAGTGAGAGAAACGGAGTCTACAATACAAATCAAACATATACAAACGTTCAACGAGTGATTTCTTTCAAATGGTTGCGAATTAGTTCGGTGGGTTCAAAGTAAAGACTGCCTCAGACAACCCAATCATTATCATCAACAAGTCAGGAGCAGTTATACCAGCAATCGTGACAAAATTACCGACCACTCCATACAGACCCGACAATAACCATGTGAGCACAACCTAAGTCTTCGTCAAGATTCATCAACACGTTCCTCCTGATATTCATGTGTGTAAATATTTGTGAACTTTGGTCTCCTCCTTTTCGTATAAGGTAGATTCAATATTATTAGTCATTGTATCAACTGGGTTCACATTCGTCATGTTTTCATATATTGAGTAACCCGTGAAGATCCGGGTTAGAATTGGTCTTCAATAACCTATGCTTGTCACGAGAGGCGACTAACGGGATCGGGTGGTCAGACTCGCTGACTTGGTTGAAACATGTCATCGTATCCCAGTTACGTAGATCGATGCTCATGATGTTGATCAATGGATTGTCTGATCCATTCTCGATTATTTACAGATCGCCGTCGTATAGCTGGAATATTGGGCCGCATAAAACTAAACTCACTCACTCACTCATATATTGAGTATGCATTGCTATCTATGTTATGTTATTACCTTTATCAGATTACGTTTTTGAAATTGGCTAGGTTCTTACCCTACTGCACGATCTGGTCATATCCTACGCGCTACGCATATGCGCATTAAATGCAGATCAACGCTCTCTGTAGGATCCGTGTCTTCCCATGCAAATCAGACTCCCGGTTTCAAGGAGTTTTTCAGACGCTGTTGGTCTATAACTGTTGCTATGGATAATAGCTTCCAAGAAGTTATTCAATACCCTGTGATTTCATGCTTACATTTTCATATCGTCTTTTGTACATGTGAGCATCAGATTTTATCAAGTACTCGTGAAAAAATGTTATAATCATTCCTTGTCGTAGCAGCTATTGCAAAAGTATATGCCTGTGTTATGGAGACCCATTGCCAGGCATATTCACTGAGCTATTTAGTGGAGACTGTATACCCAGTCTGTATCTTACTACTTTCGCCACTGTGAGTTTGCTGTTAACTATGATACCGGCAGAAATACGTATCTTCGGAGTCCCTGGCTTAGAACATACGATACGTAGAAATATCGTAGAGCCAACTTCAATTGAATTAATTTTTCATTACATTTCAGTTTTGACTTTTGTTCTGTATTAGTTTTTTCTTCTTAATGCCCTTACTACGTTTAGAGCAGATCACAACATCCGCTAGCCTTGTCGAGTCTACGCTCACAATATAGGACTCCCAATTTCAAGGATCTTACTGAAATCATGAGAATATTACATTCACGTGCAAACGACTATCAACAATCCCACGCTCACTCAGACCAGGAACTTGTTAGGCACAGATACCAAAGATAAGTAACCTTCAGCTGGATCACTTACAAGATGAACTGGTCACGTCACAATCTGAGAAAGGATTCTGAAACTACTGTCAACAATCAGATCTTTGGATGGCATTTAGAAGTGATCCACATAAGTAAGAGTCAAGCGGCTGGACTATCAAGACCTATCTTCGAGCCAAATGCAGAGTCCCCAGCAGCGCTAGCCCCAACCCCAGAGGATTTATATACCGGATCCCCTGCAACTGCGGCCACCAATACATTGGAGAAACCCTCAGACCCTTCAGCACCAGACTCAAAGAACATTTGTCCTCTGCTAACAAACTAGATTGAAATCCGCCATTTCCGAACTCATCCTCAAGAAGCAAGATCATCACATCATGTGGGAAGCCACCAAAGTCACCACCAACAACAATAGCCGACAAAGAGCAATACAAGAAGACATTGACATCAGAGGTACCAGCCAGCCATCAACCGTGAGCAGGAACCTATCTCACAAGGTCCTGGAATTATTGGTGTTCCTGGCGTCCATTTGTCCTCATTATCATTCTTACCTATCACTGCCTCCCGTTTGCCCTCTGCTTAATACTTTAAGTCTCGGATTACAGCTGTCCATTGTCATCACCTGTCACCTGTTAGCTAATTAACTCCTAATCAACTGTTTGCTTCCATTTGTCCTTTACCAATGACCTATCAACGCCAGTTAACTGTTGCCTACCTTTGTTAAGTCTCCACCTTTGTTGTTTTATTACTTTGGTTGTTCTTTCATGTATATATATATATATGCTCTCTGGCACATAGCATTCATTTTGTACATAACACATACTCCGAAACGTTGTGTGCCTCATAATAAAGAAGTTCCAAAACGCTCTTCATTACTGTCAACGATACTACACTCTCAGACTACGTACGTGGCTTGGTAGACACTGATGCCCAAGGTGAGTCCACCCAACGATGCAAGTTGTATGTGGATTTGTATAGTGATACCTCTTACCAAGCAAGCTGAGTCCCCAAATACTCGCGTTGTTACTATACAAGTCAAGCTGTTCCTCAATACAACTATTTCCAATACAAAGTCCATTTACATTATGTTCATATAAAATAGTTTAAAGGAGTGTAAATAATAAAGGGAAAACGTTTTACCCTGTGTGAGGCCAATATTACAGTGGAAGAGTGGTGAAGGCGAATTCCCCACAGGATTTATAATTAATTATTTGATAAATATTGACAATTATATTAAGACACTTGTTACTTAATAACTTTAATAGTTTTACCCATTTCCCCAACAGTACCACAGGCCTGACTAAAATCTATAAAAGCACAGAATAGCTCTTTATTAAGACATATATATATATGTGTGTAACGAAAACCGTTTTTTAACGTGCTTCACGCACTCGTTCAGTCAGAATCTGAGAAGGTTTGTAATCTCTGCCATGTATGCAATGACAATGTTAAAAGTGCACTCTACCAGTCTGTGATAAACATTAAGATATTTTCAGCATCCCCGCTGTTGAAGGTTTGAATCAAGGACGTATGTGCGTTTTGTAAACATACACACACAATTATTGTAATATGGTAATTTGAACCCAGCCTTTTCTTACTCATCATATAAAAAAATGCAGGTTTGTGCATTTGGTAAACATTACGAGTTTTCCATAAAGTCGCTGTTCTTGTTGTTCGTGAGGCCGAATGAATTGCATCACCACAATAGTCTCGGCTAGAAGTGTAATCATATTTTGTAAAATAATCATGAGCTCGCTGGCCTGTGCGTAAATCATACAATGTGTCTGTATCACAGGTGATCACACAATGAATCTACTGTTCGCCAAACTACAAAAAAAATGTTTTTGCAACATGGTTGGTTGGACAAGACAAGGACAGGATTAACAAAAGCGAGTAATTATTTTCCATAGTCATAATAGATATCTACGGAAGCGTCCTAGTGCCACAGTCAGAATATTTTTATCTCCTAATTAGGACTTACCTATCTTCTAATTAGGTGATACTATCTCCTAATTAGGAGTTACTATCTCCTAATTAGGACTTAATATCTCCTAATTAGGACATAGCTATCTCCTAATTAGGTGATACTATCTCCTAATTAGGACCTAGCATCTCCTAATTAGGACTTAATATCTCCTAATTAGGATTTAATATCTCCTAATTAGGACTTAAGGATCTTATATATACACTAGGCACATAAAGAAATTGTGCATACAAAAATTTAAAATCTAAATTTATCAAACCTGTGTAGACACATAAGGATTCAAACTCAGAGATTAGTGACATGTATCCAACATGCATGCACGTGCCACGTTCCGTGACGTCAGTGGGTTCGTCCTTGAGACGTGCAATACGTTGTTGCACGTGCATTCCGGGAAAGAGAAACAGAGCACATGAATGCCACACAATACTGTCACTTTGGAAAGCTCAACCCCCTGCCCTTGCGATCGTTGAAAACATTAAACGGCTATTGAAACGCATAGCATGCCAAGGCTCACGTCTGCACAACGTCATGAGGCTATTGGGTCGGTCCGTGGGGAAATGTCTCAACGACAAGTGGCTGCACATTTCCACTGCCACCGGAACACCATTTCTGCACTGGTGAGACGCTACCAGAACACAAATGACGTCATCGATCGGCCACGTTCTGGACGTCCACGTGTAACAACGCCAAGACAGGACATATGGGTAAGGTTGACCCATCTGCGCCACATGTTTCAGACTGCAGTGAAGACTGCCCGAACCATCCCAGGAATTCGCCGTATCCACCCCAACACAGTTCGACAACGTTTACGTCATCACGGGATCAAACCACGACGTCCCGCCATATGGCCTATCCTGACACAACGTCATCGACAAGCTCGCCGGATGTGGTGCAGAAATCATGTCCGCAGAGCCTTTGTTTGTGGAGAAATGTTGTTTTTACAGATTAGTCAAGGTTTAACATTTCCCATAGTGATGGACGTCAACGTGCCTATAGACGCGTGTGGATTAACAACTATTAAAATTAAACAAAAAAACGTTATACTGTGTCTTCATCGATTTTACAAAGGCGTTTGACACTGTTTGGCGTATTGGCCTGTGGCATAAGATGGTCAGAAACGGAATAAATGGAAAATTTCTAAATCTAATAAAGAACATGTATCATGACACCAAGTCCGCCGTTATGCTTGACAATAATATATCAAATACATTTCAGCGTTACTCCGGTGTTAGACAGGGAGAAAAGTTATCGCCATTATTGTTCTCTATATTCATAAACGACATAGAAAGTTTTCTACATGCAAACAACTGTAAAGGTGTTGATCTCCAATGTAATGAAGATATAGATACATTGTCTCTGCTAAAACTGATAATATTATTATACGCTGATGATGCTGTTCTTTTTTAGTGAAGACCAAGTTGAATTGCAAAAATCATTAGATACATTTCAGCAATATTGTTCCACATGGAAATTACAAGTAAATCTCGCAAAAACAAAAGTGCTCATTTTTGATAGCGGACCTGCGACCAAATCCAAAAATATATTTGTGTATCAAAACAAAAACAGAAATAGTCGATGTGTACAATTATCTTGGAATCAAACTTCATAGGAATGGTAGATATATAATTACAATCAAATCACTAGTTCAGAGTGCAACAAAAGTCATGTATGCTTTATTGAAAAAAGCCCGGAATATAAATTTACCACTAGATTGTATTTTAACAGCTTTTGGCACTATGATCGTACCTATTATGATATCTGGATCCGAAATTTGGGGATTCGAAAACTTACTGACTATTGAAAGACTACACCTTAAATTCCTTAAACTAATTTCGTACTTAAGAAACTCAACTCCAAACTTTGCTCTCTATGGTGAATTTGGTAAAGAGCCAATATATATCAAAATATACAAACGAGTAATAACCTTTTGGTAATAAGATCGCTACTTGTACCAGTAAACTGTACAATTATATCCAAGTTAATGTCCCAGATATGTTAGATCGACTGAGATGGTTTTCATTTGCGAAAAAAATTCTTAATGATTGCGGGTTAAGCGAAATATATGATAACCCTTCCACTTGCATCACCACGTGGCTAGCCTCAACAGTAGAACAGATACTCAAGGGCCAAAATTTACAAAATTGGAGAAGTTCCGTCGAACAAAGTTCCAAGGGATTTTATTACAAATATTATAAACAGGATTTATCTTTTGAACCGTACCTTTATATGCCAAAATCAATTTACATGCCTATTCTTAAATTTAGAACTAGTAACCATTATCTGCCTGTTGAAACTGGCCCATGGACAAATACTCCAAGAAATGATCGTTTATGTAAATTATGTAACTCACCCGCTGTCGGTGATGAGTTTCACTGTCTTTTCAGGTGCGAAACTCTTCACCAACAGCGGCAGCTGCACATACCTCAGTATGTCAATACCTGGCCCAACCTTTATACACTCAAAAGATTACTTTGTGCAAAGAAAGCTAAATATGTTAAAGACTTGTCAAAATTTATTAAATGTATCAATAGAAGTTTAGATATAAATACATGTAATTAAATGTTTGTATCATTCTCTAATGACACCCTTGTATATATGAATATGTTTGTACATGTATATTGTATTGTACATTATCCTCAATTATATCCCTCCGATGCCATCTTGGTGTATATGTATATATAATGTTTTTCCAGTTCACTCATGTACCACCGATGGTGGAAGTTGAGAAAAGAAAAACCTTCGAACCTTCGAACAACACGCCAAAGAAGAACTCCTTTGGTGATTGTTCAGGGCAACTTAACTTGTGTGGGCTACAGGGGTCAGAATCTTCGACCTGTGGCAATTCCTTTTCTGCAACGCCATGGCCCTGGGTTAGAATTCCAACAGTCGTCACGATATGGCTGAAATATTGCCGATGTGACGTTAAATATTAACTCACTCACTCCAACAGGACCATGCCCGCCCTCATACGGCAAGGGTTGCTTTTGATTTCTTGCAACACCACAACGTTGACTTACTTGCCTTGGCCTGCAAATTCACCGGATCTCTCCCCGATAGAGCATGTTTGGGACGAGATGGATCGACGTCTACGCCGTCTTCCTCATCCGCCAGATAACGTCCTTGACCTTGCAACAGAACTTGAGAGATTCTGGCGTGACATCCCACAAACCTTCCTTGCACGTTTGATAGGCTCTATGCGTCGTCGATGCACTGCTGTTCTCAATGCCGATGATGGACATACCCGTTATTGAGCTTGTGCCATGGTCCGCTTGTGGACTCGTGACGTCATTGTGATTGACTTTTCAATTGAAATTCTCCCGACTTGTTATGGTCTCATGATCCCTCCATTAAAGTTTATATGTACCTTTGACATTGTTATCGTACTTATCAACTGGGATAATATTTTGACAATGCACAGTTTCTTTATGTGGCTAGTATATGTTTTAAAAAGTCAGCCAGTAGTCATTCACTTCTTCTGTTTGGGTTTAGCATCTTGGATGAAGTAATGGATGAAAGCATATGCATTTGTTTCATGTTCGGCTTGCAGTTTTCAGAAATTGTGTCTTGTTTGGCCCATGTAAATGGCATCATTATCACCATGAAGACTTGAAAAGGAAATTAAAACGACTGAAACTGTCTAGGCGAAGACATACTAGTGAAAGAGGTAGAAGAATCAGTGATTACACAGTGCCATTTAGAAAGTGGTCAGATGTAACCTATGTTATATTTGGGATTACACTTTCTTAGTAAAGTACAAATTCTAGTTCTTTTGTTGGGTTGAGTCCCATCCGGGTTTCGAACCCACACCCTCAGAGTCAGGCACCTAATCGCTAGCGGTGGCTGGAAGTCGCGGTGGCTGAGCCGGCTGACTTTGTGTGCTGGCGATTGGATGCCTGACTCTGGGTTCGAATCCCAGGTGGGACTCAACGCAACAAAAGTACTAGAACTTGTACTTTACTAAGAAAGTGTAATCCCAAATATAACATATGTTATAGAAGAATCAGGACAAATATGTGGTTACAAGCTTATGCATCTGAAATGCATACAAAAGGGATTTGCTGTCAGTCAGGACATGGTGCGCCTTTGCTGCATTTAGTAGTGGTAGAAATAAGAGTACCAGAACACCCAACGCCAATGACGTCACCTGTTCATTATTATTTATCCACAGTATCGCATAATCCATGTAATGTATGCGATCAACAGTCACATTTTTCACATCGTCATGTAAGCATGCCTTGTCATATAAACACAGTCCTTACTGTCCTACGAATCTGTAACAGGCTACATACATAAGTCTTCCCAACTGAACAGAAGGCTGTCCCAGGTTTATACATAGTTTTACATATAGTGTAATGTCTGTCCACTTGTATCCAATAATATATTTCGAGTCTTAACCTGTGCACACACGCCTGGCTATGTACAACAGACGTGACCTGTATAACTAGGTCAGTGGGTTAGTAGGCCTACCTTTCAAATCGTCTTGCACAACTATATTGTAAACTATGTTTATAAAACAAACAAAACGTAATAACTAAGGTTTACAGTCATTTTACACGTGCAATCACAACAATTAATTTAATAGTAGTTCCATTAGCATTTCCCATATTACCCCATTTTATTCACTGATATTTGGTCGTCTCTCTTCAATTACAAGCGATATCTTCCCGACGATGGTGTAACCAGTCTGGCTAATGGTCATTGGAGAATCAGAGAAGAACCAATGAATGGAGGTATGAATAGCCCATAACCTTGTTGTTCTGTCACTGACCTTTGGAGGAGAAAGTTCAAGATGAATATCTGTTCTTTGTGTGGAAATAGTTATACATGGTCTTATGATTTGAAGACGGGCGGGGGACACCAGAAATGGGCTTCCCACATTGTACCCATGTGGGGATTCAAACCCGGGTCTTTGGAGTGACGAGCCAACGCTTTAACCGTTAGGCTACCCCACCGCCCCTATCATTTGAAGAGACACGTGAGAGTCAGACATTCTGATGAATGCCAAAATGTGGTTCCACTGACGCTGACGACGACGCAGACGCAGCCACAGCAGCAGCAGACACAGCACCACCACCACCACACACACAAACACATACCACCACCCACCACCATCACCACTATCACCCACCACCATCACCATCACCCACCACCACCCCCCAACATCACCAAAACCACCATTACCCACCACCACCCACCACCACATGGTAGAGAGATGTGTAAACTGTATTTGTATATTTCAAGAGACGTCTGTATATAGATTGTAAGGGTGGCTTGGGGTAGCTCTCCGACCCATGTCCATTCTGCATGCAGGGGGATATTAAATATTGTGTATAGAAGTTGTATGTTCTCATTGTTTATTTCGCTCTATAAATTTGCATTTGTGCAGGCATGTGTCATTACACAAACGGACGACTTGAGCTTTTTTCAACATGGTGTCGGACATGCGAAAGAGGAAGCAAGGGGGATTCCCCTCGTGACGTCATAAGTGTGGTAGCCTCTCACATTCAGGGAGGCTACCCGATCTCTATGGAAGTACATGCAGTTGGGTGTTCTTGTACTCTCATTTCTGCCACTACTAAATGCAGCAAATGAAGCACCATGTCTTGACTGATAATGAATCCCTCTTGTATGCATTTCAGACGCATAAGCTTGTAAGCACACATTTGTTCTGATTCTTTCACCTCTTTCACTACGAACATAGCAACTTCTGCAATATCAGTATTATGTCTTAGCCTAAACAGATTAAGTCGTTTTGATTTGCTTTCAAAGTCTTCATGCTGATAAAGATGCCATTTACATGGGCCAAACAAGACACAATTTCTGAAAACTGCAAGCCGAACATGAAACAAATGCATATGCTTTCATCAATGACTTCATCCAAGATGTTAAACCCAAACAGAAGAAGTGAATGACTACTGGTTGACTTTTTCAAACATATTTATAAGATCTTTAAGTCCTAATTAGGAGATATTAAGTCCTAATTAGGAGGTAGTATTGCCTTATTAAGCGGTAGCTAAGTCCTAATTAGGAGATATTAAGTTCTAATTAGGAGATAGTATCACCTAATTAGTAGATAGCTAAGTCCTAATTAGGAGATACAAAAATTCTAACTGTGGCACTAGGACGCTTCCGTAGATATCTGCCAGACTCTTCGTGTTCAACGTCTCATGAATAAATCATTAGCAAACAGTGATAAGATGAGTGCTCGAGAAAAGTCGAAGTCACCCAGACCCACAGGTGTGACAAACAAACGTTTTCAATGTCCAGTCACGCTTGTTGATGGGATCCGCATGAAGCCTGGTGGTAAAACATTTGTGTCATTTACACATGCATCCATGCCACGCCCACTAAGAACTCAGCAATCAACAATTAACAATACTGAAGCAATTTACGTACATAACACAATGTTAAAAGCAGAGTTACTTTTCCTTTGTAGAAATATCATGGAATGGTTACATAGATTCACTATTTCCATAGCCTGAAATCTGACTCGGAATTTTTAAATGACAGCATTCATATATTTTTCCCTCTTCATATATTTTTATTTTCACTTTTTCCCCGTTAACACTTGTCGTTACGAGGCTATTTCACCGCAATTAATATGTAAGCAGAACTGCAATATAGCCAGTACTAACACACGTATCCTCACACACGTGTTATGCTAAGTCCCATTAAAAGTACATAGTTGACAAATTCAAACATTAATATGTTTGTAAACTCCTTATCTTGTCTTTGGGCAAATAAATTGTCTTGTAACAATCCACTTTCAACTGTTAAATGCTCTTGCTACTGGCCAATGCGACATCATTTTTGTTGGTTACCAAGTCATGCTGGAATTGTGTTAATAACTGATGCTGTTGCAAATGCAGCACTCAATTGAATATGTGACATCACTTCTGTTGCCGTGCACTGGTTATAAATCCACGATTAGTTCTTACATTCGTGATCTAAGGCAAAGAAGTGGGCCTCTTAAGACTAAACAAGTTACATCAAATTAAACCATCTATCGGTTACACATACTTGGATTAACATGTTTTGTAATGTAATAAAAGAATTTTAAGAATGGAAGAATGCATATAATTGGGTTTGTTTGTGGCTATACCTTCAAAGGGAATTGAACTACAGTCATGAGACATAAGTATTCGTCAGTCAGCAAACTTCTCATAGACTTGCATGTTATTTTAGTGTAGCTGTAATAATTTTCATTAGTTCAGTTTTCGTTATTTGTTTGTCAAATTTTGCAGGTTGCTAGGAAATCATCTTGGTCACAGATACATAATTTCCATGTAATGTTCCTTCAAGAATTTTCCTCATTGTAGTTACATGAGAAAGATATATACAACATTGTGTATTCTTTCCCCATAGACACGCATCAATCAAAGAAAGGTCATTCTTGAAATACTGAATGGAAAATAAAACGGTAATTATGTCTTTGCAGCTGAGATGATTCATAACACATGTGCAAAATGCGAACAAGATCAAACGAAAAAATAAATTCAAAACTATTCTAGCTCCACCAAATTAACATGAAATTCTATGGAAATTATGCACAATGACGAATATTTATGTCCAATGACTGTAGTATACGATATGGCTGAAATATTGCCAATGTGACGTTAAATATTAACTCACTCACTCACTCACTGCAGTATAAAATTATTGTCCCTCTTAGAAGGCATATTGTAAGACAATAACATTCAAAGCATGAATTCCTAACGTGGTTTTAATTGTAGAATGTTTGTTCATTTACTTCGTGGTTAAATAGGTCCAAATCGCTGACATCTGAAGGGCTAGTGTAAATCCAGCTGGGGCCCATGCAGGTGGCAAAGCACTGTAAGTGCCCATGGTCCCTAGTATGGTCATCTACCTTTAGTTGTTGGCGATCTGTAGCCCATTTTTACAGCGTTGTGTACAGAAATATCGTTTTGTGTTTACATACTAGTCTTAAATATCAATCTGTGATAGTCTATTTAGTTTATTTACTAACCTCTGTCGACAGGTAATTATGTCATCTGAGCTGTTTTTTTATCAATATGCAACTCTCATAGTCACGATATGAATAAATACTGTCGATGGGACTTAATCTTAACTCACTTGCCAAAAAGTATGCAAAAATATAGCTAAATGCATAAATATATCTACATTGAAAGATTATGGGATTTAATTCAAATTTATGTCATCGAAACAACATTTGATTTTAAACACATATTCTATGCCATTTTAACTCCTAACAACGGATATGCTAGCTAGTTGTAACTCAATCTGTGATAATCTAGTGGTTTTACTGTCCTTCGTTGACAGGGTTTTATATATGATATGTATGTATTATGAATTTAGAACTTGTTTTAGTCACGATATGGCTGAAATATTACCGATGTGACTTTAAATCTTAACTCAGTCACTCACACCCTAACAAACAGGAAGTGAGAGAGTGAGTGAGTTAAAATTTAACGTCACCTCCGCAATATTTCAGACATATAGTGACGAGAAAGGTTTAACAAACAGGGACAATTCTGCAGTTTTCTTTAATTCTATTCAATTATCATACACATCTACAGGGGATGTTTGATGAGATATATCGATGTACTATACTTTAACATGTGTTAAATGGCATCAAAAGTTTGTTAGAAACTGCTAAATGAATAAACATCTAATTATATTGCCTCACACAGCACTGACTGATGGACACGTTTTATAAGGAATAGCATATTGTGGTAAATATTTTATTTCAAACTATGATGACTGGTACCTCTGTTGCAAACCGACTGCTGCAAAGTGGATGATAGGTGCATGGTACAAATACAGTGTCAGAATATGAAAACAAAATGAAATCAGATGCGTTACTAAGTGCTAGTCAAAGTTATTATTTATAACTAACTCTTACATTCTGCACGATATTTTTCCAATTATCAGTACAGTCCCAGATGTATGATAATTATACATCTGAGAAAATGGCTTGTGAGAGAATGTCTGATGACTGCAGATGTAGCAATAGTTGAGGAATTTTCCAATTATCAATACAGTTACGAATGTATCATAATTATTCATCTGAGATAATGGCATGTCAGAGAATGTCTGTTGGCTGCAGATGTAGCAATAGTTGATGAAGTTTCGTTGGAAATATTACAAAGGTTGATATATGAAGTGAGTTTTCCTTATTTCATCGATGCCATGTTACCCGAGACTTACACTACCATCTGTTCTCTCCAAACTGCTGTGACAACACACTGATTTGTATGGCGGTTTCCCACTATCTCCTATCGTGTCATATTGTATTGCACTTGGAGATTAAACATACGATGATGTCCTAAAATAACAATAACCGCAAAATAAGAATCCTTTAAAGGGATTTCGTTCTAAACCATCGTCTGCCATTAAAGGTGCAGCAGGGCAACGCATGAGATTCGCTCTGTGTTTACATGTCCAACGTTGGCGCAGCGCACATTAAGTCGGGAACCGCACCGGAAGCAAGAGGAGAATTATCGCCCTTCGGAACAAACAGATCCCCCATTACGCTACTGACGTGGATGCTGCACGCCAACGAGCCAACCGGTAAAAAAGCAGTTATTTCCGAACCATTGAAATATATAATAATTTCTGTCAGCATAGCGTATAATCCGTTTACCTATGACCAAGCATTTAGGAGGGTATGAAATACAGGATAAAATCTAAATCTGCTCATACACGATTTCAAAGGTATTTAAACCAGTGTCATAAATGAACAACATTTAAAATTATTTCAGACTTTATAAATATTTATACACCATCTATAAATTTATATTTGTTCATAGTCTTCTAAATGCTCTTTTATTACTTGACCTACATGTATGAAACAAATTCAAATTTGGCAGCATTTCCAGTGGGAATACCGGTAAGCGTTGTTGCTTTTTGGGCATCTCATGCTTGGTCCAAATGGTGACTGGATTTTATTTTAAAAAAAAACAAGATGTACTAAGTATGGATTCAAAACGTTTCACGATATGGCGGAAATACTGCCTGTAGGGCTTAAATTGTTAACGTTCTCACTCACTCACTCACTCGATTGATATCATTCTCTCGCAGTAAATTCCGATGGCAACTAACGATCTTATTTGGACGGAAATCCGCTGGCAAGAAGGCGTCCAGAAAACGTCGTATTTTCGTCAATGTCCATACACAGAAAAATGACGTTTTCGTGTTTGCAGTGTTAACATCGCTTACGTTCAACGTGTGACAGGTAACGTTATTAATGACTTTGACCACCCCCTGTTGCAAGACAGGAAGACGGTTGGCGGGTCGCTCTCGAACACGACGATCCATAACACCGCAGTGTTCGATATGGGACATGTTTTTTGGTGCGAGAAGACCACAGTTTCACGTTGACATTTGTGTTCTAATACATAGTCATTTTCCTATGTGCACAGTTTCTTGTACGCGCTGTTCATTGAGGCTTGTGACTTTCACCGTGTAACTTCAACAGGTTTTATTGGTACTGACAATTGAACATGTTTATAAATAGAACAGTGCGAGGTTGTTTATACTCCTTTCCTTTCAGTTCCTAAGGCATTAGGGGCGGTGGGGTAGCCTAGTGGTTAAAGCGTTGGCTCGTCACGCCGAAGGCCCGGGTTCGATTCCCCACATGGGCACAATGTGTTAAGCCCATTTCTGGTGTCCCCCGCCGTGATATTGCTGGAATATTGCTAAAAGCGGCGTAAAACTAAACTCAGTCAGTCAGTCCTAAGGCATTCGTCCTTCGAACATCGTGTCCCCCCGTTAATCCTCCTTCGGTTTCATTATGTTGTGTGTGTTGGTTCTTTGCCTCAGTGTAATAAAGTTTTGTTCTGTTACTGAGGCTTATAGTGTGACTTAATATAAGGTATTATTAATGCTTATCTTAAACTTAGAAGAAGCAGAGGAACGCTTCTTAATGCTCTCAGCGCTAAAACATAATAATAAATACACACTAAAGGTCTGTTAAAGAACATCGAAAGGGTACTAGATTTTCGATTTACTAAATCGTTTAAAGACAACATTTCGAATTCGAACTTATTTTGACAGTTATGAATATTATGAAATGACTTTCATGAGCAGAGGAATCATTTTCGAAAGTTGTAAACATGTATAAGAATGGTTTTGAGATGCTATATTGTCCTGAAATTGATTGAAGTGTTGATATCCAAAGAAGCTGACATTTCGACGACGGTGCTTGCAGGCCTCGAAATCTGTTAGAGATTTATTGTTTACGCATTTCTATTTTTGCAGTGTCAGTGTTCTGATTATTCCATAGAAAACATTTTTGTAAGAGAAGCGACAAAACCCTTTCCACGTTCATAACAAGTGTATGCTAAAAGCAGAGTCGATTGTACAAGTTGTGACTATGAGCATATATTTGTTTCAACAGCATTACAGCTGTATAATGTTGTTTGTAAAGTAAAACAAATCGAGTCTGGACCAGACAATCCAGTGATTGTCACCATGAGACGTCTTTTTCATGCATAAAAGCTTTGTGAGATTCTAAACGTATCATATGACTGAGAATTTCAGCTAGGTTTGGCAAAATCAAAAGAATAGTTTGGCGAAAGATTTTAACTGATATCATTCGATTTCACTCAATTATCTTCCGCTGATTTACAAGGGTCAAGTGAAATTGTCTTTCATGTTTATTTATATTATATTAATATTCCGTGTGACAAAACACTCTATAAGATTTGTATGACAAGACAATTGATTTCAACTTTTGAACAATCAATTTTCTGTTATTACTGATCAGTATTTGGGAAGATGTAGTCTCTGGTGTCTGTATTTCTCACCTTTTGAAATGTAAAAATGTAATTAACATACTAATTAATTACATTCATAAGCAAATGATGGAAATATCTTTCGGTTTTTAACATGCTTGAACAATGTAAAACATTGTCCTTACCCTCTTGGCAGCAGGTGCTTGACCATCCCTGTTTGCACCTACACAGACCGGTGTCTTCATCAAACGTCCCTCCATTGAAGCAAAACTTGTTGCACGATCTGTTGGTATCGGGGACATCGCCAACGGACTTGCTCTGACATCGTTCCTGGCATGATGCCGTAGACTCTTTGTCATGACAACAACGTGTTCTGTTCCTGGTTTGGTAGCCTCCACCACATGATCTACTGCATTCTCCCCACTCTCCAACACTCCAGTCACAGTCCGTCACACATGTTCCACATGCAGAGTCGATACCAAGTGTTGATATGAGCAATATCAACAACAATGTTGACATTTTCCAAATATTGTCTTAATTGTGACCTTTACAGTAGTGTATAACCAACCAGAGTTACCAGCATCTATATGACGTCCATGTGTCCATAGATAGATGCTCACTGTTTGCTGTCACACACGTGTCTGTCTTGGGCAACCAGCAGTGCATGGTAACATCGTGCGCGGGCTTATCGTAGAGCTCAAACAGCGAATAGCAAAATAGTATGGAATCCTAGAAGGGACAGTCTCTAGTATGGTGATCTACCTTCAGCTGTTGGCGATATATAGCCTATTTGTATATTGTGTTGTCACCTATAGTTCAAATATTTTAGATTTAATTACTAGTTTTACATGTCTAACTGTGATATTCTAGTTGTTTTACTGTCCTTCGTCGGCAGGTTTTTATGATATAGATATATTTCGTTTCAACATCAAATGTTCTCGTCACGATATGGCTGAAATATTGCCGATGTGACGTTAAATATTAACTCACTCACTCACTAGAAGGGACATTGTCGCGCTGTTGCATTGTCGCCCTTACATAAACAAGCAAAAAGTGTCAAAATTAACCTAACCGCGATATGTTGCATTGTCCCCATTGTTGTAATATTTTTAATGCCACAAAAGGGTGACAATGCGACAAGGTGACGTTTTCAATATCAAAATTTGTCGCCTTTGTCGCTACATATAAACTGTGTGTAAAAAGCATTACTAAGCTCGAGATATGGTGCACATGTTCAGTACGTGAATTAATCTACACATACGCATAAATAGCTCTAGTCCTTTTTAAACTCCAGTGGTCTTTTGTTACCTTGTTCTAAAACCAAAGTAGCATTGCAATGGGGGTAGCTCTTTTAAACATTGATACACATCTTTCATGGATGCTTTGGAAATTGTTTCCTATGTTGGCAAACTACTGGAAGAAGTCATGTCCAATAATCACCTTTGTATATGTATTGGTGACTCCCATATCTATCTGTATCTAGTCTTCTCTAGATTTGTCTCTTACAGACTCGAACCTGCTCAGTGAATACGATTTGTCAGTTCATAGTGCGCTTTGTGGAAGTGCCGATTTCCCAACTATCCTTACAATCACAAATTCATACACTACCTTGATACTCCACCTTCTGCTAGATATAATGTTTCAAAGGCAAAATGGTCTCTATTTCAAACCCTATACACAAATGAAATACAATCCTAGTCTTCCAACATGGTACTAATCCTATTCAGGCTTTTTCGGATGTTTTAATTGAAACAGCTGATGAATTTATTGCAAGGTCCACTACAAATTGACAAATAAGGAAACCATGGTTAAACAAGCACGGAAAATTGGGGAAGAGCAGACATTTCCGTCACCACCCTACTGTCCACAATATGAATTAAGTTAAAATTTTAAATGCAAAAGCCGTCGTACATTCAAGCAGAAATACATTTATTGAAGTCCAAAGTTAGGAATGTGGTGTAAAGAACGTAAAGATTCCTGTCGCTGTGCTGTATGTCCTCATTAAACATCATGATACTTCTACAGATTCTGTTAATATTCATCAGCAGTTAATAAAACATTCACCTGATTCTTGAACAGACATTGTCAGCTATATTTCATCATATCTGGATAACACTACACGAAATGGCGAAAACACGTCACGAAATGATCAAACGGCGCTATGGCGATAATGCGATATGAACAGGCGACACAGCGATATTGCGATATTGCGATAAAGCGATATATTGCGATAATGCGAAATGGCTACGCGGCGATACTGCTATATCGCGATATGGCCATTCAAAGATATAGCGATAAAGTGATACTGCGATGTGGCAATACAGCGATACTGCGATAAGGCGATACGGCAATTCGCGATATGGTGATAAAGCGATACTGCGATATGGCGATAAAGTGATACTGTGATATGGCAATAAAGTGATATGGCGATAAGGCGATACTGCGATATGGCGATAAGGCCATACTGTAATATGGCGATAAGGCGATACTGTGATCTGGCAATAAGGCGATACTGCGATGGCGATAAGGCAATACTGCGATATGGCGATAAGGCAATACTGCGATATGGCAACAAAGCGATACTGCAATATGGCGATAAGGCAAAAAGGCAATACTGTGATATGGCAATGAAGCGATACTACAATATGGCGCATAAAGCGATGCTGTGATATGGCAATAAAGCGATACTTCGATATGGCGATAAAGTGATACTGCGATATGGCAATAAAGCGATACTGCGATATGGCAATAAAGCGATGCTACGATATGGCAATAAAGTGATGCTGCGATATGGTGATAAAGCAATACTGCGATATGGCGATAAGGCGATACTGCGATATGGTGATGAAGTGATACTGCGATATGGAGATAAGGCGATACTGTGATATGGAGATAAGGCGATTCTGCGATATGGTGATAAAGCGATACTGCGATATGGTGATAAAGCGATACTGCGATATGACGATAAAGCAATACTGCGATATGACGATAAGGGGATACTGTGATTTGGCGATAAAGTGATACTGCGATATGGCGATAAGGCGATACTGCGATATGGCGATAGGCGATACTGTAATATGGCGATAAGGCGATACTGTGATCTGGCGATAAGGCGATACTGCGATGGTGATAAGGCAATACTGCGATATGGCGATAAGGCAATACTGCGATATGGCAACAAAGCGATACTGCGATATGGTGATAAAGCGATACTGCGATATGACGATAAAGCAATACTGCGATATGGCGATAAGGGGATACTGTGATTTGGCGATAAAGTGATACTGCGATATGGCGATAAGGCAATACTGCGATATGGCAATAAGGCAATGCTGCGATATGGTGATAAAGCGATACTGTGGTATGGCGATATGGCGATATGGCAATAACATGATACTGCAATATGGCGATAAAACGATGGTGCGATATCGTGATAAAGCGATACTGCGATATGGCAATAAGGCGATACTGTGATATGGCAATGAAGCGATACTACAATATGGCCAAAAAAGGATACTTTGATATGGCGATAAAGTGATACTGCGATATGGCAAGAAAGCGATACTGCGATATGGCAATAAGCGATACTCGAGATTGTAATAAAGCGATACTGTGATATGGCAATAAAGTGATATTGCGATATGGCGATAAAGTGATACTGCGGTATGGCAATAAAGCGATACTGCGAGATAGCAATAAAGCGATACTGCGATATGGCAATAAGGTGATACTGCGATGTGGCAATAAGGTGATACTGTGATAAGGCGATACTGTGATATGGCAATAAGGCGATACTGTGATATGGCAATGAAGCGATACTACGATATGGCAAAAAAGGGATACTTTGATATGGCGATAAAGTGATACTGCGATATGGCAAAAAAGCGATACTGCGATATGGCAAGAAAGCGATACTCGAGATTGTAATAAAGCGATTCTGTGATATGGCAATAAAGTGATACTGCGGTATGGCAATAAAGCGATACTGCGAGATAGCAATAAAGCGATACTGCGATATGGCAATAAGGTGATACTGCGGTATGGCAATAAAGCGATACTGCGATATGGCAATAAGGTGATACTGCGATGTGGCAATAAGGTGATACTGCAATGTGGCAATAAGGCGATACTGCGATATGGGGATCAAGCAATGAGTGTGTGTGCTTGGTGTATGATATGTACGTATGTGTATGTGTGTGTGTGTGTAAAGTCGTATTTAGATTTGAATGCGTATCGTATTGACTTAAATCAGAAAGCAAACACTTTTATGTATGCAAATGGATTTTATGCAATAGTATATGCATGAATATTAAATACTCCCCATCAAAAGTTTAGACACACTAGGGTAAATGTAGCCATTTACTTAAGTCAACTGTTCTAAAATAATTTTGCAAAACTTTCCATACTGTTTAAAGGTACTGTTGACATATGACCTGATGTATTGTAAAACACATTTGTAACGTTGAAAAGATTATTGTCATGAGTTCAATAAATGATGAAAATTTGACGAATTCGTAACAAAACTTTACACAAAACGCAGCTGTTCACATGCATGATATTTGCACATACTTTACAGCAAGTTGATGCATGATCCTCGTGCAATTCATCTGCATAAGATTTTCAGTTGGTTCCCCCAAGTTAGTGGAGAAATTCATCTTCGATGCAACCATACATATATACATAACATATAGTGAGTGCTTTAAGTGAGTCTTAACTTTTGATGGCTAGCATACTATTGTGTAACTCATCGTCTGAATCATTAAACTGGCTGACTGAGTTTGATTTTACGCCGCTTTTAGCAATATTCCAGCAATATAACGGCAGGGGACACCAGAAATGTACCCATGTGCTTCACACATTGTTCCCATGTGAGGATTCGAACCTGTGTCTTCGGTGTGACGAGCCAGCGCTTTAACCATCAGGCGACCCCACCGCCCCCTGAATCATCAAAATGCAGGAACAACCGAATAATGCATACAGAAAGAAACAAACATGATCGATGAACAGAACATAAAAAGGCTGAGTGGTTATTATAATCTAAGACTGGATATCTTAGCAACTGTTCAACTCTCTTTAACTTCGGTGTAATGCCATCACTAATTAAAGGTTATCTCCCATTTGACAGACACCCATTTGACAGACACCCAATTGACAGACACTGAACTAGAAGGTTAATTAGGGTAACACCTACGAGTATAATGGAACAGTCCACTTTCTAGTGAGTAGAGCAGGGTGAGCCTGAAACAGGTTCGTTACTGAGAAGTTTTATTATGTGTAAATAGCTAGAACGTTGTTGTGATTAAATGATAAATGATTTCTCTTCTCAAAATTGATTTTACTATCAATTACTATCGAATATAAAAACAGGTTTGTCACTGAGAGATTTGATTGTGTTTTTTGATAGAAAAGATCCCTCCCAATAATAGCATATGTACAACCGAAGTTAACTGAGAAAAGGTTTTGTTGGAGAGATATAGATATGTACATATTTGAAAACATTCTGATTTGCAGTAAATGAGACACCTGTATTGCCATGTAAGATACGATTAATACCAATCAGTGTTCTAATTTCAACAATACTTTCTAAAGATTGTAACAGTTTATGTCTTTGAGTAGTATACAATGGACATTCAAGGAAGTAATGAAAAACATTCTCACATCCATGGCCGCTATTGACATGATGCGTCATATTTTAAAAATCTATTCTAAATAAATCGTAATTAAGTGCACTCGTCATATATCGTAATATTGTGTGCAAAACATATAACTTCTTTATTCCATATGAATAATATTTAGGTTCACATTTGTCTTCATTTGATTTAAATGATACAACAGTGTCGCAATTTCTAATAGCTAAGCTACTGTTTTCAATATGATGATGCCGACTCCCATTAGACTAGAAGGTTAAACCGAAATGTTTATGAAAATAAACAGTTTTTATATTTCAGCAATAAAAATTCAAATTACTTTTCGTCCATCTTTCAAAATAAATAATATAGCTTCAGTTTGTTCCTGTGTTTTTATTTGGACTATACCATTATAATGTGTAGGTAACAGGTAGTAGATAATCTATTCACTGAACCGTAAATGTTGTTGTTTTAAGGTGTCTGCGAACTGGCTGTCTGCGTAATGGGAGGACACCCTAATTAAAATGTTTGACATATTTACTGGTTTTGTTTATATGTTCATTACCAGTATGTCATTTGACCGATTTTATTATTAATACATGTAATATGTCTGCAAGATATTTCCCTTCCTGATCAATCAATGAACATTTATAAATTTTAGTGCCTGTTCAGCGATAATAATTTTGAACATGATAATTTTCTCTCAGCTTGAGAAACGTCACATTTTATGACTGCCATTTAATCACAAATATGGAAATATATGGGTATATTGCGTGTAGGTAAGTGATTGGTCAATGGGAACAAATAGGAACAAAACTGAATAGATTTAAACGGGTTTGTTTTTGTTATAGTTGTGATAATTCTTCGAGCAGAAGTTGTCACAATTATTTATCAGCACATGTATTTGCTTGGTCAGAATAACCAACTACGAGACGGTCCGGAGAAATTTAATAAAATTTACATGTCTCACTGAGTATTTCACGTCTATGCATACTGGTGCATATTGACCACTGTCGACCAACGCCGTATCAGATATTTACTCAACCAATGCTGTAACTAATTTTGGTATTGGTACTTTATTGAGTTATTGTATATGCTACGAAACTAGCCAATAGCAAAGAGTTTCCTTATTGCTAGGTTTTCAAGCTGTCTTTAAGTCAAGTGTGTGTGTAGATTATTTATGACAATAAATAGAGTTCACACAAGAATTTGTAAACGTAAAAAAACACCAAATAAGTATTAGAACATTAAAGTAAAAAAACAACCAGGATTGAGAGACTGACTTAGATTCAAACAACGTGTCATATTTAGAGGCGACTAACGTGATCGGGTGGTCAGGTTCACTGGCTTGGTCGACGCATATCATCGGTTCTTAATTGCGCAGATCGATGCTCATGCTGTTGATCACTGGATTGTGACCGCCGCCATATAGCTGGAATATTGCTGAGTGCGGCGTAAAACTAGACTCATACGCTCACTCATATTTAGATATTATCCCTTTTACCTCGATTAAATACTTTAACTTAAAAACTATAATTGATTCATGTCTTAGTTGCACGATCCAGAAAATGTAGTAAAACCACAAGGATCTTACGAAGCTGGCAACACTTGCCATGCCTCCACACTTACCTGCCAGGAATTCTCCTCCATTGATATAGACCATGTTGACACTCTTCCCTAGGTTCATCAGGCTGACAATAGAGGGTGATGTTTCTGGTCTGGTATCCTCCGCCACATGTCTCTGAGCACACACCCCAGTCTCCTCCATCCATGTCACAGTCAGAACATCCAAGCACATATCGAATGCCATAGCAAAGAGCAAACGCCATACCCCTACACGCAACATTGTTCTGTGGTCTTACGACATGCTGACTGAGAAGAATTTGCGGTACGTCTTTATCGACGTAATTTGAAGAGGTTCATTTACGACTGTTTGCTTTCTTTCGAACACCTTGGTTTTATTACCTACATTTGGAGTATTAGAATACGTGCACCCAAGCTGCATGAGGGAGGCCTGTAAATCATAGACACACCACTCTGTCAGGGCACACTGAGAACCAAACAGGTCACCGCGCCTGACCGACCTATCCTTAAAGTCGCTTCTGATGACAAGTATAGTATGCTAGGGATCATTTCTAAAACAGTAAGTGAGTTGGGTTTTACGTCGCTGTTAGCAATATTCCAGCAAGATCACGGTGGAGTTCACACTTTCTTCCCTTTGGCGTGACGAGCGAACGCTTTAACCACAAGGCTACCCCCATCGCCCCTTTTCTAAAATCAGAATCACTAATAGATTTCCAACAGAGTCGCCTCGCTGAGCCAGCCAGCGATTTTTACCCAAGGTAATCACATAGATCTCTCATGAGAATGTTTTATGTCACTCTTAAATAATCTCTGGTGGTTCTGAATTGTGTGTACATGTGAACGATGTCATCTCGGAACCAACTTTAATGACTGCTATAACACACACTAACATTCTTAACTATGTCAATTGCAGACATTTGACAGACAAGCACTTTAATGCCACAATACACATTTTTGAATCACAAAGTGCAAACATGATGTTTACATATCATGACAAATTGATTCAAAATTATTACAATAGCAGTACAAAATTTAACGCCAGTATCAAACAATATAGCCGTGGCAATAGCAACAAAGTCTGTGATGAAAATATTCACCAAGGAACAATGAGCAAGCTTCCAAATAGGCCTAGGCTGATCGTGGTGAAGTGCGAGATGAACGAAGCCAATCTAATGATGGATTAATAATGTTACAGATACTCGTTTTTCGCCATTCCTGTAAATCATAGGCACCGTTGATTTTGAGCCAGCCTTTTCATTACGTAAGCATTATTTACGGTTAAACAAAAGCTGAACAACTTCTTTGAGTGGCATGTTTAGAAGTTGGTGAATCGGATAAGACAAACTTTATGGATGAACAACTTCTTTGTTTGGATGATGCAACGTTTCTATACAGATTCTTGTATCTGTGATAATTGCTTGACAACGATACAAGATTCTGTATCGAAACGTCGCGTCATCCAAATAAAAAAGCTGTTCATCCATATTATTATAAAGTTTGTCCTTATCCAAAAGCTGAACAATCATGTCTATCGACAATGTAACTAATGCTATCTAGCCTTTTCCCTAGTACGGTGATCTACCTTCAGTTGTTGGCGATCTATAACCCATTTTACATTGCATGTCCAACAATACTTTTCTACTTTTAAAGATATATGCTAGCTAAGTTTAACTCAATCTGTGATAATCTAGTGGTTTTACTGTCCTTCGTTGACAGGGTTTTATATATCATATGTATGTATTATGAATTTAGAACTAGTTTTAGTCACGATATGGCTGAAATATTGCCGATGTGACTTTAAATCTTAACTCACTCACTCACTCATCTAGCCTTTACGTAGACACAACTATCGGATTTCCTCTAACATTGATGCACAATTTGGACATTAAGGCGAACGGTAGGCATCCCCAAAGGCTCCAAATGTGCTCCCCTTCTTGCAGATCTGTTTCAAGGAGTCGGAATTTCTTATCAGAAATACGTTATTTCTGTACGAATGTATGAACATACAAAGGGTTTTGTCGTTTTTATTAATTCAACACAGTGACACAAACCCTGAGATAAAAGCAGGAGGGTTCTCTATATAACTTTCCCACAACGAACTTTAACATCGAACATACAACTGAAGGTACCGGTACAATTGCAACCAGGGTAATACATGTATATGTATTGGTTTGATTAGTGGGCAATGTATATTATCATGATGTTGTTGGTATATGGGACCACACCTATCCACTTTGGATAACTTCCACAGCGTACATATATGACAACAAAGGTATGTGTATTTATTGCACTATCAAGCTCAGTGACGCAAAAGAGTCTACGGCCTACTGTATAGTTTCAAAACGTAATCAATTTGAACATAGCAAGGTTCGACATTTATCAATGCATGTCCCTTAATCAATAAAAATGAAATGAAATTGGGTTTATGCACCGGCACGATAAGCGTAGTCAAATAATATGTATTTGAAAGTAGATACTCGTAAAGAAATAATGTATGATACGAGAACATACGGGAAAGTGCCTATGCTCGAAGAATGTACAATTAAAGAAATGTTTAGTATGACAACAAACATTTCAAAGTGTACTATATAAGCAATATATATGAAAAGCTCTACTATAACATCATTACTCGTATCCATCACGAAACAACGTTCTGATATCAACACGTAATAACAGTAGTATGTGCTTCAAGGATTGAATAACTAAAGTCCCTACGTTTTTATGCGTCTTTGATCTCATTAAACGGTCGTTAAGATAGATGCAGAGAGTCCTGCTAAAATCAATATTACAATGTTCACGCACAAGATGTCTGTTGCGTCACAAACAGAAAATATATTTTAAATAAATAAAAGCGACAAAATCCTTTCCATATTCATAAGAAATCTCTGCTAAAAGCAGAGTCGGTTGTACAATTGTGACAATATATATCATGAGCAGATATTTGTTTCAGCAGTATAACAGCTCTACAATATGTTTTTTTATAAACAAATCGAGTCTGGACCAGACAATCCAGTGATTTATTTGGATATATGACCTGGATGCTGCTTTATACTGGGTATTTCCAACAGGGTGAGGGGCGGTGGGGGGTAGCCTTGTGGTTAAAGCGTTCGCTCGTCACGCCGAAGACCCGGGTTCAATTCCCCACAACGGTACAATGTATGAAGCCCATTTCTGGTGTCCCCCGCTGTGATATTGCTGGAATATTGCTAAAAGCGGCGTAAAACCAAACTTAGTCAGTCAGTCAGTCAGTCCTCACAACGGTACAATGTATGAAGCCCATTTCTGGTGTCCCCCGCTGTGATAGTGCTGGAATATTGCTAAAAACGGCGTAAAGTTAACTCACTCATCCACTCTTCCAGGGCTACTACTTGAAGGCCTAAACAAATACATTCTCTATCAGTGAAAGGCTTTCTCCACAGTATCAGCGACTCCCATCACTTCCCATCACAAGCGCTGGCTCCATCATCTCCTGAGATTAATGAATATTGGGGCAAACGGTAAATAGAGAGTCTGCCTGTCTTCCGTCTATCTCCCTTTATTTTGGTCTCTCTCACACAACCACATATGCTCTCTCTCTCTCTCTCTCTCTCTCTCTCTCTCTCTCTCTCTCTCTCTCTCTCTCTCTCTCTCTTTCACGCACGCACGCACGCACGCACACACACACACACATATATCCACACACATTTATTGTATATCGTATTGTTTATTCCGCGAAAATACTGGAAAGTCGAGTTGGAGCAACAAGGGAGGTAACTCTTGTAGCCTTTCAGTCGCCCCTGCCATAAAACAGACTTCAGTTTAATGGTTTATTTATCGTTTTGTCCAATGTGTTTCGGTACATCTGTGTTTCGGTACAAACGCATATAATTTAAGTCACCAAATCAGAAAATGTAATACATGTTCTTGTCGAATAAAACAGTTAATAGTGGGGAAATGAAACCTTAATGACATCTGGTGAAGATGTGCTAGTATTGTATGACAACGCACATAACTTTATTCAGCTATACTGGACACGGATACATTCCCTATTATGTAAACATATTATATGTTCACATTTATAAATCTATGCAAATATGAAACAAATTTATGTTATCACTATATATTGACTGCGTATATAGAGTTGCGAAGAATTGTGAAGATATGTCAGACATACAAGTAATGCAGGGGCGGATACAGCTTTTTGAGAAAGGGGGGGTGCACACTATTGAGAATAGGGAGGGTGCACACTTCATTTTCACCAGAGTTTCAATGGTCATTTAATAAACTTTCAGGACAAAAGGGGGGGTGCGCACCCCTGCACCCCCCCTCTGGATCCGCCTATTAATGGCGTTGTGCGCCGAGGATTGACATGCTGTAGGCCCTACTTTCGTTTTGTGTTTACAAAGACTGGTTGCACGGTGGCGTGGGTACATTGCGTCAGACGCTGTTGTAGGGACAACTTGTCAGTCCGTATATATACACAGGTCGACAACGTTGAAGTGAGAATCGTCATGGCTGACGCTAAAGACCCCAAAGTCCTGGAGGATGAGGTCACCCCCTGGACTGTCCAGAGCGTGTCCCAGAAAGGCGTGGACTACGACAAACTGATAGGTAGGACCCGTCCTTTACGTTGCATTGTTTTATGTTTCGCGGAAGAACGCAAATCCTACCAGCGGTCAGAAATTCATAAGAATTCAACTATGAAAACGTTAAATTCAAAAACAGTAAACAAAGCAGAGTTATTACAACTATTTTCAAAATGTCGTCATGTGATCGTAAAATTGCACGGGAAACGTCTTCAAGTGATTACAGATAATGGGACTCATTACTCATTACGCCATGAGGGTATTTTGTGTAGAACCTCAAGTATTGTTTGTGTGGGGGTTTTTTTTTCGATCAAGCGTGCACTGTAAAGTAAGCTGTCAAATCATAGGCTGAACGGAGTTATTGATGCTGAACTTATCCGCTGCTACAAGCACACTGGTCGTATCGAATTTAAATATGCAATTTACATGTCGTACCTGTCTTTGTCTAGCTCAAATATCAGATAATCGAGACGAGTGCAGAAAAAGCATTAAGCGTTATTCCCAATTCCTCGGGAATTGAAACCGAGAAGGTCCGGGTTAAAATGTACCTTCAGTAACCCATGCTCACTGCATTGTCTGGTCCAGATTCGATTATTTGCAGACCGCCGCCATATAGCTGGAATATTGCTGAGTGCGGCGTAAAACTTCACTAACTCACTCACTCGGGAAGCCGATTCGAAACAGGTTATATCAGAACGTATATACGTATGTACCAGGATTTATGAAAAAACATCATATACAAAATAATTTCATTGTATCTGTAAACATTTCTATATGATGGGTGTTCTAACACTGACTAAAAATCCAATTTATTTACAGTACATTTACATGCTTAAATATATTCTTTCTTTTCGAAATGAATAAGTAATAAATGTTAGTTATGCTCTCGAAGCCAGGTAATTAAGATTCATACAAGTGTTCAAGAGACTGTTGAATCACTTTCGGAAACTGCGGCAAGTTATGAAAAATTATATGTGTAAGAATCAAATTTTCAAGTTGTTAAAGTGTACACAAATTCTCCTTGTTTATGCCATTCAAACAAAAGGGTCGTGTCGATCATTCCTAAACTTTTTATGGTAGCTCCACGAACACCCGGTGTCAAAGCTAATTTTCACTGATACGTTAATCTGATGTTCACAGCTAGTTTGTATTGAATCAGTTTCGGAGGACAGTCAAGACTGGTTATTTTCTTGAGTTGTCTTATATCTATGTTGTTATGTTAACTATTGTATATGTTAGGTTTTAAAATACATTAAGTCGTGAAGTACAGGGGCTTTATTTCACAATCTTCTATAAATAAATATACAGTCTTGAAACAGTATGAGTTTGTTTATTACGGGATATTTGTTTACATACGTAATTTTCATTGACGAGACTAAAACTACGAACAGCGAGTATCAATTATTTAGGTACATGTTGTAATAGCTTCTAATATGACAAATATTTTTCATCTACATCTATTTTAAGTTAGTGTTTAAGACTCTATAATCTATACCATATTTGTATTGTATTGTATTTCAATTCTACCCTATGTCAATTTGAAAAGTGGATGTATCTTAAATTCGTGAAAGGTTCGTAATTTGTGTACTATATTTTCCTTACTTTGTATGCGTATAATGCCTAGAATATCTTTCCAAAGAACTAGTACGTAAAAATACAATTGTCCTTATGTTTTTTTTATAAAAATGGAAAAAAATATATTCTCGTGTGGAAATGGGTAGATATTAAACAACTCATTGTGATTACATAAGTCACTTTATCCATTTACTTTCCATAAATTGAGCAATTGAAAGGTGGAATAACCCAAGTATTATTTATCAACACCAATAAATAATAAGTTTTTAATAAGCCTGCATCAGGATGAGGAAATATGATAGAATGATGCGTATGTATTTGTAAAATATGTTATTTGATGATCACAATAAAACAATATTATTTACAAGTTATTTTATGGACTGTTAGTGTGTGTCTCTCAGGCAAAGTTAGCATTTCTTAAATTCACTCAAATTATTTGAAACAGATCGTTGTTGGGTTTGTTTTTTTATATGTGTCGGTCCGAAATGAGGCGCAGTGTATCGTTACCATGAACATCTTGAAATATTTGGTGAAACCACTCTATGAACAATGAACGTACGTGGAGGTAACGAATTAATTCCCTTGTATATTTCCTATTGGTTTCTAATGTATATATTTTCATCGAGTATGAAATGAAGTAACAAATTCATTTATGTCACTTTTAAGAGACCGGAAGGTGAAGTGCAGGAGCCTTATTTATTAAATCTGATGTGTCATGTTTTTGTTTATGTAGTTTCATTTTCCTAAATGTAGAACATATTCTGTGATACATCGCCTTATTCACACCATTTCGCTTTACTTCTAAGAATTATTCCCTTTACATTGTGCGTCATTATTTCTTATTCATCCCGGCCTTTGGTTTCTAAGAATTTTTCCACATAATGTAGCGTATAATATATTGATTACAGCTAATTTATGTTATTTTTGCCTGTTTCTTTTCATTATTCAGTTCTTTTTTGAGTATATTATATTCTTACTTAATTTCAGTTTAAATATTTTATTGTAAATTGGGTCATAATCAGAGTAACCTGAGTATGTTATGTCATCTAATTCATATGGCATATGATTTTCATTTACGCTTTCATAACGAATACATTTTCTCTCCAAATTAAAGTAGCGCTATTTTATTTTATTTTGTTGGGTTTTTTTTGTTCTTTTTCGTTTTTGGGGGTTTTTTTATGTTCCCAGTGTTACATCAGTGCATATACAAATACGTAAACTAAATAATTAACATATAATAAAGTAAACAAAGATATTTTTTCAAAATGGCATTCAGATCAAGATTTTTCAAAGGCAGTTGCTGCGTACACTGGTCAGTTTTGACTACTGGGAATAATGGGGTCATTTTATTCTTGCTTTTGGCAATGGAGCTTTCAACAGAAAAAGTATCTTTTATAAAGTTTATTTATTTACTTTATTTATAGCCGAAATGATTATATGATTAAGTAATGGGTTTTTACTTAAGGTAACAAAATACATCACACATTTTGATAAATTAACCTTTTGTATCAAATAGTTGTTAATCCAAATTTTAAGATTATTCCAAAACTTCATCTAACGTAACGTTATCAGATAATATTACGCTATAAGGTAGCATTCCATCATGCATGTATTTTATAATATCATTTATTTAGAATTTTACGTAGTGTAAATGCATATTTCACATGATTTTATTCGTGTATCTTTTATATTTTATGTTTTCTTATCTATTACTTCACTGGCTACTGTATTGTGATGTGTGGTTATGAGAATGTTTATTATTAAAATACAACCATTTTCCGTCTCACCAGATAAATTTGGCAGTGTAAGAATAACGGAGGACCTCATCAAGAGAATCGAACGTGTGACAGGGAAGAAACCACATCGTTTCCTCACAAGAGAAATATTCTTCTCGCACCGGTACTTTTATTTCATTTTCATGACATTGTAGTAGTAGTAGTAGTAGTAGTAGTAGTAGTAGTAGTAGTAGTAGTAGTAGTAGTAGTAGTAGTAGTAGTAGTAGTAGTAGTTGTGGTTGTGGTGGCGGTAGTAGTAGTAGTGAGGTGAGGTGAAATTGGGTTTTACGTCGTGCTTGAGAATATTTCGCTCATATGACGACGTGCATGCGTGTGTATGTGTATGTGAGGCTGCTTGTACTAGCCCAGACTTAAGCTGGTTTTATAGTGCTAGCTCACTGAGATACCATGCCGCAGTGAAGCATGAATACCCCACTCAAACACATTATACTGACTCCGAGCCGACCAGTCCTTGTTGTACCCATTAATGCCGAGCGCCAGGCAGGGACCAACAAGTACCATATTTTAACGTCTTTTGGTATGACGCTGTCGGGGATCGAACCCGCGACCTTCCGCTCTCCGGGCGGACGCTCTAACCACTACACCACGGAGGCGGTTAGTAGTAGTAGTAGTAGTAGTAACAGCAGCAGTAGTAGTAGTAGTAGTAGTAGTAGTAGTAGTAGTAGTAGTAGTACATGTAGTTATTGTTGTGGTGGTGGCGGTGGTAATAGTAGTAGTGAGGGAGTGAGTTTAGTTTTACGCCGCACTCAGCAATATTCCAGCTATATGGCGGCGGTCTGTAAATAATCGAATCTGGACCAGACGTTCCAGTGATCAAGAGCATGAGGATCGATCTGCGCAATTGGGAACCGATGACATGTGTCAACCAAGCCAGCGAGCCTGACCAGCATGGGTGTTAGTAGCAGTAGTAGTAGTAGTAGTAGTAGTAGTAGTAGTAGTAGTAGTAGTAGTAGTAGAAATACATGTAGTTGTTGTTGTTGTGGTGGTGGTGGTGGCGGTGGTAGTAGTAGTAGTAGTAGTAGTAGCAGTAGTAGTAGTAGTAGTAGTAGTAGTAGTAGTAGTAGTAGTAGTAGTAGTAGTAGTAGCAGCAGCAGCAGCAGTAGTAGTAGTAGTAGAAATACATGTTGTTGTGGTGGTGGTGGTGGTGGCGGTGGTAGTAGTAGTAGTAGTAGTAGTAGTAGTAGCAGCAGCAGCAGTAGTAGTAGTAGTAGTAGTAGTAGTAGTAGTAGTAGTAGTAGTAGTAGTAGTAGTAGTAGTAGCAGTAGCACCCAGCAACCCAGTAATATTTCAGCTGAATCGTTAAAAGTATGTAAGTTCTCCATTCTGGAAAAACATTTTAACTGACTGACATCTATCTATCTAGTAGTAGTAGTAGTAGTAGTAGTAGTAGTAGTAGTAGTAGTAGTAGTAGTAGTAGTAGTATGTAAGTTCTCCATTCTGGAAAAACATTTTAACTGATTGACATCTATCTATCTAGTAGTAGTAGTAGTAGTAGTAGTAGTAGTAGTAGTAGTAGTAGTACATGTAGTTGTTGTGGTGGTGGTGGTGGCGGTGGTAGTAGTAGTAGTAGTAGTAGTAGTAGTAGTAGTTAGTAGTTACAGCAGGTCGGTCGTTGTTGTTGGTATTGCAATTACAACTTCCTATGCCCCACACAGAGAGCTGGGGCAGGTCCTGGACATGTATGAGAAGAAGCAGCCCTTCTACCTGTACACCGGCCGCGGACCTTCATCAGAGGCCATGCACCTGGGACACCTTATACCCTTCATCTTCACGAAGTGAGTCAATAATGCATGCTATGATGGCATAGAGAACCTCATACCATTTATCTTCACGAAGTGAGTCAATAATGCATGCTATGATGGCATAGAGAACCTCATACCATTTATCTTCACGAAGTGAGTCAATAATACATGCTATGATGGCACAGAGAACCTCATACCATTTATCTTCACGAAGTGAGTCAATAATACATGCTATGATGGCATAGAGAACCTCATACCCTTCATCTTCACGAAGTGAGTCAATAATGCATGCTATGATGGCATAGAGAACCTCATACCATTTATCTTCACGAAGTGAGTCAATAATGCATGCTATGATGGCACAGAGAACCTCATACCCTTTATCTTCACGAAGTGAGTCAATAATGCATGCTATGATGGCATAGAGAACCTCATACCATTTATCTTCACGAAGTGAGTCAATAATGCATGCTATGATGGCACAGAGAACTTCATACCCTTCATCTTCACGAAGTGAGTCAATAATACATGCTATGATGGCATAGAGAACCTCATACCATTTATCTTCACGAAGTGAGTCAATAATGCATGCTATGATGGCATAGAGAACCTCATACCATTTATCTTCACGAAGTGAGTCAATAGTGCATGCTATGATGTCATAGAGAACCTCATACCATTTATCTTCACTCTTGTTCTAAGGTGACATGAAGTACTACCTCTGAGATCTACCTATGTTGGAACTAACGTGACAAGTTGGGTGAACTTTATATGCTTTATGGCACATGGTATTGTTAAACTGTGAGATAAATGAAATAGCTGAATGGGCAATATTCCAGATGGCTGCAGGATACGTTCGACGTTCCGTTGGTGATCCAGATGACAGATGACGAGAAGTTCCTGTGGAGGGACCTGGAACTGGAGGAGGCACACCGCCTCGCGCATGAGAACGCCAAAGACATCATCGCTTGTGGTTTTGACCTTGACAAGACTTTCATCTTCAGCGATTTTGAATATGTTGGGTAAGCCATATATTTTAAGTAACAATTGTTTTCGTAACAATGATTATAAGAGCACTGTTGGTCCAGTGATTTATAATGCTGCACTTTCCTGTGCTCTTTCTAAGAATCTGTGGATCGTGAGTTTCTTGGCCTATGAAATGTATCCGTGAAAATATGACGTCTTCAGAAGCAGTTACCACCAGGTTCAAGTTTCTGTTGTTTGTTTAGAGGCTCCATTGAGTTCTACAAGAATGTTTGTCGTGTTGAGAAGCTGGTGACGGTCAATCAAGCCAAGGGAATATTCGGCTTCACCGACAGTGACTGTATCGGCCAAATCAGTTTCCCGGCCATCCAAGCAGCACCTAGCTTCAGTTCCTCATTCCCACAGATCTTCAACGGGAGGAGTGACGTGCCCTGCCTCATACCCTGTGCCATAGATCAGGTAGTCAACGATGTGTCTCTTATATCAGTATATATTAATATTCATAATGCTGATTCTGAGGTGTTCTAACACAACAGACTATCGCGCGTGTGTCCTTTCACCAAAGCTCAAAAGTTATATTCTTGACACTATACTCCTAGGACCCGTATTTCCGGATGACACGTGACGCAGCGCCCCGGATGAAATGCCACAAACCAGCCCTAGTTCACTCCGTGTTCTTTCCTGCTCTGAAGGGGGCCAAAGGGAAGATGAGCTCCAGCGACCCTACATCATCAATCTTCCTCACTGACTCGAAAAAGGAGGTAGCTGACAAGGTGAGTTCACCAACGGCCATGCTAGTATCAGTGTGCACACAGATGCAGCTAAGCGCTTCAAGTGTTTATATTTTGCACAGCTAAAACAGTAAATTCTAATTCGTTGTCGTTTTATTTTACAGATTAACAAGTACGCATTTTCAGGCGGGCAAGACACGAAAGAGGATCAGGAGAAACATGGCGGTGACTGTTCCATTGATGTGTCCTACCAGTATCTCAGATTCTTCCTGGATGATGATGCCAAGCTCAAAGACATCGAAGAGGTGAGTGTAGCAGTGTTTTACGCGCGGATGGTAACAGAATAAGTTGTATGGCAATCTGGCATGACCTCTTTCGCTCTGTCGACCTACTCATGGTATTGTCCAGATTTCTAATGATTCTATGTTGTCATTTCTGTGTTATTCCTATCTCGACTATTCTTATTTCTACTATACCTATCTCGCAATATTACTATATCGTATGGTAATATCGCATCGTGCGATCACTTTGTCGCGATATTGCATTCATTATAGATAACGATAAAGCGATTCTCCTTTCCTCCAGGTCACTGATATACTGTTGAAGTTTATTCTGATGTTGCAGCGGTACACCCGTGGACAGATGATGACGGGAGAGCTGAAGCAAGAGCTCATCAAAGTCCTTCAGGCCCTGGTTTCCGGTCATCAAGAGCGGCGTGCGCAGATCTCCGACGCCACGGTTGACTACTACATGACACCCCGGAAACTCAAGTACAACTACACCGACCCCTCTAAGCCTCTGGGCACTTGCTGAGGGGAATAGCTGAGGCAAATTGTGGGTTGACAGGAATCTGTTACCATATATCGAATACATGTATTGTGATTTTGTATATCACATGTCATAATGACCGTTCTTTATCTTTCTAAGCTGATGTTTGTCTTGTAGCAATCTAGACGTGGAAATGAAATGTTTTTTTCTTTAAGTAAGACGATGGTAGAAGAAGAACTATGTTTAATGTAGCACATAGTAAACATGTAAAACAGGTTCAAGAAATATTTGAACAAACTGGAATCAAAAGAATGACCGATATGCTTGTCACATATATACTCTGCAAAAAAAGAAACGCACAGGTGAAAACTCAGGAATGTAAACACTTTATTTTGTTTCCAAATAAAACTTTAACTAATGATCGCACGAACGTAAAATTTCACATGGATGTTGTCAAGAGTCAGCTTTACAACATGCAGCTATCATTTGTCTCTGAAACCATTGCACCGGGCGTACAGATGGCGTGGAGGTCAGTACCTGTTGTGACCAGCTCGAGCTTGCAACACAGCTTGGCACCTCCTGTCCATGGACATGATCAGTCTTTGAATCCGTGCTTGGGGGATCCTCCTCCATTCCTCCTGCAAGGCTTGAGACAGTTGTTGCAACGTTTGGGGTTGAGGCTGACGACGTCGAACGCGTTTCCCAAGCTGGTCCCACAAATGCTCTATTGTGTTCAAATCGGGGGGATTTTGAAGGCCAGGGAAGAACTGTGATGTTCTGATTCGTCAGGTAGTCCATCGTGATGCGAGCCACGTGCGG
The DNA here is from genome assembly GCF_003918875.1 of Haliotis rubra. Classification (NCBI taxonomy): domain Eukaryota; kingdom Metazoa; phylum Mollusca; class Gastropoda; order Lepetellida; family Haliotidae; genus Haliotis; species Haliotis rubra. The sequence goes on along the minus strand of NW_025766558.1, from coordinate 3,340,610 downwards.
TCTGGCGTTGTCCTGTTGGAAAACGTGACGTTGAGGGTTGATGACAGGTAAAAGATGACGTTGCAGAATTTCATCCCTGTAACGAATTGCAGTCAGGTTACCACGGACGTGCACCAAGTCACTTCTCCCGTTGTAAGAAATGGCCCCCCATACCATCACACTTCCCCCTCCAAATCTGTCCGCTTCAACTACACAATTACGGGCGTAACGTTCGTTTCTCCGTCTATAGACCCTCGTCCTACCATCGTGTCTTTGAAGTTGGAAACGAGATTCGTCGCTGAACCGAATTCGCTGCCAATGTCTCCAATTCCATCTCTGGACGTTCCTGCACCATCGAACACGTGCCAGGCGATGATGAGGTCGTAGTGTGCATCCTACGTGAGGTCGTCGAGGGCGTATCCCGTGCTGTCTGAGGCGATTTCTGATGGTCTGGGCGGAGACGCGGCGAAGACCTGGGACGTTCTCTGCTGTTTGTGTTGCTGGGACGGCCCGGTTACGTAAATGGAACACCCGGATGTAGCGGTCCTGTGCAGCATTGGTTACCCGTGGTCTACCACTCCGAGGTCGGTCGCGGGTCGAGCCCAGTTGATTGTAGCGCCTCCATAAACGGGAAATTGTTGTGTGATGCACGTTGAAGTGTCTTGCAACTGATGACTGAGATTCGCCAGCTTCAAGACGTCCGATGGCGATGTTCCGGTCAGCTTCGCTAAGTCGTGGCATGTTGAATTCGTCAGTAAACTGGCGTTGAAAGTGAATTGAACACGTTAAACTGCCTTCCTCATATACCCTACACACTGGTGCATAGGTGAAGCAACTTTCACGTGCATATCGTTCGAAGTGTCATTTACACGTGAAAATTTCATGATATTTTCAAAAACCATCATCAAACAACAATATTTCATGAAATGGTGTGTTTGAGCGATACTTAATGGATATGAACAAGTATACATTATGTTTGGTTAAAGTAACCGGGTTTTGTTTGCATAGAAATAAAATAAAGTTAATTTTACATTTCATTATCACCTGTGCGTTTCTTTTTTTGCAGAGTATATATTCAAACTTGGTTTTTCGTTATTTGTTTTAATTGCTTTACATTTGAATCGTTATGTTATCTTCTACATGCATTAACGAATAGTTTCGATACATGTATATGAACCGGCCCAAATATTAGGTCATAAATTATTTACAGTGTGCAGCAATACACAGAACCTGCTTAAAATATAATGCTAGTGCTTTTCGTGTTTGTATTATATTTTCATTGGTCATGTTCACCTGCAGAGAATAGAGACGTTCAAACATCGGCAAATAGGCAAAATTGACTTGACATGTTCTGTCCTTCCTGACATTCAAACATAGAATTTAAATAAATAATAACTTGATATCCTACATATTATTTAATGTTAGTTAAAACATTGTAGTTAGCAAAGGGGCCATGTTTCAGATCGCACAATTACAACATATATGTGAAATCCTAGTTAATGCTTTTTAGTTAATCTAAACAGTCTCAAGACTTACAGGAAGGTCTTTCTGGTAACTACATTAAACTGAAAGACGGTTCTTGGAGGCAAATGCAACCGGCGACTGACATCGCTCTAGAGAGATGTAGGGTTGGGTTAGGTTGAGATCACTCAATAGGGATTTGGGATTGGCTTTGGTTGCGATCACTCTAGAAGGATATGGGATGGGTTCGGTGGAGATCGGTTCAGAAGGATTTGGGATGGGTATAGGTTGAGATCACTCTAGATGGATTTTGGATGGGGTTTGGTTAAGATCACACCACAGGGAAATGGGATGGGGTAAGGCTGAGATCAGTCTAGAGGGATTTGGGATGGGGTTTGGTTCAGATCACTCCATCAGGATTTGGGATTGGGTAACGCTGACATCACTCCAGAGGGATTTGGCATGTTGTTAGGTTGAGGTCACTCTAGAGGGATGTGGGATTAGGTTTAGTTGAGATCATAGAAGGGGATTTGAGTCGGATAAGGATGAAATTACTCTAGAGGGACTTTTGATTGGGTGTGGTTGAGATCACTTCAGAGAGATTTGAGATGGGTTCAGGCTGAGATCACTCCAGAGGGATTTGGGATTCTTTTAAGAATATGTCAAACACACACACAACCACCGCACCCCACCCCCATCTCTGTCTCAGACAATTGCATAATAGCCAAGTCTAGTACAGGTTGTAACTGCATGTGTATTTGTTCACTCTCTTAGAAAAAAGTGCTTCATTAGAAATATCTCACTTCGGGCTGATGAAACCTGTCTGATATTTATTCATACTATACAAATGCTTAGGACACAAAGGGTTTTTAATAATGGACACTGCATGATTTTATGGGATACTGATAAGGTCCTAACTTGCGGACTAGAATTATAAGAACTTGCGAATCGACACAGTGTTCAATGTTATTTGGCACTTTTGGCCAAGTGGAATATGTTTCCACAAGAATATTTTCAAGATATACGTTTAACGTATATGGTTGATAACAAGATCTTGTGTTTCGTATTACGAAGTAAATGTTTGGAATACCTGATGCTGACAACATTACACATTTGTATCTTTTCTATGGATGAATAAAAATGTTCAACAAATACAATTTTGTACTCACTGTTATACCTGGCATCAAGGGATCTCTTATATCAATAAAAACTATCCTATACTCATGGATTTATTGTCTATATCCCACACATACTCAGGTAACTGGGAGCAAAATCACGCTATTTGTTTTCAACAGCAAAGTGTTTGTAACATATGTTATATTTGGGGTTACACTTTCTTAGTAGTACAGATTCTAGGGTTGATTCATCCGGGATTCGAATTTCGGGATTTGAGTCAGCACCTAAGTTGTGCAGTTGTAGTAAGACGCCTAGACCGCTCAGTCATCAGCTTCCACAAAAATGTTCAGACGGCACTGGACTTAGAACGGACTTGTGATAAGTGTTAAACAGGGGGTGTACACAAAGTCCGCAGTCTAGACTACCAGTTGTCCGACTTCCATTTTTGTGGAAGCCGCGGTGGCTGAGCGGTCTAGGCGTCTGACTTTGTGTGCTGGCGATTAGGTGCCGGACTCTGAGGGTGCGTGTTCGAATCCCGGATGGGACTCAACCCAAAAAGTACTAGAATCTGTACTTTACTAAGAAAGTGTAATCCCAAATATAACATATGTTACATTTGACCACTTTCTAAAATGGCATTGTGTATTTCATAGCAAAGTGTTTTATCAATACTATAACATTAAAATTGCTCAGCGACTACAGGTGTACCTAAATTGGAACAGTATTTTCTTTGCACAGAACCTAGTTACTTATGTCAACACGTCTATTGAAACCTCGTGTATGGTGGTCATGATTAGAACAAATCCGTGGGTAAAGGGTCATTAAATAATGATAACAGTTTATGTAAAATAGATCTTCTGTGTTTGTGCCTATACAGATGAGGTGAAATTGGGTTTAACGTCGTGCTTGAGAATTTTTGGCTCATATGACGACGTGCATGCGTGTGTATGTGTATGTGCGGCTGCTTGTACTAGCCCAGACTTAAGCTGGTTTTATAGTGCTAGCTCACTGAGATACCATGCCGCAGTGAAGCATGAATACCCCACTCAGACGCATAATACTGAATCCGAGCCGACCAGTCCTTGTTGTGCCCATTAATGCCGAGCGCAAGGCAGGGACCAACAAGTACCATATGTTAACGTCTTTTGGTATGACGCGGTCGGGGATCGAACCTGCGACCTTTCGCTCTCCGGGCGGACGCTCTAACCACTACACCACGGAATCGGTCTGTGCCTATACAGACATAATTATGTGTGTTTGAATGTTGTATTGGGACGTTGCGTTGTTCTTTGGCAATGTCTGAAAGGAGTAAACTCTATAACGGTGAGGCGAATAAAATCGATAAAGGTGAGTTGAATAAGGTTTATCGCCCCGGTCAAGATCACAGCAACGTAGCAATGCGGACCTATATCTAAGAATCTGAAGTAACAAGTCTTGAAAAATGCCGGTTTTGATATGCTTGACCAGTTACACAACACTGCACTGTTTAACATGAGATATCCCAAGTAGACACAATACTGTCACCAAGTAGGCCCGATTTCACCAAGACTCTCGCAACGGAACAGCCTGATCCGCGATATTAACTGATTAAAGTCTCAACAAGCAAGGCGATCGGAATGGCTCACGATCACACATTGACAACCCAGACGCTTGACGCTTCTGAAAAGTATTTCCAAATCCAAATGACCAAATGTTAAACTCAAACATATACTTAACCCAACACACTTCATTAACTTTCATTGAAAAGTTAAGTTCATTAACGTTCGTGTGGAAGATAAGCCTGGGGTATTTGGACATTTGATCAAGTTCCACAGTAAATTAAATATTTAAAGTTTGTTTTGTATAAAAGAGGCGACCAAACCACTAAGAGACGAACTTAAATGCCACATCGCATAATGTATATTTCCATTATCCAATGACAAGAACATTTTCAAAACGGTAGTCTTTTAGAGTGCGTTATTATAGATGGCCACAGAGCTCAGCCATCTTAAAACGTTCCCAATATTAATTAATGTGAGAATTGATAGTGATTAAGCCCCAGACTATTCATATATATTTTGAAACATTCAAAATATTGATTACAAAATACATAGTTTCGAAAAAGACAAATAAAAGAATAGCACTGAATTTATTGTAAGCTGTTGCATATTGCCCTAGTCATTGTTTGGAAATCGATGCGACTCTTCAAAATTGTATGGTTGTCACGGTGTAGAAACAGTAGACAACTCCTGGAAATAGCGGTTATTATTATACGTACAATGTGTTTGAGGGTGCGCTTTGTTTGCAGTGGGATCATGTCACCCTGACACAGGTTGTTCAATGCATTCCCCCGAGAAACCTGAATTACCATAAGGTATACAAAGAGAAGTGACACTATGTAATTATGAATTGCAGTGTGTCTCTAAATACAGCCTCCCTCCTACAGCGATAAGTCGTCACGCCCCGTACCTCCTCAAATCATGATGCGTACTAAATCAACTAAACAGTAGTAATAAGCTTGTAAATATGAGGTGGGGAAGCAAAATCAAGCTTTCGATGTAATGGACAATGGGCACACGGATCTAAAGCCGCTCAAATTTGTCACTATAGTAATGTGTATGACCCTTGCGAGATATACAATAAAAAAACGAGAAGGTCCGGGTTAGAATTGGTCTTCAGCAACCAATGCTTGCCGTAAGAGGTGACTAACGGGATCAGGTGGTCAGGCTAACTGACTTGGTTGACACATGTCACCATATCGATTACGTAGAAGATGCTCATGATATTTATCACTGGATTGTCTGGTCCAGACTCGATTATTTGCTGACCGCTGCCATATACCTGGAATATTGCCGAGTATGGCGTAAAACCAAGCTCACTACTCACTACCACCGATATAGTGTTGACGTTTACGCTGGTATTACAGCGGTACACCCGTGGACAGATGATGACTGGAGAGCTGAAGCAAGAGCTCCTGACTCGATTATTTGCTGACCGCCGCAAAATAGCTGGAATCTTGCCGAGTGCGACGTAAAACAACAAGCACACAAAAACTCCACGGAGCACAGAAAACGTCAGTCGGCTGATGACGTCACGTGGGACACGTCACCATTCTTTTTGGAGGGCATGAATCAGTTGTTGTTGGTAGGCTGGGGTTGTTGTCGCTGTTGATAATCCATGGGATGCCACAGCAACAGCTACAAGGTGTTCTGTACAAATCCGGGTTTGTGGGGTTTACTTTCCACAAAAAACAATTTTTCCAAATCTCACTTTCTCTTAAAGTGAATAAAACTACATTATAGTTGGCACCATGAAGTTCCTTCTCAGTTGTGGAAGCATAATAAGCTGAAGGAGACTACTGCCATATGAGTTATCTCCCTTTGTGACCCTGTCCTATGAAGTCAACATGGCAGCGATGACTTGCAAAAGTGTGAGGGTGATCGAGTGTTATGGCTCGATTTCATCTAAACACGGACACATCCAGTGGAAATGATTATGCGGATTTGTGCATAAATGAATAAACTGCAGCTACAAGACAGGTTTGGATTTTTTAGCAAACGTTTTCCATTTATTTTAAGTGCATATCGTTCCGACGTGAAACTCGTAGGAATTCTGCGCCGAGAAATTAGGCTTTGCCGGTTCAACGTTGGGTAGGCCATAGTAAATATCCCACAATAAATGAGGCCTACCAAGACGTTTAACGTTGTTGAACTAGAGTTGACGGTGAGTTTAACAATATTTTCAAGTGTTGACATATCTCTCTAAATATTTTGATTGAAAATACTTTATAAAATGTGACATCAATTAAATCAGCTTTAAGAGGCCACTTGCCTCCTTAGCATTGTCTTGATTTTTTATATGTTTTGTCATTTCCCTGTGCCATAGATAAGGTAGTCAACGATGTGTCACTTATATCAGTACATATTGATATTCATAATGCTGATTCTGAGGTTGTTCTAACACAACAGACTATCGCGCGTGTGCCCTTTTCACCAAAGCTCAAAAATTATATTCTTGATACTGTACTCCTAGGACCCGTATTTCCGGATGACACGTGACGCAGCGCCCCGGATGAAATGCCACAAACCAGTCCTAGTTCACTCCGTGTTCTTTCCTGCTCTGAAGGGGGCCAAAGGGAAGATGAGCTCCAGCGACCCTACATCATCAATCTTCCTCACTGACTCGATAAAGGAGATAGCTGACAAGGTGAGTTCACCAACGGCCATGCTAGTATCAGTGTGCACACAGATCCAGCTTAGCGCTTCAAGTGTTTATAATATGCACAGCTAAAACAGTAAAGTCTAATTCGTTGTCGTTTTACTTTACAGATAAACAAGTACGCATTTTCAGGCGGGCAAGACACGAAAGAGGATCAGGAGAAACGTGGCGGTGACTGTTCCATTGATGTGTCCTACCAGTATCTCAGATTCTTCCTGCATGATGATGTCAAGCTCAAAGACATTGAAGAGGTGAGTGTAGCAGTGTTTTACGCGCGGATGGTAACAGAATAAGTTGTATGACAATCTGGCATGACCTCTTTCGCTCTGTCGACTTGCTCGTGGTATTGTCCAGATTTCTAATGATTCTATGTTGTCATTTCTGTGTTATTCCTATCTCGACTATTCCTATTTCGACTATACCTATCTCGCAATATTACTATATCGTATGGTAATATCGCATCGTGAGATCACTTTGTCGCGATATTGCATTCATTATAGACAACGATAAAGCGATTCTCCTTTCCTCCAGGTCATTGATATACTGTTGAAGTTTATTTTGATGTTGCAGCGGTACACCCGTGGACAGATGATGACGGGAGAGCTGAAGCAAGAGCTCATCAAAGTCCTTCAGGCCCTGGTTTCCGGTCATCAAGAGTGGCGTGCACAGATCTCTGACGCCACGGTTGACTACTACATGACACCCCGGAAACTCAAGTACAACTACACCGACCCCTCTAAGTCTCTGGGCACTTGCTGAGGTGAATAGCTGAGGCAAATTGTGGGTTGACAGGAATCTGTTACCATATATCGAATACATGTATTGTGATTTTGTATATCACATGTCACAATGACCGTTCTTTATCTTTCTAAGCTAATCTTTGTCTTGTAGCAATCTAGACGTGGAAATGAAATGGGTTTTTTTTCAGTAAGACAATGGTAGAAGAAGAACTATGTTTAATGTAGCACATAGTAAACGTGTAAATCAGGTTCAAGAAATATTTGAACAAACTGGAATCAAAAGAATGACCGATATGCTTGTCACATATATATATTCAAACTTGGTTTTCCGTTATTTGTTTTAATTGCTATACATTTGAATCGTTATGTTATCTTCTACATGCATCAACGAATGGTTTCGATACATGTATATGAACCGGCCCAAATATTAGGTCATAAATTATTTACAATGTGCAGCAATACACAGAACCTGCTTAAAATATAATGCTACTGCTTTTCGTGTTTGTATTATATTTTCATTGGTCATGTTCACCTGCAGAGAATAGAAACGTTCAAACATCGGCAAATAGGCAAAATTGACTTGACATGTTCTGTCCTTCCTGACATTCAAACATAGAATTTAAATAAACAAGAAGACAAAGTCATCAATATCCCCCGCAATGGCAAAATACTCTTCATGATTGTGTCTACGAGTTATGATTATGTCAAATATTTAGGTGTGTACATAGAAAAGTGGAAGGAGAGTATTGAAAGGGTTTAAAAGTTCTGCTCCCGAAAAGAGCACAACCACCAATTTCAGGCTAAGTCAAACTTGTTGCCATGGAAACGCCAAAAATAGTTTATTAGGAATTCCAAAACTACCAAAAGGCACCAGTACACCACCAGATCTATTTATGTGCCAAGTTTGGTGAAGAAATAGTGAAAAGTTTTAGAGTTCAGCTCCGGAAAAGAGCACTACTACAATTTCAGGCTAAGTCAAACTTATTGCCACGGAAACGCCAAAAATATTTTATTCAGAATTCAAAAACTACCAAAAGGCACCAGTATACCACCAGATCTATCTATGTGCCAAGTTTGGTGACGACATATTGAACGGTTTTAGAGTTCTGCTCCGGAAAAGAGCACTTCCACCAATTGCAGTCTAAGTCGAACTTGTTGCCATGGAAATGCCAAAAATATTTAATTCAGAATTCCAAAACTACCAAAAGGCACCAGTACACCACCAGATCTATCTATGTGCCAAGTTTGGTGACGACATATTGAACGGTTTTAGAGTTCTGCTCCGGAAAAGAGCACTACCACCAATTTCAGTCTAAGTCGAACTTGTTGCCATGGAAACGCCAAAACTATTTTATTCAGAATTCCAAAACTACCAAAAGGCACCAGTACACCACCAGATCTATCTATGTGCCAAGCTTGGTGAAGACATATTGAACAGTTTTAGAGTTCTGCTCCGGAAAAGAGCACTACCACCAATTTCAGTCTAAGTCGAACTTTTTGCCATGGAAACGCCAAAAATATTTAATTCAGAATTCCAAAACTACCAAAAGGCACCAGTACACCACCAGATCCATGTATGTGCCAAGTTTGGTGAAGAAATATTGAACGGTTTTAGAGTTCTGCTCCGGAAAAGACAAATGTACACGGACGGACGGACGGACGGACGCACGCACGCACGCACGCACGGACGGAGTCCATTTTAATACCCCCCGCAAAACGCGTTGCGGGGGATAATAATAACTTGATATCCTACATATTATTTAATGTTAGTTAAAACATTGTAGTTAGCAAAGGGGCCATGTTTCAGATCGCACAATTAGAACATATATGTGAAATCCTAGTTAATGCTTTTTAGTTAATCTAAACAGTCTCAAGACTTACAGGGAGGTCTGTGTGGTAACTACATTAAACTGGAAGACGGTTGTTGGCGGCAAATGCAACCGGCGACTGATATCGCTCTAGAGAGATGGAGGGTTGGGTTAGGTTGAGATCACTCAATAGGGATTTGGGATTGGCTTTGGTTGCGATCACTCTAGGAGGATTTGGGATGGGTATAGGTTGAGATCACTCTAGATGGATTTTGGATGGGGTTTGGTTAAGATCAGTTCACAGGGATTTGGGATGGGGTAAAGCTGAGATCAGTCTAGAATGATTTGGGATGGGTTTAGGTTGACATCACTCCACAGGGAAATGGGATGGGGTAAGGCTGAGATCAGTCTAGAGGGATTTGGGATGGGGTTTGGTTCAGATCACTCCATCGGGATTTGGGATTGGGTAACGCTGACTTCACTCCAGAGGGATTTGACATGCTGTTAGGTTGAGGTCACTCTAGAGGGATGTGGGATTAGGTTTGGTTGAGACCATAGAAGGGGATTGGAAGGGGATCGAATAAGGATGAAATTACTCTAGAGGGATTTTTGATTGGGTGTGGTTGAGATCACTCCAGAGAGATTTGGGATGGGTTCAGGCTGAGATCACTCCAGAGGGATTTGAGATTCTTTTAAGCATGTGTCAAACACAAACACAACCCCCACCCCACCCCACCACCACCCCACCCACCCCACCCCCATCTCTGTCTCAGACAATTGCATAATAGCCAAGTCTAGTACAGGTTGTAACTGCATGTGTATTTGTTCACTCTCTTAGAAAAAAGTGCTTCATTAGAAATATCTCACTTCGGGCTGATGAAACCTGTCTGATATTTATTCATACTATACAAATGCTTATGACACAAAGGGTTTTTAATAATGGACACTGCATGACTTTATGGGATACTAACAAGGTCCTAACTTGCGGACTAGAATTCTAAGAACTTGCGAATCGACACAGTTTTCAATGCTATTTTGCATTTCTGGCCAAGTGGAATATGTTTCCACAAGAATATGTTCAAGATATACGTTTTGGTTGATAACAAGATCTTGTGTTTCGCATTACGAAGTAAATGTTTTGAATACCTGATGCTGACAACATTACACATTTGTATTTTTTCTATGCATGAATAAAAATGTTCAATAAATACAATTTTGTACTCACTGTTATACCTGACATCAAGGGATCTCTTATATCAATAAAAACTATCCTATACTCATGGATTTATTGTCTATATCCCACACATACTCAGGTAATTGGGAGCAAAATCACGCTATTTGCCTTCAACAGCAAAGTGTTATATCAATACTATAACATTAAAATTGCTCAGCGACTACAGGTGTACCTCACTTGGAACAGTATTTTCTTTGCACAGAACCCAGTAACTTATGTCAACACGTCTATTGAAACCTCGTGTATGGTGGTCATGATTAGAACAAATCCATGGGTAAAGGGTCATTAAATAATGATAACAGTTTATGTAAAATAGATCTTCTGTGTTTGTGCCTATACAGGTGAGGTGAGGTGAAATTGGGTTTAACGTCGTGCTTGAGAATATTTGGCTCATATGACGACGTGCATGCGTGTGTGTATGTGTATGTGCGGCTGCTTGTACTAGCCCAGACTTAAGCTGGTTTTATAGTGCTAGCTCACTGAGATACCATGCCGCAGTGAAGCATGAATACCCCACTCAGACGCATTATACTGACTCCGAGCCGACCAGTCCTCGTTGTGCCCATTAATGCCGAGCGCAAGGCAGGGACCAACAAGTAACAATCTGAAGTAACTAGTCTTGAAAAATGCCGGTTTTGACATGCTTGCCCAGTTACACAACACTGCACTGTTTAACATGAGATATCCCAAGCAGACATAATACGCTATCACCAAGTAGGCCCGATTTCACCAAGACTCTCGGTACGGCACAGCATGATCTGCGATATTAACTGATTAAAGTCTCAACAGGCCAAGGCGTTCGGAATGACTCACGATCACACATTGACAACCCAGACGCTTGACGCTTAAGAAAAGTATTTCTAAATCCAAATGACCAAATGTAAAACTATATTTCAACATATTTCATTAACTTTCATTGAAAAGTTAAGTTCATTAACGTTCGTTTGGAAGATAAGCCTGGGGTATTTGGACATTTGATCAAGTTCCACTGTAAATTAAATATTTAAAGTTTGTTTTATATAAAAGTGGCGACCAAACCACTAAGAGACGAACTTAAATGCCACATCACATAATGTATATTTCCATTATCCAATGACAAGAACATTTTCAAAACGGTAGTCTTTTAGAGTGCGTTATTATAGATGGCCACAGAGCTCAGCCATCTTAAAACGTTCCCAATATTAATTAATGTGAGAATTATATTGATTACAAAATACATAGTTTCGAAAAAGACAAATAAAAGAATAACACTGAATTTATTGTAACCTGTTGCATATTGCCTATAGTCATTGTTTGGAAATCGATGCGACTCTTCAACATTGTATGGTTGTCACGGTGTAGAAACAGTAAACAACTGCTGGAGATAGCGGTTATTTGTGAACGTCCAATGTGTTTGAGGGTGCGCTTTGTTTGCAGTGGGCACACAGGTTGTTCAATGCATTCCCCGAGAAACCTGAATTACCTTAAGGCATACAAAGAGAAGTGACACTATGTATTTATTAATTGCAGTGTGTCTCTAAATACAGCCTCCCTCCTACAGCGATAGGTCGTAACGCCCCGTACCTCCTCTCCCTCCTAAATCAAGCGAAACATAGGATCGTAAATTTGAGGTGGGAAGCAAAATCGCTTTCGATGTAATGGACGATGGGCCACGGATCTGAAGCCCTCAAATTTGTCAGCGTATGACCCTTGCGAGATATACATTACAAAACGTAAGGTCCGGGTTAGAATTGGTCTCCTACAGCGATAGGTCGTAAGCAACAGCAAGGTGTACCTCCTCAAATCACGATGCGTACTAAATCAACTAAACAGTAGTAATAAGCTTGTAAATTTGAGGTGGGGAAGCAAAATCAAGCTTTCGATGTAATGGACAATGGGCACACGGATCTAAAGCCGCTCAAGTTTGTCACTATCATAATGTGTATGACCCTTGCGAGATATACGTTAAGAAACGTGAAGCTCCGGGTTAGAATTGGTCTTCAGCAACCAATGCTTGCCGTAAGAGGTGACTAATGGGATCAGGTGGTCAGGCTCGCTGACTTGGTTGACACATATCATCATATCGATTACGTAGAAGATGCTCATGATATTTATCACTGGATTGTCTGGTTCAGACTCGATTATTTGCTGACCGTTGCCATATAGCTGGAATATTGCCGAGTACGGCGTAAAACCAAGCTCACTACTCACTACCACCGATATAGTGTTGAAGTTTACTCTGGTATTACAGCGGTACACCCGTGGACAGATGATGACTGGAGAGCTGAAGCAAGAGCTCCTGACTCGATTATTTGCTGACCGCCGCAAAATAGCTGGAATCTTGCCGAGTGCGGCGTAAAACAACAAGGACACAAAAACTCCACGGAGCACAGAAAACGTCAGTCGGCTGATGACGTCACGTGGGACACGTCACCATTCCTTTTGGAGGGAATGAATCAGTTCTTGTTGGTAGGCTGGGGTTGTTGTCGCTGTTGATGATCCATGGGATGCCACAGCAACAGCTACAAGGAGGTTCTGTACAAATCCGGGTTTGTGGGGTTTACTGCCATATGAGTTGTCTCCCTTTGTGACCCTGTCCTATGAAGTCAACATGGCAGCGATGACTTGCAAAAGTGTGAGGGTGTGCGGCTTGATTCATCTAAACGCGGACACATCCAATGGAAGTGATTATGCGGATTTGTGCATAAATGAATAAACTGCAGCTACAAGACAGGTTTGGATTTTTTAGCAAACGTTTTCCATTTGTTTTAAGTGCATATCGTTCCGACGTGAAACTCGTAGGAATTCTGCGCCGAGAAATTAGGCTTTGCCGGTTAAACGTTGGGTAGCCATAGTAAATATCCCACAATAAATGAAGGCCTACCAAGACGTTTAACGTTGTTGAACTAGAGTTGACGGTGAGTTTAACAATATTTTCAAGTGTTGACATATCTCTCTAAATATTTTGAATGAAAATACTTTATAAAATGTGACATCAATTACATCAGCTTTAAGAGGCCCCTTGCCTCCTTAGCATTGTTTTGATTTTTATATGTTTTGTGATTTCCTGTAATTTGATTGGCATTTTCATAGTATTTGACATGCTATCATATAGATAGAATGTTACATATCTGCTTATATATAAGTGAAAGGCAAGTGTTTGGTCTTTGTGCTTGTACGCACATTGGGGGCGCTTTTGGGGATAATCTATACGTGTTTTGTATATTATGTGTTCTTAAAGGTTTTCTGATGATATTCTATATCAAGTATATTATTAAGTCCTAAGGGACCGTTCATAATTTATGGCTAGGGGGTGATGATGATTTTAAGAGGGGGTCACCCATTTTGTTCTGGGGATGTAGGGAGGGTCATCAGTTTTGTACGCATGCACTAGGGGGGATCAGCAAGTTTGTACATAAATATATTTAAAAATTATGCTTAAAACTTATGGGATGGGGGAAGGGGGTCATTGATTTTGTACATGACATGCAGGGGGTCACTTACTTTGGACATAATTTTCACATTATATATGCTTCTCCATAAAAATCAGCATTTCTGACAGGCCTGTCTGTAATGTCTGTTTTCTGAGAGGCTCAATCTGTGGTATGCCGAGGGAACGTTCGCGTTATTAGGGTGTAAGTTCAGTGGTGTTTTTCAGGGTGAGTGTCCCACATGCCGTCAATATCATATATATACGCTGATTTTACGAGTAGTTTCGACTGCCCAATCGCCACGTGCATTTCGGTTTGTTTAGCATTTCCTACAAAACAAACGTTCATTGGACTTGTATCACTTTAAACATAAAACATTTTTATGTTTGAATAATGAATTTTGTATTGTTTTTAATTTGTGGTTTCATATACATGTATTTGTCAATTTCATTTTAAAGTGATAAAGTTTATTTTGTCCATCGGTCTACCATCGGCATACCATTAGTTTTAGACTGAAAATTTCAAGTGTGCTTTTACTTCCCTCCCATGGATTGTAGTTTCTACGGGTCGTCATTATAGATAATTATAGAACACTGCTTAACTTTCGTTTTCTCAGAAATACTTTCATTCTTGAGGAATTCGATAATAACCTCGAAGAAAACACCCTTGAAAGCCAAATGAAAACATTCATATGTTCTTCATACAAATGCATGCGTAGAAGAATGTTTAGAGACCAATGATCTATTCACCTATCTATACGTCCATCTGACGGTTTACGAGTTCATGACAACTCAGATGACCAATTACTACACATACCTGTATCTTTTCACCTGTCTACATTTAAATTTAGCAAATATGCGGGTCAGCCTGAGGTACTAGGAAATTGTTCTGACCAGTATAATTCAAAGAATTCGAACCCCTCTGAAACCAGCAACTGATGATAGGTTTGGGTTGTTTCAATATTCGCAGTGTAAAACTTTTGAAAGGCATGTATATTATGTGCAGTTTGAATGGAAAAGACGAACCACCTTCCCGTTTCAATCTGCATGTACAAGATGATGAACACATGCGCTGGTTTATAGATACTTCAAAATGATATATTCACACCTGCTAATTTGTCAAACGATTTCTTTCCTCCAAATGTATCTTAAATATACACCTGATAGAGGTCCAACACTGAGGTTCTAGACATGATCCGCACTTGAGCTTAAAGCAGTAACAGGTGTTACACGTTTATTCCCAAATTGGAACCAAACAGTTCTAAGAATCAGCCCGTGAAAGAACCAAGTGTGAAACCAAACAGTTCTAAGAATCAGCCCGTGAAAGAACCAAGTGTGAAACCAAACAGTTATAAGAATCAGCCCGTGAAAGAACCAAGTGTGAAACCAAACAGTTCTAAGAATCAGCCTCAAAGCGTGAAAGAACCAAGTGTGAAAACAAACAGTTCTAAGACTGACTTCTGCCGCGTCCAAAGAACCAAATGGGCTTGTGAAACCAAACACGGTTCTGAACGAGCCAACAGCTTCAGTAACCATTAGGCGTTTATTCCCAAAAGAACCAGTTCTAAGAATGTGAAAGAACCAGGTGTGACACCTACAAGCAACAAAGCAACGTGCTGTAATTACAGTTGTATTCTAAAATCAACAAATTAATACAAATCACAAC